>NC_033634.1:10218438-10333027 GCF_001540865.1 Ananas comosus | reverse complement strand
CACCCCCCCTCACAGAGGCATCTAAACCCCCCACATTTCTCTCTCTCTCTCTTTCTCTCTCTATCTCTATCTCTCACTGATTGTTCTCGTTGTCTTTGTCACAGGTCAGTCCTTAGCTCTTAATTTGCAAAGTAGTCGCGCCGACCGTGCTTGTACAATGGTAATACCATCTCTTACCCTCTCTTTTGTTGTATCCTAGAAATGTGGTATGTCTTGAGTTTAATATTTTTGTAAATTTTATTATATTACTTTAGAACTCTATATCTGGCGACTGTGTTCTTTTCTGTATCCATTAGGATGAAAATTTTGTCGAGAACAATAATGTACCACGATATATTGGTGGCCGTAAAGAATTGGTTGCGGTCCGACGCGATTACATGCCTCTCAACCGAAAGGTAGTTCATTTTTTAAAGTAAAGACTTATAAAGGTCCGCACACATGTTTGCTTCCAATTCTGAATACAAGACATCGCAACTGTACATCATCATTCATATGTCAATTTATATTACCTGAAAGCAAGGCTTACTATGAGTCCTATGGAAATTCAAGCTTGAGTTCAGAGTGAGTTACACGTTAGCATATCATATAGCAAGGCTTGGCGGGCACAGAATAAAGCACTACAAATTATATACGGTAGTTGGGAGCAATCATACTGCGATCTTCCTCGATACTTCTCTATGTCGGAATCAATAAATCCTGGAACTATTACGAAGATTGATTTTATTAGTGTGACGAGCAATACTAGAATGTTTTCACGAGCCTTTTGGGCTTTTGCACCATCGATTCATGGTTGGGAGTATTGCCAGCCATTACTTAGTATCGATGCTACCTATTTGTATAAAAAATATAGAGGCCACGCATTAATTGCCACAGGTGTCGATGCCAATGGTGGTTTATTTCCGCTAGCTTTCGCAATTTGTGAGGGGGAGAATGGTCGAGTTGGGAGTGGTTTTTAAGTTGCCTAAGAAGGTATATAACAAGATCTCGAGTTATTACACTAATTTCAGATCGTTTTAAAGGGCTAGTGAACCTCGTTGCACTTGTATTCCCACCATCTAAAGGTCATGCTCATCGATGGTGTTTGCGACATATGAAGGCCAATATGAATATTCATTTCAAAGCAAAATACTTACTTAAAATATTTTATCGAATTGGGAATGCTTCAGAAGAACGACAATATTACGCATTAAAGGAAGAATTGAAGGTTATGGATGAAGAAGCTCGGCTTTGGGTTGACAATCTTCATAACGATAGGACATACTGGACTAAAGCTTTTGATGGTGGTCGACGATTTGGTATTATGACAACTAACCGATCGGAAAGTTTAAATGGGGTGTTGAGGGGAGTTCGCACCTTACCAATTACAGCTTTTGTGATGGCAACATTTCATCGAGTGGTAGAATTTTTTCTAAAACATTGGGCGGAGGGCGCTGTAATGTCTACGCAATTTGTGTCGACTGTTGAAAACACCATCAATAGCCGGATGAGAAGTGCTAGAGTATATACAGTTCGACGATAATTTCACGAGTTCGACATACTTACTGGCGGTGATGATCAATACCAAGTGATTATCAATGGAAGCAGTTCTACATCAGATATTCCAAGAGGTGGAGTACCAGATATTCCAGAAGGTGGAGTATTAGATGTGTCCTACCAGATATTCCAGGAGGTGGAGTATTAGACGTCCTATCACATGTTGCTGATAAGATGGAAGCAGTTTTGGAGACTTTACCTACGCTTGCACACACTGTACCTCCACGACTAGCAGACTATGGTGGAGCATCGACGTTCAGCCATACACCAGTATATAGTCCACCGAGGCCATCATCACCGATAGAGGAGCCACCTTATGCTGATGTTATGGATCCGGCACCAGCACCAGTACCACAGGATCCACCTGGAGCAGTTGATATTGTTTATTATAGGCGCCGACAACATATGCAGTCTAACCGTACAGATCAGCTCTCCTCTTCAGCTCCTCCACGGCCAGACATACTACCGATACCTGCTACTGCTGTGATTGAGCCGGTTATTGAGGGTGCTGCTATCGAGCATCTGGACCAGTTGGAGATCTTGAAGCCTTTTGATGAGCATGGTGTTGATCGTGGTCGCGGACGTGGTAGGCGACGTGGTCGATGGAGTAGGATGAGAGCATGATATTATATTTGCATATTGTAAAACTTGTTTTAATTTTGGATATTCTGTTGTGATTATCTGGTATTTATACTTTATTGAGATTCTGTTGGTAGTGATATGTATATTGTACTGTTGTATTGTGATGCTGTGATATTGTATTGTACTGTTGCGTTTAAGTATCTGTATTGTATTGTTGTGTTGTGACGTTGTGATGTGCATTGATTTGATTTTTTGCGCAAAAAATATGGCGATGTTGTGATGTGTATTGATTTGATTTTTTGCGCCAAAATAATTTGCGCCAAAAAAATGGCTAAGTCTGGTTAGTTGTATTGGACACGGTGAACTGTTCACCGTGTTTAGACACGGTGAACCATTCACCGTGTTCAATACAAATAACTCACGTAGTCATTTTTGGTCGGGTATTTTGTATTGGACACGGTAAATAGTTCACCGTGTCCAATACACGGTGAATAGTATACCGTGTTTAGATGCGGTGAACTAATCACCGTGTCCAATGTATTATTCACATCCTGACTTGGGTGTGTATAATACATTGAACACGGTGAATGATTCACCGTGTTCAACTTAAACACCTGGCCCCAGCTCCGCCCGCGTGGCCATGACGTGGCGCTTGCGTGGCAGGATCAAGGCCATTTTTGTAAATAAATTTTTGACATGACTAATTTAAAAAATAAAAAATTGTTAGGGGGCTATTTGCAAAAAAAGCCCGATAAAAATATATTAATTTATTTTTCTTCTAGAACAAATGAGAATAGTTTGCTTATTTCATTCTCTTCATTAAAATCATAATCTTCCAAAAATATTTTTATAGAATTTTTCTGTATTTTAGCCGGCCTAAAAAGGAGAGAAATATATATATGTATATATATATATATATATATATGTATATATGTATGTATATNTATATAAGTATTGGGCGTTTTTTGTATATATATATATATATATATATATATATAAGTATTGGGCGTTTTTTGCATTTCACCCTCTCAAAAAAGTTTTTTTTTCACAAATTGCCTCACTAATTTTATAATTATAATTTTTGCCCTATCTGTGCCACGCAGGCGTTACGTCAGCGCCATACGAGCAGGAATGTAGGATGTGGAATAAGTTGAAAACGATAATCCATTCATCGTGTTCAGTGAATACATTGACCCCACGCGCAAGTAATATAATATACACTAAATACGATAAATTATTCACTGTGTTCAACTTATTCTACATCCACTATCTCTACTCGCGTGGTGCTAATGTGTCGCATGTACGGCGAAAATAGGAACAAAATTATAATTATAAAATTAGTATTGCTATTTGTGAAAATAAATTTTTTTTTTGAGAGGAACGAACGCCCAATGGCCGCCCCCCATCTTATCCAATCGCGCTCTTCCACGTCACCCTACAAATCCAACGGCTCTGATCATCCGACCCGCCCATCCGACGGCCGAGAAGCTTCTTCTAGACCCTTCCACGCGAGCTGACCCGGAAACTAATCGAATCCCATGTAACCCCACAACCGCATAAAACCCTCCCGCGGTGAGTTTAATCCCACCCGTTCAAACGCTGCTGATGCGGAAAATGAACGGCGGATCGTGTTGTCCGCATAATTAATTATTCTGGGGATACGCACGCTGAGCCTTTTCGTGATCTAACCATGGTTAGTGTTTTAACCCCACCCCCTCTTCTCCCGATACTACGAGCGGGTTAGAGAGAGAGAGAGAGAGAGAGAGAGAGATTAGGGTTTTGGTGGTGGTGGTGGTGGTGGGGGTGGTGGGGTTTGGATCTCGTCGCCGCCGCCGCCGCTCCGGCGATCTCTCCGCCGTCGGATCGGCTGTCCCCTGATCGGATCCCGGCCGTCCATTCCCGTCGCGGCGGCGGATCGGACGGCCGTGGGTCTCCCGGTCGGTCCCGGCGCTGTCTCCCGCCGGAACTCGGCTCCCCGGTGAGTTTGGATTCTCGACCGTGTAGAGATTCGCGGGTTTGGTTTGCTTTTCTTGGTTCTATGCAACTGTGGATTTTAGGGTTTTGTGGATTTGGTGTCGGTTTTGTTCGGATTTGTGGATTTGGTCGTGTTTTGATTCAGCTCATATGTGGATTTTGTTGGAAATTTTGGTGAAGTTTAGTGGTTTGAGTCGAATTGGAGTTATCTAGTTGGGGTTTTTACCCGAAATAGTATGAAATTTGATCTATTTTTTGGTCGGTAGGAGTATATTTATTCCGTTTAAATTTTCTGTAATGATTTAATTGTTTTCACGTAGAAGTGGGAATCTTTCCTCTTATAACTTTCCCCCTTTTTACTCTTATTTTAATGTTTACAATTATTATCAAAAAGATTCTTTTTTTTTTAAAGAAATTAACTGTGCGTATCACGTTTTGATGTTATATTATTTAGGTAGCTTCCGATTTTTCAAATCATTAATCCTATTTTTATAAATTTTTTTGGATCAATTAGCCATTTTGGAGGAAATTTTGTGCATATATGTATATATAGGAATTAGATCTATTACTTTACGAGTGGATAGTTTCGTTATTTAGTTGATTGTTCCATGATAACTTGTTGTTTACATGAATTTGTGGTTATTTTTTCCCCCTATATTTTCCCCCCTTTTTGTTTATTTATTTAGTTATTTATTCCTAGTAGAGTTTCAGTGTGGGGTTGTAATAATCTATACGTAAATTTCTTTTAAGATTTGAGAACTGAACCACTAATTTTCTCGATTCATCGAATCGAAGCTTTTTGATGCATTAAAAAGTTGCCTTTTTTCAAGTTGAAATTAAATATTTTGAAACTCTTATGGGTTTTTAAGTTTCTCACTTCTTTTGGCCTTATTTATTATGCCCTTACATGTAGTAAATTGGTTCCAAAACCCTAGTTTAGTGTTTAGGGTTCCAAAACCCTAGTTTTCTCTTTCCTCTTAGTTCTTTTGTTATATCTTCAGTTACTTACTTTGTGGTTTTGTTTCTGTAAAGCTTAATAGTAAAAAACCATCATGGGTGTTGCTGTGTTGAGCCTAGACCACCCACCCTATGTCCATACCATTGATTTTGATTAATGAAATGCTAAACAATCTAGATTTACGGTAGTTCATAAGATGTTTCCTGTGCAAAGTTTCTTTTTTCGCACTGCGGATCTTAAATCTTGGTGAAGGAAATGCGAGATCTTGAACTCACTGTTTCTTTTTTTCCTTGTAGGTTTCTGGTTACGATGGTTTCGTCGGCACACTGACTAGATGGCTTGAGAGGAGTTGTGATCTTCGCCTCCGCTCCAGTCAGTTGCCCCTTTTTCTCCCGGTGGTGTGAGGCGTGTGACTGTTGCTACCCCTGATTCATGATTGTTAGTGGGTACCGCCTTCCGCTCTCCTTAACCGCGTCAGACTCCGTGTTTGGCGCCCGCATTAAGAAGAGGCGGAAGGCTCTCCATCCGGTGGCTGTCCCCGCTCTCGACAGCCTCGCCCGACGGGTCTCCTCGTTCCATGTCGCCAAACTTGGACAGCCCTGTTAAGACGCAGATGGCGGTGGCAGTCCTTAACCGAAACCCTAACCCTGGCGGCGAGCTCAATGGCGGCACCAAGAAAGGTGAGGGGAAGCCGGTGGGTCGGAGACGGGTGTTTGTACAGACCGAGACAGGCTGTGTCCTGGACATGGAATTGGACCGCGGGGACAACGCCCATACGGTCAAGAGGAGACTTCAGTTAGCCCTGAATGTTCCTACAGATGAGAGCTCCCTCGTGTTTGGTGATCTCGTGCTGAAGAATGATTTGAGTATTATCAGGGGTCACGCCCCATTGCTTCTCACGAGGAACTCGATGCATAGGAGCACCTCCACTCCATGCTTTCGTCCGAGGGATTCCGAGCAAAAGGATCAGAGCGGTATTGTTGAGATACTGGGCTGTTCTAGCCGATGTGCTCGGTTAGAGCAGCTTGTCAAGGATGTCGTGAAGGCTATCAAAGGTGGGGTGGAGCCGATACCTGTTCATAGCGGACTTGGGGGAGCATACTACTTTAGAAACAGTAAAGGCGACAATGTTGCCATCGTGAAGCCAACTGATGAAGAGCCATTCGCACCGAACAATCCGAAAGGCTTTGTTGGGAAAGCCCTGGGACAGCCGGGTCTGAAAAGGTCCGTGCGCGTCGGCGAGACTGGCTTCAGAGAGGTAGCTGCATACCTGCTGGACTACGATCACTTTGCTAACGTCCCTCCCACGGCCCTGGTCAAGATTACCCACTCGGTATTCCATGTGAATGATGGTGTAAATAGTAATAACCCCAGGGGCTGCGACAGGAAACACGAGGTGACCAGCAAGATTGCTTCTTTCCAGCAGTTTATACCTCATGATTTTGACGCTAGTGATCATGGCACATCAAGCTTCCCTGTCGCCGCTGTCCATAGGATCGGCATACTTGATGTCAGAATCTTCAATACGGATAGACATGCTGGAAATCTCCTAGTTAGGAAATTTGATGGTGCGGCTGGCAGATTCGGGGGCCAGACAGAACTGATCCCTATCGATCACGGCCTCTGCCTCCCTGAGAGCTTGGAGGATCCGTACTTTGAGTGGATCCACTGGCCACAGTCGTCGATCCCCTTTTCCGATGATGAGCTCGACTACATTGACAGGCTCGACCCTACCAGTGATTGTGAAATGCTTAGAAGGGAATTGCCGATGATTCGTGAAGCCTGCCTTAAGGTTCTGGTCCTGTGCACAATCTTCCTCAAGGAAGCGGCGGCTTTTGGCCTCTGCTTGGCAGAGATAGGCGAAATGATGAGCAGAGAGTTTAAGGGGTTTGATGAAGAGCCGAGTGAGCTCGAGGTAGTTTGCATGGAGGCTAGGAGGATAATAGCAGAAAGAGAAGAATTTTCGCCGAAACTAGAAACAGAGGATAATGAGTTCCAGTTTCACATTGACTTTGGTGAGGAAGTCGACAGTTACAGATCGCCAAGATTGTTCAATTTTGGAAGCAAGGGGTTGAGCTTTAGAAACCCTCTATCTAAACTGGAGGAGAGCATCGAGGAGGAAGAGGAAGATGATGAGAATAACTTAGACATGGAAGAGGTTACTAGCTTCTCTGCTGTTCATGAGCGGCTTCCTACTCCTTCGAAACTCTCGGTTTCGTTAAAGGGTGTTAGCCTCACCGAGAAGAATCCACGCAACAAAACCCTAGCACCAAAAGGGCATAATGCTACTGGGAAAATTAACAATCACGGCAGCGATCCGGCTGGCGGCGGGAACAGCAGCAGCAGCGCAAACGGGCAGCTTCCGGGGAGCACGAGCTTTGTGAAGCTGGTCGACATGGGTGACGAGGAGTGGCTGGCCTTCCTCGAGAAGTTCCACGATCTGCTGCAACGTGCGCTCCGCGACCGCAGGTGCGGGGCTGCCGGCCAGTGGCAGAAGCAGAGGCTGGGCACTTCTTGCAAGTTTTGAAGAGTTAGGAAATTAGAGGAAGAAGGATTAGTAACCGCCCGTTGTGTGTATGCTTTGTGAGTGTGTTGGTGTGTTGCAGTTTGTTGTTTGTGTTGCCTCCTAGTAAAGTTGTAATGCGCAGCGAAAGGGCCTTAGCAATAACAGCATGAGAATGCGTCGAAAGAGCTTGCCGCTACTGTGGATATTGTGTTTAAGTGCAAGTGAAATGGTAGTTTACAAGGTCGAGGTGCGTAGTGTGGGAGCCTGCCTCTCTGATTGCTACGTTTTTATGTTTTCCTTAATAGGGACATAATTATCCGAATAAAGCAGATAAAATGCAGTGTATATTTGGTATTTTTATGGCATTATAGTAAGTATCTCTGGCTTTTGTTCCAGTGTGTTAAACCTAAATAATTGTTCTTCTTCTATGGTGCTGCTTATTTTTCCTAGTCAGTGGTTGAGGATGATTTATATTCTGAGTGGAGCTTTTCTTGGAATCTTAAGATCAAAGAAAGGTCTTGCTGGTTTCTTCTGTCAGTTACCTTTTCGCCATTTGTGGTGTCAAATTCTGCCTGCCGTCGATTTCATAGTGCTGATGACATGATGTCACATTGCAATCACGTTGCAAACTTGCTGGTGTGGTACGGCACGGTGCATTCCGTGCAGCGCCGATCATAAAAATGTGTCTCGACATACGATGGCATAATTTTTTTTTTTTTTTTTTTTGCATTAGTATATTTTAATTGTTTATTATATATCTTTATCAAATATAGTAACCGTACTACTTAACTCTCTGGTAGAAAAATGAAGAGATTGTCAATAACAGAAGAGCTCTCTCTTTCTAACTGCAGTTATTACACAACCTGCACAAAAGTGCTTTTTTACCTAACCACTCACTCAACATACACAACAATTTCTACACCCACCCAAATCAAATGATTCTGATCTCCATGACAAAGAAAAAGAACAAGGAAATATCGAGCAAAATCATCGATCGGATCATATCTCCAAGAAGACCGTAAAATTTAACCCAACAGAAATACTAAGGCGGTGTATTATGATGATACGCGGATTGTACTTTATTTTCTAGTAAGGAGACGTATTTATCGAGCATCGAGACAACAGCTTCGAACTCGGTGACTTGCTGGTCTATACGGTCGATTCGCTGCACGAACTCGTCGAAGCCACGGCTCTTCTCGCCGAGTTGTTCGACAAAGACTCTTAGCCCGGATGCGACATCTCCGAAGGCGTTGTACTCTTCTCCTACTCTCTGGTTCATCTTCTCCAGCAGCAAAAGTTGGTTATTTGTTCCCTGAAATAGAAAAAATTTCATTTACGTTGTAACGAGTAGGGTGGATTCGAGCACGGTGAAGACGACGGCCGTAAAAAGACGCAGCAAGACGGAATTTCGAATGTACTTAACATACCATGTAATGTACATGAGATAAATGCATGAGAAGAGATTGATTGATGATTAGATTTTCAAAGATAATGTGATGCTGAATATGAAACGTTAATTTAATTATGCTAAATTACTCTTTTGGCCCTCAAGCTATGAGGCGCGTGACACTTTGGTCCTCAAACTTTAATTTGTTTCAATTTCTGGCTTGAATTTTGTTAGTTGTTGTAATCAAATCCATAACACAATTTAATTGATTAAATATTGATATGTCACTCATGTGGAAGTAATTTTACATCTTAATCATTCTCGCACTATCAATCACAACACTGCTATATTACTTTCATATTAGCGACACATCAATATTTAGTCAACTAAATCAGATTGTGGGGCTTTATTGCAACAATTCAAAAAGTTTGAATCAACAATTACAACAAATTAAAATTTGAGGATCAAAGTATAGCATGCCTGATAGCTTGAGGACAAAAAGTGCAATTTAGCCTAAGTTTAATTAATTAAAACAATTATTAGATAATATCTAATATACCAGTCAAAACTTCAAAAATATCTAATATATCTCTGATTAACCAAAATGCCCCCATTGATTTCCAAAAATCCCTTCAAATATCCCCAAACACTAGGGTTTACTCAAATAGGATTTGGGGTTTAGAAGGGTATTTTGGTAATTTTAGGGCAAATTTGGAAATTTTGAATAGTCGTCAGGGGTAAATAAGCAAAAGCCCCTTAATTATTATATATGCTGGACTACAATAAACAGTTTATGCTTCTATTCTTTTGAATTTAGAATCATTTTTTCAACTAGAATCATAAAAAATGATTAGAATTTCATTTAACACTCGCAGTTCTGCTTATTTAGCAAAAGGCGTCGATCTCGCTTATTCTTTGAATGAAACCTTATTATTTTGTGCAAGAACGACATCCGAAGGTGTTGTTTTGTATGTTATTAGCTGATTTCAGTTTACTATATTTTTAGCTCTTTTAACTTCCAAAAGCCCAAGTGCTAGTCGGTAGGCCCAAATCAATCATCTGAAACCCTAAATAAGTACAACATATAGAACCGACCACGACACAGTTAGAACTTAGAATATAAGAATTGTACATGGTTTGAGAGTCTCTATCCATGGCGCGTGCAACAGTAACCTAGCGTGAGAGTAAATTGCTCGTCATCGTGACCAACCTTACACCACCTCTCTGGTCTCAAAACCCTGAACAAATATTACCAACCTCTCCACCTACTGCCTCTCTGCACCTGACGGAACTCATCTACTAAAATCTGCCCCGAAACCCCAGTGGTTGTACATTAGATCCCCTGAAAAGATGCCTGCAGCTTGAATCTGGAGTCTCGACAGACCAACTTCATATCAATCTAACATCAGTTTAAGTATTTATGATCTATCAACTGCTAAGAAGCTGCTAAGTGGGTTAAACCCTAGTAAAGGCTTCAAAGATTCACATTTCACTGAAAAGATTGATCTAACAAATAACAGTCTAACAAGAAGAGCCATCATTGCATGCTCAAACAGCATACATTCTTGACCGATCAATACTGTATAAGAAGTACTACTAAGTTTTAATAGCAAAAACAAATAATAATACGAGTCCTCATCAACCAACTATCCTTCGGCTATTTCTATTCCTTACCTTACTGTAATTTCATAAGCTGAATGAGAACACAAGAGACACCTTAGTCAACCTAGAAAACTGCGCTGTGGTTTTCTCTAAGTGCAAAGAAGAAGAAACTTAATTATGTGTCACAAACAGAGGAGCGCTGCAAATAAGCGAAATTAAAAGTCGGTAAAAACATACAAAATTGATATGAACTATGGACCGTTTTGATTTGGCTACCCAGTCTTTCAATTCATTTGATTAGAGTCAGTCGATGGCATTTTGACTTCAAAATTTAGTTGCGAAAATTGCATGAAATATACTAATTAAACTTGTAAGGATAAACGACACCTTCAAATTTTGAAGTCAAAGTGTCGTTGACTGGCTCAAATCAAACAAATTGAAAAGTTGGATAGCAAAATCAAAATTTTGAAAGATTGGATTAGCCAAATCAAAATGGTCGACAGTAGCTCACGTTAAGTTCTATACATTTTTACCTTAAAAGTTTTCAGTATTTCTACAGACAGTAGAGTAAATTTTTAGATTTTAAGTATGTCTTAGAAAAGTAGCTTAATAAAATGCATGTTAAACACCATAACAGAGAGAGAAAGGAGGTAAAAGTATGAAGTCTCAATCGAAAGACTTTTTATTATAATTCCGTGACAATGAAGGATGAAAAGTGAGAGATAAACATGAATGAAACATTCCATGGATTAAAATATCAAAACTAATTGTTTAGTTTTAAATTTTCACAAGATAATACCCAACATTGGCTAATGTAATTAAAGACATTGCGATCACAATAAAAGTCCCAGACGCAAACATTTCTCCTAAAATAACTTCGTTGTTAATAATTTAAAAGGAGAAAGGCGCTAGAGGTACGAGAGCCCTCTAACCTAGACTCAAGGTGCAAGGCATATGCTTGAGGACGATGAAGCACGCACGTGCACTGACACAAATTGTCGTTTAATATATATATATACACTTACTAACTAAATGACATATATAACCGCTGTAAACAAATTAAAAGTAAGACGAAGAAATATAACATATTTTTAAAACTGTTTGTCACAGAAAACCAGTCAGTCCAGCACTGCAAGTTGGTACATCAACCAAGAATTACAAAATACCCGAAACTCACATCATACCTACATATATAAAGCAATCTACGCTCGCATCTAAGGTTTCTAAACCTGTTGACATAAACAATTGAAATCCTCTTTTGAAACTCAGAATCTGCAACTCAACTAGACGCGCCTATTTAGCATCTCAAACAGTGGCCAAAACATGCGCTTGAGGCGTGGCGCCTTTTCAAACTGTGTCCTCAATCGCGTCATTCCTGCATCATTCTGATGCCTTTTCTCTTTCTATCATCACACACCACATCGAAATTCAGATCAAGGTGTCACTTCAGAAACCCATCTCTTGCCTAGAATAATACCTAACATTAGTGCCTCTTTTTAAAATTTTTTGCCAGTGACATAATATGAAGCTGCCAGAGAACGGCATTTCTATATTTTATATTCAACACTGCCTCTCAGTTTTGGACTCCAGACTTTTTGATCGTATTAAGAAGTGAACTCGAATTAAATGAGAGAAAATTAATCAAAATAGGAGCCTAGTGGGATTTGAATTCACGAGGGTCCTGACCTCCGGCCCTGATATCATATAAGACAATCATTTATCTACAAAAACTTAAGCTGCTAGATAACGACATTTTTATTTTTTATAGTCAACCCTCCCCCTCACGTTTGGATTCAAGAGTTTTTAATAGGTCTAAGACGTGAACTCGAATTAAATGGGAAAAAATTAATCACAGTAGGAGCATGGTGGGGTTTGAACTCCGCATGGTCCTGACATCCTACTCTGGTACCAGATGAAACAACCGTTGATCTACAGAAACTTAAGCAGTCAGAGAACGGTGTTATTATATTTTAAATTCAACACTACCAGTCACGTCAGAGCTCTAGACTTTTTGATAAGTCTAATATATGAATTTGAATTAAATGGGAGGAAATTAACGATACTGAGGCCCCGATGGGGCTTTTTAACACTCGGAACGGCTTGTTTAGACACCGTGTGGAACAACCGTTTATCTCCGAAAAGCTTAAGCTGCCACAGAACGGCATTTTATACTTATATTTTGTATCTATATATTCAACACTTCCTTTCACTACATTTGGGCTCTGCTCAGGACGTGGATTTAAATTAAACGAGAGGAAATTACTGAAAGTAGGAGTCCGACGGGATTTAAACTCAGGTCTGACCGACCTTCTGCTCTGCACTGATATCATGTGAAATAACCGTTTATCTTCGAAAACTTAAAACTCACAGAAAATAATTTTTTTTTATTTTTGATATTCATAATCAACAACAGCAAATAATCATCCATTCCTAAAATAAAAAAAAAAATTAATAAAAAAAAAGAGAGAACCTGGAGCTCGCCCTTGACCATGGCGGAGATGGAGGCGAAGAGATCCTCCAGCGACTCCGCCAGGGCGGAGGAGTCGGCGCCGGATCCAGACTTCCCACGCTCCGATGCGGACATCGTCGCGGACATCGTCGCCGACTTCTCCAGGCGCAGGCCGACTCCTCTCCCCTTTTAACTAAACCNAAAACTTCCAAGACCACCCCTGTGGGTTTATAACTTCTCACTTTAGTACTTTGTGATTTAAAGTTTATCTAGTACCCTATAGTTTTTTTTTTTTTAATCTTTTTATTATCAATTTTATTATTATTTTTTCGTTAAATCAGTAATAAAGTCAAAACTAAAGGATACTAAAGTAATATTTGATAAACCTAGGTAGGATATTTGAAGTTTTTTTTGTATATAATTTAACGAAATATTAATACAAAAATTGATGAAAAGATAAAAATAAAACCACAGGCATGGAACACTAACTTAATATATTTTAAACTACATGATACTAAAGTGAGAAAATGCGAAACCACATGTGGTATTTAAAGTTTACCCAAAAAATTTTAAAATAAATTAAAGAATAAATAATTAAAAGATAAAAATTAAAATCTACGGCTTGTGATGGGCCCAGACCAATCTCAAGCCCACATTGGTCGGCCCATTTTCTGTTGGTCCAAAAGTGGAGGAATAATTTTTGCTTGCACCATTTTCACAGTTTTTTTTTTTTTGNATACCACCCCGTAGTTTCGTAGTTTGTTATTTTAATATCCTATGGTTTAAAGTGTATCAATTTAGTATCCTATGGTTTCATTTTTCTCTGTTAATATTTCATTAAATTATATACAACAAACTTCAATCACTCCAACTAAATTTATTGAATATTCACTTTAGTTCCTTTTAGTTTTAACTTTATCACTAATTTAACAAAAAATAATAATAATAATAATAATAAAAAGAGAGAAATAAAATTGCGGGGTATTAAATTGATAACTTTAAACCATAGAATATTAAAATAAAAAAATACGAAATCACAGAGATGTTATTTGAAGTTTTTCTCTTTTTTTTTTTAATTGAAAGTATGAACCGAACTGAACCGAACGGATTATTAGTTTGTTTGGTACTAAAAGAATTATTTTTATTTACTTTAAATCTTTTTAAACTACTAAAAGTAAGATATAATTGGAATTAATTTTATATTGAAAATTATTGATCTAAACAAAACTATAATTACTTGATTAGTTGTGAATTGATAGTCACTGGCGCGAGTGACAAAATACCTTGATAATTGATGCCCAAAATCTCAAATTTTTTTAAAAGACTATTAAAATTTTAACTAATTCGATTCAAATTACTTTTTAAATTTTTAAATTTTCAAACCAAACTGATTTCAGTCGATTCAGCTCAGCAATTCGATTTGAACTACAAATCCTGTCGGAGACGCTTACGAAAAAGAATTTTAAATGCATTTGTATAAAAATAAGAATCAAAATCAAAATCGAAATCAAAATCAAAATAACAAAATCTCCACACACATTTAGTTTAAGGAACAACTTGTTACCCGGACAAACTCAACAACTCTTTCTCAGACTCTTTATTTCAACTTTATTAAACTCAATTGAAAATATTTTTGTCCCCAACTTTTTCACAATTAGATACTTAACCTTTAAAATTAGTGCTATTAAATTTTCAACCCTTGGATAAACGAATGTGCAGTTAGAATGATAATAGTCTCCTAAGGTTGAGCAGATGATTAGTGAAATAGCATAATCTAAGGAGTGAAAATAGTATATATATATATATACATACATACATACGATTGTCGATCGAATCATTGACAACAGAAAAACCAGCAATTTCTACTTGATCCAAAAAACGGAGCTTCAATTTGAAACTTCTAATTCAACTGTTGAAGGAACTTAACACACTGCTTTTCATAATGACACTTCGAAGACGACACTCCATCAAACAGCACTACACTCCACAGTAGAGCCAGACGCGCCTCAAGCCTATATAATTGCATTTCTGCAAGAAAATGTGTGTTAGCTTAAGGAAGTGGTCCAACATATAGATGAAACAAGAGACAGTGCAGGTGATTTAAACATAATAAAAAAAAAAAAGAGGATTATAACGAAAGATGATATGTACAAAACAATAATAGAATACATCAAATTAAGTTCCAAAAGGTAATAAAATATACCATGTCAAAGCTTTTTCACAAAGAATGTGGCATGTTCGCCGACGGGAAAAGTGACTGGTTCTTAACATAGCAGATGAGAGCAACAATAATACAATGCCACAGACAATAAGGGAGCAGACTGAGACTTAGTAGAAGGTTATACCACACCCTTTCACCTCACAGTCAATATTGCGTAGCCAGACTAACTGCGACCACCGTACAAATGAGCAAAACTCTTTACAAAATTTGTTACCAAATGCTGCAAAACCGTCACAATAGGAGGAAATGTATATAGGACCTCCTTGGGAAGAGGATAAGTCGATTGTCCTTGGGAAAAAGTAAAAAAAAAAAAAGCAGCAGAATCAAATCGAAATATATCTCATGGCTTGACATAATATACTAAATGACTGTTGCAACAAGTCTCCATGTGGACAGCAAATCCTGTTTCTATCTATACCCGCTTCCAAGTTATAAATCCTTACCCTCTTCTCTTGGGGGCTGATATTGTGAGAGAAGTAAATGTTAGAAGTAGAGCAGTATCAGATTCTTCTACCTTACTTTTCAACCTTACGCTTCATAATCAATAGGTTAGCGACAGAACTAACTGTTAATGATATGCATTTACTAATACGAAATGAGCACAAAATTATACCGAACAAATGTATGTTGGTTTCCATATAGTAAGTCACAAGAAAAAGGAAAGAGTAATCAGAACTAACTCCATCTGAAACTTTGAGGAGCACTGATTCTTCCATCCCACAGAAGGAGAATCCACTCAGCAGTCAGAATTTAGAAGGGCGTGAAGAATCTATGCCAGAAGTTCAAAATTTACAAGTAGTTTCTTTATTAAGAGATGAAAGAATGGTATCACAACAAAATAATGCGATTTGACGTATGTGTTGATGTTCCTGATTTGTAATGCATTCTTCTAACATTACAGAACAAAAATGAAATTTAGAGAAAAGTTAGAGCTCCGAAAACATGAAATGCAATGTATGAGCTATGCATAGAAAAGATTTTAAATGATGGAAAAAGATTTTCTGATAAGTATACTGGCACACAAGTAGTGAAATTCTCATTAATAGAAATAGAATATCAAAGAGGCAACAGGTCTGTTCCCGTGTCTAATAGTAAGTAGGCAATCAAGCAAAACAGCTAATGCGCTTTAACACATTGAAAAAATAATCAGAGGTTCCATTAAAAGAAAACTAGAACTTGTAGTAGGCTTGAACACCGTGGATGATCAACAAAGCATGCTGTTGTGATAAAAGTTCACCATCATAATCACTTCCATGGTACTTCGTAGGAATCTGATATCGCAGTCGATGGTAGGTTTTCATTCAAATAGTGTAAATAAGGAAAGCCTTCATGTGTAATTTCCCAACAAAAAGGAAAAATTTGGCGTCATTTTATAATTAGGAGAGACCCCAAACCAGTCAACGATACTCAGTACTATCACTTCAAATAATCTGAAGAATGCATCCAGGAATTAGAAATACGTGTAGTAAATACACCAGTGGTATAACATAGTCGTACCTTTCGAAGAGCAAACTTTATATGTTATGCCGGTAAGAAATAGAGAATTAGAGATTAGTCATTGCCACACCATAATGTAGACTAATAATGCCTCCAATTGACTACATGACTACATGTAAGGTCATATGGCGATATTATTAGTCGACATCATGTGTTCTAGGCCAAAGAAGTTGACCGAAATCCCCGGAGCTGGATAAAACTTGTCCATTATCTTCATTGCGAGATTATGATCTGTATGAAAGACCGCAAGAGTCGTAGAATAAGTAACACCTTATCTAATTTTTGCAGACATGTTCGAAAACTTAACAGAACATAAACTACCTCTGCGACATGCTAAGTTCAAGCAAAGAAAGCACCGGTTGAATTGTAAGATGTTACGAATTTGACGCTATAAGACAACACCTTTTCCACATAAATCTAATACTTTACAAACTTTAAGAGTTGACTTATAGGAAAAGGGCATAGGAAGGAAAGTAGCAACATGTGTATATAAAGTATAAGCATGACAGCTACGAACTTTTCATTCACTAATACAGTGAAAGACCAAAAACATCCCTAGTTTCGACTCAACTCCTGTTTTAGAACTAGTCATGAGTGCTCGACAAACATAAAAATGATCAAGTAACTCAACTCAACCTAACATTCATACATGTAAAGGGAGTCCCTAAATGATTACTATAAAGGGAGCATACATGAGTTATTTTTTTGCTATTTACTCTCCTATTTTAAACGATCCTCTTCTAAACAAAGTTCGGCCGAAATATTAGCCTCTCAACCATCATCTGCTTGATGCAAGGAAAAACACTAGTTTAAAAATCAATAAGCATGTAAGGGAATAAAATAAGTAGCCACTTTAATGTTAATAGGACTCCAAACTCAACCCATTCGTCCAAATTAGCTTAATATCTCACCACCAAATTTTTGAAGTTAATAGACGCTAGCGCATGAAACGTCACCTCGCTAGCTGCCCCTATGAAATGTCACCTTGCTAGCTGCCTAACTGAATGGGATGATCATAATGTTCACAATATAAGCACAGATATAGTGCCCAAGGCTTGACCTCTCTAGGAAGCTCGACCAACGTCTGAACCAAACAACAAGCTTAGCAGCTTAAGTACGAAGCACAGTGTGCTTCACAAGCAGAAATTCAAGCATCCCCCATCAGTTGTGTGCATGCAGACATATACATGTGATGTTTGTGTAACATATATTAGTATTTTGTTATTGCACTCTTTCATAGATATACGTTCCTATGCTGTTCCTTTAGGTTTCAAACCCTTTAGGAAGCTAAATTTATTGCAGTCAAAACATACACTTAGTAATTTAGCAATGTTTAATAAGATGAACCAACAGAGATCTGCAAGCACTATAAGTTCACAATTAGAAGTAAATGCAACATCCATTTACAAATTTAAAATAATAAAGATTGATAATCGTAAGCATTAAGATAAGCATGAGAGTACTAAAGGCCAAACGAAGCCTAAGCTACCGCAACCACTTGCGTAAAGTTAAAAATAAAAATGTGATATATTTATAGGGCAAAAATAATAAGTTCCAAAGTGACAAATATATATATATATATATATATATATATATATATATATATATAGTAGGGCTACTGTGCTCTCAGGAGCACGGAGGCCTCCGTGCTCCTGAGCCGTTTACGATGATGGAGTTTTCGAATCGACGATCGGCTCCGTTAAATTTGATCTACCGTATTTGAAATTTTTAGAAAATAATTTTTGCAATTTTTCGATATCATTTACCTAGAATCGAAAGGATTCAAAATCAATAATTTTTAACGGCTGAAAATAAAAATCTTATAAAAAGTGATGATATAGCACTAAAATTTTCGATCAGAAATATTGATCTTGTTATAGATAGTATAAAGAATTTTGTATCAAAATTTCATCTTATTTGAATACTTCTACACCGTTAAACTTGAAAACGGCAGATATCAACAATTAAAAATTATGGATTTTGAATCCTTTCGATCACTAGGTAAATGATATCAAAAAATCGCAAAAATTATTTTTTAAAAACTTCAAATGCGCTAGATCAAGTCTACAAGCCGATCGTCGATTCGAAAATTCCATCATCGAAAACGGGGCCGAGGAGCACGGAGGCCTCGTGCTCCTGAGAGCACAGCACCCTACTATATATATATATATAGAGAGAGAGAGAGAGAGAGAGAGAGAGAGAGAGAGTACGGCTACTATACTCTTATGAGTATAGAGCCCTTCGTATTCATAAGTTGTTTTTTATGTTGGGCTTTTCGAATCGACGATCCACACCGTTAAAAATGATCTAGAGTATTTGAAACTTCTAGAAACTAATTTCGTAATTTTTCAAAATCATTTTCAAAGTCCATCAAACGGGTAAGAAAATGAACGGTTAAATCGAATGACATCTTAAAAATAGATGATCGGATCCTTCAATTTAAGATCGGAATTATTGATTTTTATTTAGGTAGTGAATAGAATTTTCAATCAAAAATTCAACATATTCCGATTCTTTTTAACCATTAAACTAACAATATCTCATACCGGCCGTTAAAAATTGTCAATTTTGTGAGCTTTTGATCGTAAGGTAAATGATATCGAAAAATTATAAAATTTGATTCGAGAAGTTTTAAATGTTCTAGATAATGTTTAACGGTATGGATCATCGATTCGGAAGCTCTATCATCGAAAACAACTTATAGACTATAATATAATATATATATATATATATATATAACAGATACACATACACACACACACAGATAAAAATGATCCAATCAAATAATATCAGGACAAAAGATCATGGAGAATTAAAGTTATACAAATAGGGATTGAAAAGAAGCATTATCCCAGTTACCTAGTGCAAGCATTTTATAGTTTCTCCAATCAATTTCTTGAGATTTCTTCAAATTCCCCATTTCTACACCTACTTCAAAAACTCAATATTTTCTTGGTTTAAAAAATTGCAAACTAGGCCAGTCCGTCCATACTAGATAATTGTAATAAGAAAAAAGTAGATACTCTGATCAGGTTCACACAAATCCTGGTAAAGATTATCACACCACTAATTTTAATTACTCAGGACCAAGCGAATTCGCACCCAGCAAAAAATATGGGAGAAGAAAGTTATGGGCTGCACATAGGTTATTTGGAACTAAGCCTCATCACCACAAGCACACTTCAGATTTTGGGGGAGTCAAAGTTGTTACTTAAAGAGTCTGTGAAGATTGAAAACCTCAAAATACCCCTCTATAGAAAATTGTCTAGTCAGAAAACCAAATTTACTTCCAAATGCATAGACCTAAACATACCATACATACCACTTTACGGTATTTGTACCCAGATCTAATGCTCTATTAATGAGAAAGAGAAAAGACATGCTTCATAATATAGCCTTTATGCCCAAGTAAATTCACACATGCACCTAGGTAGATGGATAAAATCAAGATTCAAGCCTACAGAAACTACACCAACCAATCATACTACAGAGGATATACTTACATTTTCACCATCTTATTTCTCTAAATAATAATAAAAAAAAAACAAACAATAAGAATATATGTATCAAAACAGCAAAGCAAGATGCATTAGATTCCAAAAAAGATGCATCCATTCGATGATCTCAGCTGGCTCAGACAACAACCTTTCGACCAGTAGCATCATTCTACTACCAACTGCCAAAGATCCTAAAAGCACTTTGGCGAGCAGCCGTAAGTCCGGCCTTTTTCATCATCATCGCCAGCAAAAATCTGCGATTCCCAAATCTACACCCTAAATTTTCAGACAAATGGAAGGAACTAACCTCATTTCATAGCGACTATCCAACCTTTAAAAATTTATACTTTATTGTCCAATCCAGGCGACTTCAAAGGAAATGGTGCAGGTTCTTTTCCATAACAATAACCTCCAAAACCCTAAGTTCAAATTAAGGTTCAAAAGTTTTGATTTAAAATGACTCAGGGTTCAAAATTTTTGATTTAGAATGACCTCTAAACCTTAAATTTCCCTTAAAAATTTCGATTTTACTATCAAACCCAGTATTTTCAACAACAACAACAACAACAAATTGTCCTTTTTAAAAGTACAACGAATCCCAAACCCTAAATTTCAAATTTAGGGTTCAAAACCCTAAATTATCAAAAATTCTACTATAAAAGGAAGCAAAGAACCGAAACCAGAGGATGGAAACCAAGGAGGGAAACGGACCGATTCCTCCGCGACATTGACGACCCCGACGAGTCGGAAGAGGTAGGCGTACTACGACGAAGGGATCCCTCGTCCCCATTTCGCCCTCTCCTTCCCCATAAAACCCTAACCCTAGAGCTCGCGCCGCTCACTCACTGGACTCGAATACTTAGAAGGTGAAAAGAGATGGAGACGAAGAGGCTATTTATAGCAGGGGTAAATTTCACTTCAATCCACTACATTTAATTAATTGTTATTTCCAGCCTTATACTTTTGAATTTTGCGTTTTCAGAGTACAGACCCCAAATTTTTCAGCACATTTAAAATATTTATTTTATTTTCCCCTAAAGGCACTTTTCCATGTTGCACCTTGAAAAACTATATTTTTACTCTTTTGTACTTTTACTTTTCTTTCATCATCTACTGTTAAAAAATACAGCAAAACAATGTACCTACTAAAACCAAATAAATAAAGATAATTGGATTAATAAAATTCTACATTTCTCTTTTACCAAAACTATCGCAAAAAAAAAAAAATGAATTAGATTTTTTATAGCTTGCTTGCACTTATAATCAAGTTTGAAGTGCACGATGCATATCGTGTTTTATCGTATCAATAAAATATCGACATGATTTAAATTCGGCAGTACAACTCAATATCTCCATTTCAATAAATTATAAAAGATTTGATATATATATATATATATATGGGGCGTGTTTGGTTCGAAGTCGGAATCGAAATCAGAATCGGAATCAAAATAAGCTGGAATCGGAATCGAAATGACTCATTACTGAATTCTGTTTAGTTGATCACCTGAATCGGAATCGGAATAAATCATTCTCATTGTCGGTGTTTGATTCAGGTAAATATAAAAAACGTAATCAGATTAATATATTAACTTTATCTTTATAATATATTAATTTAAATTCAAATTAAAAATTAAATATTAAAATTTTATATCAAAATTTTGAAATGATGTCAAAATTTTAAATCTATTCTTTTTAAAAAATTAAACTTTGAAGTTGAGTAGATAATTCGAAATATAAAACTAAATTTCGATTTATTCAAATTCAAACTTAAAAATTACAATTTAAATTTTAATTTGAATCCATAAATTTAATTTAAGTTTTAAATAAAATTTGAATAAAACTTTATATAAATTAAAATTTAATTTAAATTCAAATTCATAAAGATTCGAAATACTTGATTAAATTTTAATTTTTAATTCAAGTTTAAATTAAAATTTAAAATTTAAAATTTAATTTCTAAATTTAAACACATATTTTAATTAAAAAAGTTGAAAAAATAAATTTAATCCGAATAAATATCCATTCCGTCTGGATTCAACTTCCAATCCGGCCTCCTAGGCCGGATTGAAAAAAAGGGTGATTGGGGGATTCCCATTCCACTCGGAAATCGAAATTGGAATGGGACTCCCACGTACCAAACACCCACAAACGGATTCACCCATTCCGATTCCGATTCTAGGGTGAAAAAAAACGAATCAAACACGCCCATAGCGTTGTGCTGGTATGCTTATGGAAGCACGGAGGCCTCCGTGCTTCGAAGTTGTTTTCGATGTTCAGACTTTCAAATCGACGATCGGCTCCATTAGAGTTGATCTAGAGTATTTGAAGTACCTAGAAAATAAATTTTGCGATTTTTCGATATCATTTGCCTAGTGATCGAAGGGGCTCATATTTCTTTTCTATTTTTGAAATTTATATTTTTATTTCTACTAATCATTTTTATATTTTGGTAGATGAATTTTATATTTTGTGTTGTCTGAAAACAAAATTTTTATTTGAAAGACAAATTAAATGCATTTTGTATTTTGTTAGATGAAAGAGAAATAAAATGGTAAATGCATTTTGTATTTTGTTAGATGAATTTTGTATTTTGTATTTGATTTTTTAAAATTTTTATGCTTTTTAATCCGTTCATTGGAATTAATCATGTAACTTTTATTTTTCAGTTCGCATGATGTTTAGGTTTTCTATCATGAAAAACTTATTGACCTTTGTTATTGGTGCTGTACACTTCTGGTTCGAAAGAGGTGTACGGAAAAACTTTGAGTCTTCTCATATGTTTCATATGAGAGACTTGTGTACAAATTAATACTTTTTTACTTATCTTCTTATTCTTGAAAGAAATAATTTTTTAAAATAGTAATTATTCTATATTATTAATGCATTGTTTCTGTTTTGAATATCCTGACTATCACTTTAAATATCATTACGCTCTCGAAGGAGAGGATGTTGAAGGCTTATTATAACAAAAGGTAAAGTGTAGATCGTTTGAATGTTTTTGCGGATCAATCTATGAAGAAACCACCAAACTGAAAGACTTGAGCAATTGTTTTATCGCTTGTGATCTCAGCAGTTATCCCCGGTGGCTTGATATTGACCATATGACATCGAACTATTAGGTAGAGAAGCCTTAAAACTTTACTAATACTGAATAATTTTTGTTAAAATTGCATTGATCTGTCTGAAGGACAAGTATTTCGTCAAGACTATCATTGTGATGGTTGAAAGCAGCCCCGCAGTTTACTTGAGCCAGCAACAAAAGTGCAAAAAAATTTGCCGCGACAAAGTAAAGAATATGATAAGCATGCAATGATTATTTTTTACACACGGGTATATGTTCAATCCTTTTTTTGTTACACACATAAACCATTTCTTAAGCAATCAATTTTTTTGTTTACAAAAATTAAAAAGAAAAAATCAAATTTTGTCTAATTAAAATGTTCGCCAAGTGCAAATAGAAATAACAAAAAAAGGATTGAACATATAGCCATGTGTAAAAAATAATCACTGTCTGCTTATCATAAAGCTCGCTCAGGGACGATCGACAAATATTTTTACACTTTTGTTGTTGGCGCAAGTAAACCACGGGGCTGCTCTCAATCATCACAATGATAGCCTTGACGAAGTACTTGTCCTGTTGACAAACCGATGTAATTTTAACAAATATTCTTCAATATTAGTAAAATTTTAAGATTTCGCTACCTTATAATCCTATATCATATGGTCAAAACCAAGCCATCGGGGATAAATGCTGAAATCACAAACGATAAAACAATCGCTCAAGTTCTTCAGTTTGGTGGTTTTAGTTTGGTGGTTTTCTCATAGATCGATCCGTAAAAACATTCAAACGATCTACACTTTACCTTTTGATATATTAAGCCTTCAACATCCTCTCCTTCGAGAGCGTAATGATATTTAAAGTGATAGTAAGATATTCAAAACAGACACAATGCATTAATAATATAGAATAATTACTATTTTAAAAAATTATTTCTTTCAAGAATAAGAAGACAAGTAAAAAAAATATTAATTTGTACACAAGTCTCTCATATGAAACATATGAGAAGACTCGAAATTTTTCCGTACACCTCCTTCGAACCAGAAGTGTAAAGCACCAATAACAAACGTCAATAAGTTTTCCATGATATAAAACCTAAATATCATGCGAACTGAAAAATAAAAGTTACATGATTAATTCCAATGAAAGGATTAAAAAACATAAAAAATTTAAAAAATTAAATACAAAATACAAAATTCATGTAACAAAATACAAAATGCATTTACCAGTTTATTTCTCTTTCATCTAACAAAATACAAAATGCATTTTATTTCTCTTTCAAATAAAAATTTTGTTTTCAGACAATACAAAATATAAAATTCATCTACCAAAATATAAAAATGATTACTAGAAATAAAAATGTAAATTTCAAAAATAGAAAAGAAATATGAATCACTCCCTCAAGTAATGTCTCTTGTGACGAATGGTCGTAAGAAACGACTGGAAACCTTCGACTGATTCAAATAAGCAAATCAACAATGCCACCAAAAAATTACCGTACAATTTGTGAATTATAAGTATCTGTAAGCATATAATCACTAATATCTATCTCCCGATCATATCAAACGAAAAGAAAAACAATCTAAGAGAGGTCGGGAGGTGTGATAAGAAATGCGATAAGAAAAGTGAAAAGGGTTCCCCTCAGAGTATAAAAGTATGGAGGACATATAAAAAGTGGGGGCGATTTCTAAACCTTTTTGTACGGAGGACATATAAGAAGTGGGGGCAATTTCTAAGCCCTAGATTGAGGTGATTTCGCTCCCGGACCGGAAAACTAAAACAGGAATGAACTGGAGACAAAGAATTAATTATATGAACCGAACCAGAACCCTTCCATGGCTCCACCTCATGTCTATCCGAGCGATCTTTCTCTAATCACAGGATATTTTATCCTGTTCCCTCTTAATCACATAATATTATTAATTAACAGAATTAATAAATTATGAAATATTTCTCTAATAATGACCAGGAAAACTAAAATACGGATGACAAAGAATTTAATATATGAACTGAACCGGAACCCCTCCACCTTATCTCTATAGTCTATCCCAACAATCTTCCTCCTGTTCTCTCTTAATCACATACCACTATTAATAGAATAAATTACGAAATATTTCTACAATAACAATAAAACAGATTATAAAATTATTTTACATGTTAATTTACAAGATTATAAACTTTAATTATTTTATAAAGTTTAATGGCCTTAATAATTTACATGTTAATTTTTAATATCTATATTTAAGTTGTATGAAATGAAAATAATTCGAAATAATGCACATAAGTCAAAGCCTAGATGGATACAACTACTGCATCAATTATGNATAAGTCAAAGCCTAGATGGATACAACTACTGCATCAATTATGAAATCAAACTATCTGCAAAATTAATCCGAATAATATAGATAAATCAAATCCTAAATAGATATATAGTAAATATTCGAATTTTAAAAACAAAGAAAAGAAAAATTATAGTTAGGGTTTTCTATTTCCAATGCTTACCCCTCGATTCTTACATGATCGTTTCCAGTTAGCTTCATCTATCGAAAAAATTGTTAGATTAGCTTGTTCTTCCAAAAGTCCAAACCCTAGAAGTGGGTCCTACCAATTTACAATGTAGCTTAGGGATGTCAATAGGTATGGATACCCGAAATTTTATCCGAACCCGTACCGAATGAAACGGATATATCCGATGGATATGGATATGGATTCGGATATGAATATCAAAAATAGAAACCCGACGGATATGGATTCGGATATGGATTTTGACTGTACCCAATCCGAACCCGAACACGACCCGAATCTGACACGAACCCGAATTTATTTTGTTATATATATATATATATATATATGAGCAGGACTGCTGTGCTCTCAGGAGCACGGAGGCCTCCGTGCTCCTGAGCCGTTTTCGATGATATAGCGGACGTATTATCGAATTGCAGACGGATAGGGAGTTCGGTATGACTAGATACTAGCGACATTTGAAGTTCATTAAAATTATTTGGACTTTTTCGCGCTATCATCTATACACTAGCTCGATCTCGAAGGATTCACAAATCTACTAATTTTTAATGGTTGAATATCTGGCCGTTTTCCAAGTTTAAACGTGTAGAAGTATTCAATCATGATGAAATTTTTGCCATCAGACTTTTTATACTAGCTACGATACATATTTCTGATCAGAAATTTGAGTGATTTCGGCTTTTTATAGGATTTTTATTTCAGCCGCGTTAAACAATTATTGATCTTTGAAGTCCCTTTCGATTGCTAGCTAAATGAAGTCGGAAGAATCGCCAAAAAATATTTTACGAAAACTTTAAATTACGCTAGCTCAAGTCTTCGAGACGATCGTCGATTCGAAACTCAATCATACAAAAACGGCTCACGAGGCACTAGAGGCCTCCGTGGCTCCTGAGAGACAGCAGACCGCGCCTGGGCTCTATATATATGATAGTATATATATTATACTCGAGCTTATTATATATTATTTATTTATATTATTATATTTATTATTGTTGACAGACTGCCCTGCTTTCTAAAAGTACCAAGGTCATGTACTCTGATAAGTTTTCGGCGGCACTTGGGAATAAGAAAGTGGGCAGTTAGACTGAGGGGCCCTTAGGTGGAGTTCGGTGTTGTCTGTGTTAATCTAACGGGATATACAATGATCAAAGGAACGTAAGATTAACGGTAAAAACATTAATACAAGGGCAACCAAGTGGCTTTGATACTCTTAACAAGTACGTACCGGAGTATATATATATATATACTATTTAATAGTTACGTTTGAATTTGTATTTTAAAAATTTAGATTTAATATAATATATTTTGAAATATTGAAAAAAGAAATAATTGTTTCGGGTTCAAATTTTCGGGTTCGGGTTCGGATTTGGGTTTCGGATTTTTGGTCGGGTTCGGGTTTGGATATAGATTTTTAAAATCCGTCGGGTTCGAGTTTGGGTTCGGGTCTCGGGTTTGAAGTCGGGTTCGGGTTCGGGTTTTTTAAAATCCGCACCGAATCCGACCCGTTAACATCTCTAATGTAGCCTAAATTTGTGCTTACCAGTGGGGTTCACATGCCCCTAATTAAGCTTAATCTGCCACGTGGACTTAAGTTTAGAGGATTAATATAAGTTAATAGATTAATAGAAGTTAATAGATATTTGGGACTGGGGCATAAATCTTTGGAGGAAAAGAAATAAGTTTGAAAGAATCTTTATCCCTTAAATGGGATGATAAGTAGAAGCAAAAAATTGCTCTCTCTCCGATTTTCTTAGCGGGAGGCAGGAAGTTCCTTTTTTTATCTTGATCGATTCTAATCTGCCAAAAAACTAGTTGTCGCCTCGACCTGCCTTGAATGAACCAGTAAGTACCAGCTTCCATTTCGACCCACTCTGAATGGAGCGATAAGTGGAGGTAAAAAGTATGATAAAAATCAATCTGTTTCGATCTGCCAAGAAAGTGGAGCAGGGGCTAAGGAACTCTTTACGCCCATAGACCTGCCCCCATTGCATTCCTATACGTCCGCACTTCTCTATATAAACTCTCTTACTATTCTCATTGTTTGGCGTCGAAAGACACTCTATCTATCTCTCCGTCGATCCGCATGCTTATAAATTGAACAATTTCTGAATTTTTCATACCGAATTTCTGTAAATTTATTTTAATGTATTCATTCACAAAATTGATTAGATCATTTAATCACAGTCAAATTTATAGTGCTTTGTGTTGTTACATTTTTATTAATTAACTATTAACTATCATACTAACCTATGCAAATGAAGTTACCATTTCAAATGAGTTTACGTTAACACATTTAGTGTTGTAAATTCCTAAACACTTAACCTATGCTTTTTTAGGATTGCAACGTATGTATATGCTCTATTAAATGAAATCTAATCTATGACTTTATATCCTTCGTAACCTATACTTTTTAGAGCCTATATATAGAGAGCTCTTTTTCTCTATTCAAACACAACTCAAAAAACTATAAAGCTATTTCCATTATACTTAAGAGAGAGAGAAGGTCAAAGAAAGGTGTTCTTTTGGTGGAGCTTTGGGCTCATCTACTTGTGCAGAGTTGGTGAAACCACACGACGAGGGTCGAGCCGTTGTATCCTGGAGGGGACAAGTCGGTGCTCTGCTGCATCGGTTCAAAGGCTTTGCCAACCGCAGAGGGCTTGAATCTCCTTAAAGAGAGCGAGATATCCGTGCCTCGGCTTGATCGACTCGTTGATATTTTTTAAATTATTTTGTAGCTAACCTCTATTTTTTGAATATTTACACCAACACTTTGAGTATTAAGTAAAACACAGAGAACAAAATAGCCTCTCTTTTTTTGGGTAAACTTCAAATACCCCCTTGTGGTTTCATACGTTCTCACTTTAGTACCATGTGGTTTAAAGTGTATCAAATTAGCCCCTGTGGTTTCGTACTTTCTCACTTTAGTACCCTATGGTTTGGAGTGTCTCAATTTAGTACCATGTAGTTTCATTTTTCTCTTTTTATTATCTATTTCATTAATTTTTTTCGTTAAATCAGTGATTAAGTTAAAATTAAAATGTACTAAAAGTGAATATTCGACAAATCTAGATAAAATATCTGAAGTTTTTTTATATATAATTTAACGAAATATTAACGGAGAAAAAAAAAATTAGTGACGAAGTTAAAACTAGAGAGTACTAAAGTAAATATTCGATAAATCTAGATAGGATATATGATGTTTTTGGTATATAATTTAACAAAATATTGACAGAGGAGCCGACGAAAAGACAAAAATGAAACCACAGGGTACTAAATTGATGCACTTTAAACCACAGGGTACTAAAGTGAGAAAGTGCGAAACCATATGGTACTAAATTGATACATTTTAAACCACAAGGTACTAAAATAAAAGAATGCGAAACCACATGAGTGGTATTTGAAGTTTTCCCCTTTGTTTTTCCTCTTTTTTTTTTTTTTTATCATCTCTCATTTAACATACAAATACAAAGATGAGCACGAACCAAAACCATCTTAAATAAAATTTAGTATTGTGTTACAAATACACTACACATCTCAATTCCATCTTATAACAAGAAGCTTCATATGTATGAATAAATAGCCTCCTTTAATACACATATATGTTACATGATTTCCATTGCAACTCAACCCACACATTGAATTGATTTATTTTCTTTTCTTTTTTTCTTTTCATAATCCACATTCCACAAATGATCAACAAAACAACAAAGCATTTGATGATACTCCTTCGGACTCGATAAAACGCCGCGATCACGCCTCTTGTTTCCGGTGTGCGATGGAGTACGCGTCGCTGTACAAAGCCACGGCGTTCGAAAGCACGGCGAGCACGATCATGAGCACGGAGAGGATCTTATCGCGCTTCGTCGCGACTCCGTAAGGATCCCTGGAACATTTGCAACATTGCATAAACATATGAGAAAAAATTAAGCTACAAACATAGATTGTTTAGTTCTATTTTAACGAATTCGATTTTGATTTGAATAGGCTAAGTTTTCTTCTTTTTTTTAGAAAAAAAATGAAATTAAATGAAAGATCAACTTAACGCGCTCTGATACCACGTAGATCGTTGAAAATAATAAGTACCAAATTAGCTTCTACTATATCGAAATTCAATCTCATAAAACCAGAAGCTAAAATTATCCGACATCCTCGAAAGAACAAAACATGCTAAGTTATATGAAACAGTCGTTGTTCTTCAAAAGATTAAATCGATAGAGAACAATATTTTGATAAAACAAAATTTGGGATAATATCTAATATACCCTTCAAAACTTAGCATGTTTGACGAAAAAGCCCTTACTGTTTTCCCAAAATCCCTTCAAATATCCCCAAGGTTTACTAATGGGAATTCGGATTTAGAAGGGTATTTTAGTAATTTCAAGGTAAATTTGAAATTACCTCAGGGCAATGGAAGCAGGGAAAATGAACCCTATACACACGGCCGCGGTCGCACCGGTAAACTGAAATGCATCCCAGATGCTCGGTATGAAAATAGCGGCCGAATAGATGACGGCGAGGAGCGCGGCAGTGACGCCCGCGAATCGCTTGTTGTCGAGAGACAAATGCCGCGCAGAGGGGAACAGGAGGCCGTCCAAGTTAAGCCGGAGGGCGAAGAACACGATCGGGAAGACGAGCATGATGTGGACGACGTAGCTCAGTCTCACCACGTCGTTCAGGAGCGCGCTGAACGGGATTCCGAGGTTCGAGTCGAAGTTGGCGAGGACGTCGTCCAAGGTGGCGTCGCCGAAGAGGAGGAAGGCGAAGAAGCTCGTCGCAATGTAGACGACGGAGCAAAGCGTCAGCGAGGTTTGCACGATCGGCCGGATCTGCGACCGGTCCTCGAGCTCGTTGTTGATGCTGTGAACTGCACCGAAAAATTACGCAAAATAGTGTCTAAATAAACAGAAGGCTAAAATACAGAAAACCTCTCTAAAACTACCCATTTTTTCACTTTTCTCTCATGACTTTCAAAATTCTATATTTGGCTACTCAAAATTTTAGACATGTTTTTAAGGGGTCACGATGTTAACGGAGAGAACGAAATGACCAAATTACCCTTGTTATACAGGAAAAAAAATAATTTATAAAAAATAGATGGAACAGTAACGGAACCCTGACTAAGGGGGTTCTAAGTGCATAAACTTGACATTTTGAGAGGGTAAAATATTGATTTGTTAAAGTCAAAGGGGGGAAGTGAAAAAGGGATACTTATAAAAGGGTTTTTTGTATTTTAGCCTAAAAAGAAATAATATCTAATAAATATGTCTTTTAAAACTTTAAAAATATCTAATTTACTCTTAGTTGCCCAAAACGCCCTTGTTTATTTTAAAAAATTTACCACTGCCCTCTAGGGTTCACTAACGGGATTGGGATTTTAGAAGGGTATTTTGGAAAATAAAGATAAATTTAAAAATTATGAATAAATATCGATGATTCAACGGAAATTATTAGGTAAAAGATTTTGAGAAAGACCCATGAACATATTTCTTTTCTTGTTTTTTTTTTTTTTATAAATCGATAACCGCTAAACTTTTCTTGTTAGATTTCGAGTTATTAACAAAATTGAAGCCACCAAATTCAGAGAAAAACACTAAAAAAAAAACAAACAGAAGTTGGAGAGTGTTGATAAGAACCAAAAAAGAAGTTTTTGATGCCGTGACACCGATCTCAAAATGCGGGTTCTCGGTACATTTTTGATGATTTTACTATGCCTAAAGTGCGATAATGTATTAAGAAAGAAGATGTACCGTTATAATGGCAGATGTAGGCGGTGACGAGAACGGGGACCGAAGTGAAGAGATTCCACACGGAGGACAAATCGGTGAGCTGGGGAAACAGTCTCGGCATCGACACGGTCCCGCTCAGCAATTTGACAACGGCGATGCCCGCGGTGATGACGACAAATACAACCGCGAGGCCGACCGATAAGGCCGACGTGTATCTCAATGAATCTAGCGAGGAAAAGAGAAAGATAAGATACATAAACAAAAGCTTAAGTTTTGAGGCTCTTTCGATAAGGTAGGATTAGGCCATTTGGACTTTACCGACGCGCTTAAAGCTCGTCAACGGAGCGAGCACAAGGAGAGTTGTGAGTAGAAGAACGAAGGTGCGGCCGTTCCACCAGTGCGCGCCGAACCATCCTTCCAAGATGCCAGGGTGGTGAATGCCGCTCGAGGATGTCCCGGAAAGTACGTCACCTAGACGGGAAGTAGAAAGGAAATTAGATAAGAGATATTACATACGTATTGTTTGAGCAGAGCTGTTTAAAGAAGCACTAAGTTGTTTCGTAAAAATCTTCTCAACAGTCTCTACTTTTGAGATTCAAAAGCTTATTTCACCATTACGTTACAACAACAGCTCTAGACTTTCTGCTTCCCAAAAAAGCTTAGCTTTTAGATGCTTTCGCTTTTTGGGAGCAATTAATTTATACATAATCTCAAATTTTGAATAGCAACTCCAATAAGCTAGGTCTCGATACTAGCTTTTACAATACCAACCATACATAAATTTAGCGACGGTATCATTATGATGATTTCATGTAAATCATTGTAGGCGAAAACGAAACATAACAAATAGTATACGAATCAGGGCGAATAATGAAACTCTTAGTAGAATTTTAGAGAACATACCCATTATAATCATGTACACGATCATCACGCCGATGTTATTCACGACAACCGAGCACTGCAGCACGATCCTCCCGATCTTCCCGAAGGAATCCCCCATTAAAAGCCCGTAAGAAGAGACCTTATCCACATTGCTGAATCTAATCAACATCTCGATCGAAGCCTCGGTTAGGAACGCGACGATGACGATCATCGCGATCCCGGGTATCAAACCGAGCACTTTCATGGTCGCGGGCAGAGCCATGATCCCGGCCCCCACGATCGTCGTCGAGAGATTAAACACCGCTCCAGAGAAGGACGCGGCGTTGAACTCGTGGAACGCTGCCTCATCTTCTTCGTCGTCTTGCTTTCTGGTGGGTAATAATGGAGCCGTCTCGGATCGGATCTCCCTGCATGTCGCAGCGCTTCCCTTCTTTTTGGTTGGGGAAACGTCACCGATCGTCATATCTACTCAAACTTCTTAGTTTGAAATCGTTACGAGCGGTCGGAAGTAGAATCGAACGAATCTGAATCGAATGTCAGAGCTCCCTCCTCTGAAAAATTTCAGGATCACAGGAACCTAAGAAGCAGATTATTCGTCAGACGATAACACATTGGTATAAACTAGAAGCTTCAGAATCGATACTGAGTGTTCAGAAATTAAGAGTCTATGATCGCGAGAGCTCGAAACTACGAAACCGTGAGCCGGGGTTTAATTCTTATGCATCAGAATCAGAACACTGTATCAACCAACTGACCTTTTAGAGGCAAAAACAACTCAAAATTGTGAAAAATGAGAGAAACAAGAGCTAAAAACCAAGATTGTGATGTTGATTATAAAATATATAAATATCGTTATACGATAGCTTAAGTTTTTTGAGATAAACGGTTGTTTCATATAATTTTAAAGAACAAGAATATTAAGTATTTCAAAATCCAAACCTTTTAGGGGCAAAATGAACTCCAAATTGAGAAAATGAGATGGGAAGAGCTAAAAGCTAAGAAACCATGAACTGGGTTTCGACCCAAAATAAGATTCAAACTACTTAAAATGTTGTTGAACAAAAGAATCTGAATCAAATTAAAAAATTTACCTCAAATTTTTCAAAATTTAAACTTTTTATGGGCAAAAAAACAGCTCAAAATTGAGAAAATAAGATGGCAAGAACTAAAAACTAAGAAACCATGAACTGGATTTTGACCCAAAATAAGATTCAAACTACTTAAAAGTTGTTGAACAAAAGAATCTGAGTCAAATTAAGAAGCTCCCTCGAATTTCCAAAATTTAAACTTTTTATGGGAAAAAAAAACTCCAAATTGAGAAAATAAGATGGCAAGAACTAAAAGGTAAGAAAACATGAAGTGGGTTTTGACCCGAAATAAGATTCAAACTTACTTAAAAAGTTGTTGAACAAAAGAATCTGAATCAAATTAAAAAATTTACCTCAAATTTTCGAAATTTAAGCCTTTTAGGGGCCAAAAAAACTCCAAATTGAGAAAATAAGATGGCAAAAACTAAAAACTACGAAACCATGAACTGGGTTTTGGCCCAAAATAAGATTCAAACTTATTTAAAGTTGTTGAACAAAAGATTCTGAATCAAATTAAAAAATTTACCTCAAATTTTTCAAAATTTAAACCTTTTATGGGGGAAAAAAACTCCAAATTGAGAAAATAAGATGGCAGGAACTAAAAATTAAGAAACCATGAACTGGGTTTTGACCCAGAAAAAGATTCAAACTAATACTAAAAAGTTACCTTTTGAATTGAATGAAGCAAACCCAGCTCAAAAAAAACACAAAAATTAACAAATAAACAACTAATCTGAACAAAACCCAAATGAAAAGAAAAAAAGTCAAAAGGGGAAGGGAAAAGAGGGTGGGTTTTCTCCTCCCCTTATTAAAGAAAAAAACAAATGGAACTTACCTAAACTATGATCATTCATTTTAAATCAGCTACTAAATTTTAATTAAAATTTTTAAAATTTTGATTGTACTATTAAATTTTTTAATTTTTTTAAATTTGAGTAAGTCGACGGTACTATAACTTTAAAAATTTATGTTAATTATTTATTTTAATAATTTATAGTGGCCGAAATTGTAATGAAATATATTAACTAACTAAACCTTTAAATATTCATAACACACTCAAATTTCAAAATCAAAGTACGACGGACCGATTAAAATCAACCAAATTGAGTCAAATTAGTTAAAAAATTAAATAATTAAATTAAAATTTTAAAAAATTAGAAAGCTGATTCAAAATTGTTCATCAAATTCTTCACTTTTTTTGCCAACTTAAAAATATCCAAAATCCAATCTAAAGGTAGGCATTAAAAAACTCCAAACTTAAAAAGCGAAAAAGAGAGCAAAAAAAGAGCAGAATAGGAGGAAAGAACATCACTTACCTTGTTGAATTGAATGAAGAAGAGCAAACCCAAAAAGCCCCAAAAAAAGGAGGCCTCTTTTGAAGCACCAACGAAACCAACACAATCAATCAATCAATCAACCAATCAATCTATCAATCCACTTCAACACACAAAAACTAGCAAAACCCAGCAGGGAGAAAGTGGAAAACAAAACCAAGAAAAAAAAAATTGCACACAAAAGTAAAAGAGAAAGCTATGTCCTTGTTCCCTCTCCCCATGTTGGGGTTTTTTTATAGGCCCCAGGCCCCCTCCAAATAGTGGAGGAGAAAAAAGTTGGGCTTAATTTAATTTTAATTGTTATTGCGTGTGGGTCACGTATCTAGACATGTTATTGTCATAATCTTGGCTCCATTTGTGTGCAATTCATGTCGCTTTCCACAAAAAAGGCAATGAAGTTTTCACTCATTTAATGCAATACTTAACAAATTTATATTATCAGTAATTGCATTTAATAACTGAATAAGTATATATCATTGTGTATGACTGATGCTTTTATAAGCCTCACATGGTATACATCATTGTGTATGATTTTGTTAGTTAATTCGTGAATTATTCGTAAATTATTCACGAATTATTAAAAATTCGAATTAAACGGTCATTTTATGAATTTTCTTTTTTAAAAAAATTATTTGTGAATTTTTGGGCTAGTTAATTCGTAAATTATTCGTAAATTGAATAATTTACGAATAATTTACGACTTTGTTAGTTAATTCGTGAATTATTCGTAAATTATTCACGAATTATTAAAAATTCGAATTAAACGGTCACTTTACCAATTTTTTTAAAAAAAAATTATTCGCGAATTTTTGGGCCAGTTGAATAATTCGTAAATTATTCCTGAATTATTGAAAATATAAATAAAAAACTTATAATTTTTATTTTTAAATATAGATTATCTTATATTTTATATCTTATATTTTATATTTTATACCGAATCCGTTTTTTAAGCCGAATTTTTCAACAAATTTAAAAATTAGAAAACGAATTTTATACATATTATATCCGTACCGAATTTTTGCTGAATCCAAATTAACTAATTATGTGTATGGCTGATGCTTTTATAAGCCTCGCATGAACACCAAATAAGCGTATTCAATGTGGATCCATGATCCATTCTATTTTATATATCGAAAAATACTTTCTGTACACCTAAAAAGGAAGGAGTAGTAAAAATTAGAGTGATGTGGCACGGAGGCGCGTCGATTGTTGCCTGATACAGTATAATACTAGAATGCCTTTGTGCCAACACATGGTACGCTTACGTGCCGATAAATATGCATGAGTACCTTCTAGTGTCACCTTTTAGTACAGACTTTTTTTAATTTTTTAATCCCAATATACTATTATAATATTGTTTTGAAAGAATTAGTAAAATAATTCTGAATATTGGTTATATATAGTTTACTATATTCATCAATTAATATACCGATAAATTTTTTTTATATGTAAAGCATAACTATACGTTATAGATTATTTAAATTTGCATCTTTATAAAGAGATGACCATTTAGTTCNATTATATAGCCAATTTAATTTGATGATACCAACAATATCTATATATACCAAAATTGTCAAATAAATCTTTTATTTATAGATGATAATTAATATACCGATAAATTTTTTTTATATGTAAAGCATAACTATACGTTATAGATTATTTAAATTTGCATCTTTATAAAGAGATGACCATTTAGTTCCACATATATCATCGCGGTAGATTATATAGTATATTAATTATCATCTATAAATAAAAGATTTATTTGACAATTTTGGTATATATAGATATTGTTGGTATCATCAAATTAAATTGGCTATATAATTTACTATAATAAACTATATATTCTAATATATCTAATAATACTAAATTAAAATTATTTTATATTTATACTAATTTATAAATTCTAAATTGGAATGGAATAACTTAAATAATTTTATATTACATTAGTTTGTTCACAAGATTACATTAGACTAAATCAAATCAGAAAACTTCAAAATAAAATAGATTAGATTATATTCTACATTAGATTGAATAAGATAATTTTAGATTAGAATTTTTAAACTAGATTAAATTAATTTAGGTAATTTGAAATTACTCAAATCAATTTTAATTAATTATATTATATTATAGGGTAAATTGCACTGTTACCCCCTAAACATTTGGTAAAGTTTCACTTTACCCCTCGAACTCCTAAAATGGACACCTAACTCCCTAAACTCTAATATTTCGTTCATGTTACCCCTTCCGTCAGTTTTCCGTCAAGCTCCGTTAACCGGAAACTGACGGAAGAGGTAAAATGAATGAAATATTAGAGTTTAGGATGTTAGATGTCTATTTTAGAAGTTTGGGGGGTTAAGTAAAACTCGCCAAAAGTTCAGGAGGTAGTAGTGCAATTTACTCCGTAAGGGACTCTTGACTATAAATTATTTTATTATAATATATTACTTATGGATTGACTACTAATCATCAAGTTAGTGATCATGATTGATTTTGAATTTATATATATTTTTTATCCTAAAATAAATATACCATAATTTATCCTATATTTTGTTGTAATAAAATAAAAGTGAAAGAAATGAATTAGAGTGGCTTAAAGATAAAAAAAGAGCGATGCTAATTACCTACGATGTTCGAACACTTTACTATCCTGGTGTACTCGCTAATATGGTTGATTACAATAGGTGTCCTCACTCGGATATAGAGATTTTAATTCTCAGTTAATTTTCTGTAGTACTCGTTTGTTCCCTTTTATCTTTAGAAGCATTGTTCTATAAAATACACTTAAATAAAATTTTTGTACTTCATTTCAACCAATTAGAAATTTTTAATATAAAAAAATAAAAATAATTTATAGTAAAAATTTTGGTAAATTGTATTGTTACCCCCTGAACTTTTGGCGAGTTTTATTTATACTTAATAATAATAATATAATAATAATCTAATAATAATCTAATCTAAAATCTAATATAACATATATTTAAATTTACCTATTCTAGAATCAAATCTTCAATCTAGAAATTAGGGCCATCGTATTATTAAAAAAGACTTTTCAAACTTTCACACTTCTATAAACGTTTTTCCGAACTCATATTTTTTAGGCACTTATATTTAGATCTGGCAAATGGACGGATTGAATGATCTGCGGGTGGATCATTGTATCCGTAGGTTATGTTGGCATGAGTAGAATTTACCCGCAAATTTTAGATACCACCACCCTTACCCATTTCCGACCTGTGGGCGGGCGAGCAGATATACGGGTTACCCACAAAGTAAATTTTTTTTTTCTTTCTATTTTTATACTTTTCAAATACAAATAAAATAGATATTATTTTTAAAAGATCAAAACTTAACTTATTGTTTAAAACATCATAACGTACAACAAATAATAAAGAAAAAAAAATTAGGAGAAATTAGTGTTAGGATTCCAGAGATGAATAAAATAAAATAAATATCACTATTTTATTTTAAAAAAAATTTTAAAAAATTATATATATGCATGTACTCGTAGGTATCCTGAGTTGTTTAGAATATCTGTAAGCTAATATATACTCACTTATTTTATCTATAATTTTTTGAATAAGAAAAATTATTATTCATGCTTGTAAATTTGCAGGTAATTTGTGAGTACTATGGATTGAGATTGTCGGGTCTAATTATACCTATAAACTTTATCAAATAGTTTAATGGAACTCACATTTTAATCGAAGTTACTAATTACGCAATCGTTTGTTTGTGTGTCCTATACAAAATCTTATAAGATTTAAAACACCCACACACACACACACAAAAACTTATTTCTTTTTTTTTTTTAATGTTGAAAATTTAAGTTCAAGGACTGTAGGAAAGGATGAACCTATACTAGTTTTTTGCTACTCTTTTCAGACATATTTAAATGCACGAATATCTTATTTGAAATATCTCTTTAATTTTACTTAAAAAGTTTATATTTTTTAATAAATAGGGATGTGATCAGATGTATAAAATAAAATAACACATTTGGCCCTCAAATGTTTTCAGAATAAGATAAATTACATTATAAGTGAAATGGATATCAATAATTTTAAAAGAGCAAAATCAACTCTTACTTTTTCTTCAATCAAAAAAAAAAAAGAAAAAAAAATCTTCATATGATATAACTTATTCTTAGATAATTTATTTCGACATCCAAACAAGATCTTCATATATTAAAATATAAAAAAAAAAAACAAATTTCAATGTGTTATAAATCTTTTCAATAATATATGCAAGATAAGAAGAAGTATTTATTGAAGGATTTGATAAATTTTAGAGGATCTAATTGTCAAAATTAGAAGCTTGGAGGACTATCTTGCATAAGAGCTAAAGCTTAAGAATCCTAGGGATGCAAATGGATCCGGATGGGTGGAGCTCCCGTCGTGTTCCGTTCCGAATGGAACAGTTAGTTGGAACAAAAAATATAATTCGTCCCAGCTCCGAATGGAACAGTAAATGAAGCGCAAGACGGGAGACGAAAGAACCCTTTATTTCTTCGATCTATTCCGATTTATTAAAAAATCTGCCAAAAATGCACTTCGATTTCAATTCGCTCCTAATGGAGCGGTAAATAAAGGCCAAAAATAAAATTGAAATAAACCCGCCCCGGATACGTCTGGGATCGATCCTGATCAGATAAGAAGTGGAGTCCTTATGTGGGGGACCTTTCCCGCCGTCAGATCCGCCCTGTTCGCATTCCAACACAAGTAGAGGTTTATATTTTATACAATTTTCCCAAGATTAAAAAATAAATAAATAAAAATGGGGGTGACGTGGCAATGGCATTTATGTAAATAACGGGAGAATTAAGGGCATTTATCCTCAGGTCGGTGGTCAATGTTGTGTACTCATATTACTTTTTCTATTCTTATGCGGCGAATTGTCGTCCAAGGATTCGCGATAAGCATTTACCTCGGCTCCAAAATTATTCCCTAGGCCAAGTCCACCACATCATCAAGAACCACCCCTTATTATTATTATATTATTATTATTATATTATTATTATTATTTTGGGGCAATTGTTTATATATTTCTGAAAAGTTTTCGACTTTCCGATTTACCCCTCTTAAAAGACTAATATTGAAAATACTCTCTTTACTTTCCAACCTATTTCTAATATATCACTAGAGTTAAAATCTGTTAATTAACTCTGTTATTTCTGTAAAATTACTATTTTGCCCTTTCAAATATACTCTTCCGTCATTACTGACTTTTTTTTTTGCCCTTAAAGTCAGGGGCACAAAAAATATTTTTACTTTTGATCTTTTCCAATATACCTCTCTACCGTCCTCAACATTTCTTATTTGCCCTTAAGTTAAGAGCAAAATCGGCATACGTGGGGCATAAATATTTAACTTACGTTTAACACAAATTAACTTAACAGAAGATAACTGCAGAAGTATTTTACAATAACGGTCAAATATATGAGGGACATTTTAGAAAGAAAAATAAAATTAAAATAAATCGGATATTTTCAAATGTATGAAAAGTATATAGACAATTATCCCTATTATTTTTGTACACCACATGCAATAGAGATCAAAAGTTTTAATTGTTTAAATTGATTTTTTTTTAAAAAACTAAAACTAATAGATATGGTGCTTTAAATGTTTATATCGAAAAAAAAAAAATTATATTCTCAAATTTTAATTTATTATATTTTTTGTACACCACATGCAATAGATCAAAAGTTTTAATCGTTTATGTTGATTAAAAAAAAACTAAAACTAATAGATATGGTTCTTTAAATGTTTATATTCTCAAATTTAATTTGTTATATTTTTTTTGGTTAAACTTTTTAAATTATCGTAAGTAAGTTTTATAATAATATAATTTACTTGAATACAGTATTATGGTTGATATTATATTACTATTAAATTAGTGACGTATTATTATTTAGTTACCAAATTTAAAGTTTGAAGATTATAATATCATATTTCTCATATTACAAAAAAATATAATTTGGCTATTGAAAAAAAACCAAAATTCCATGGCCGACCCAATAGTATTTATACACGTGGCAGAAACTTATTAGTTGACAAAGTCACTGATATATTTAATAATGTTTCAGTGGGCCCATCCGGACAATGGTCGGTGCTGTTGTCAGGATTACGGATGTGGATTTAGACTTCGTTTAGAATTGCGGGAAAATTACGTTGCATGCGGTGAAAAATGATGATAGAAAAATATTCTATTTATTTTCGTACGTAATATTGTGTTCCACATATTACATTTATAGTCGGTTACGATATATTTTCTGCGGTTCCATCAGAAAACTCCATTCTATCTAATAGCGTTAGATCCATCTCAATACCAAACTAAGTTTTAAACACCTCCGTTCGGCTCGGGAATAAACGGGGAACAACCTAGTATCCCCCTTTTTATCCATAAAAAATGTTAGTTTTCGTACTCGAGAATAGTAATTCTCGAATATGTGGAATAAATTAGTATAACTCGATATAAGTCTGAAATTACTGTTCCACCCTTATTCCTAGAACAACCGAGAATAAGATTAATTAAACTCTAATTAATAATTTTAAATCATTAATTAATTTAATTAATATATTTAAATTATTAACTAATCTAATTAATATTAAATTATTATTTCTGGATAACACGCTAAGGTGGGAACAGTTATTCCACTACTATTTTTATTTTTTAAATTTAAAATTTAAAATTAAAATTTTTAAAATTTATAATTCGTAATCTCAAAATTAAAGTTTATAATTTTAAATTCTATATTTAAATTTTGATATTTTAAATTCTTTAAATTTAAATTTTGATGTTTTATATTTTTCAAATTTAAATATGATCTTAAATTTAAAATTTGAAATTTAAAACCCGAATTCCAACCCAAAAGCGATTTAAGTGTATATCCCAAATTTTATTCAAACCCGAATTCGAATCCGACTGGGGCGAATTTAGTGGGTGTTTGATTTAACTTCTGAAAAGTGATTTTGAATCCAAAACTGATTTTTCGGCTCAGTAGAACGTTTAGCAACTTCATTATCAAAATTTGATTCTGATTTTTAAAATCAGTTTTCTAATTTTCGAGGCTCAAAATCAGAAACAACTAAAACTTAGTTCTTGAAATCTGATTCTGATTTTGGACTCAAACTTCAAATTTTTATTTTGATTTCAAAATCAAAAATTAAAATTAAAATTAAAATTTAATTTTAATTTTGAATTTTAAATTTATATTTGAATTTTATGTTTAAAATTTAAATTTAAAATTATAAGTTTTAAAATTTCAAACTACAAANAGATTTTATATTTGAAATTTAAAATTTAAATTTAGATTTCAAAATAAGATATGTGTCGTTATTTATTTATTTATTTAAATACTAAATATAAATATTTATTTTATTTTATTTAAATATTAAATATAATTATTTATTACTTACTATAATAGTAATTTATTATTTATTTATGGTAAAAATGTATGGAGCTTATGTGGACTACATACAAAATATTTGAATGGGCCATCAAATATTTCAAAATTTTGATTCTAGTACCGAACTTTTCAATTTGTTTAATTTGACTTTTAAATTTAAGCTAATTATTTATTTTAATGAATTTATAACTGCAGAAATTACATAAAATATACAAACTAAAGCAGTAAAGTTAAACGACTCATTTAAATTTTAAAGTCAAAAATATTATGGACAGACTCAAATCAATCAAATTAAAACATTGGATAGTAAAGTTACAATTTTGAAATATTAGATAGCCAATTTAATGGTCCATAGTTCAAATGAAATATGTTATCATACCAAATTATGGATAATAAGATTTTTGAAGAAGCAAAAATTAAACTCCTTACTCACAATCATATTAAAAAAAATTTATACGGAATAAGCTAATTTTGGATAACTTATTTTAACATCCAAGCACAGTCTTCATGATTTGGTAAGATAGCATATTGTACTTACGAGATAATTTATTTTATTCTCATAAAATGACTGAATATTATATTTTATTTTAAATATTTGATCACACTCCTCACTGTCTAAATGTAAAAATTTTCTAAATAAACTCAGAGATTGTACTGAACAAGATATTCATGTATTCAAATAAGGCTTGAGTAAATGAGGAGTGTAATTAAATGTTTAGAATTGAATACCATATTCATCTTTCTAATTATTTTTTAGATAAGATAAATTATTTCGTAAGTAAAATATACGATCGTATTAACTCATAGCTATAAAGACCTCTTAAGCAACAAAAAAAAAAATCGTACACTTACACTAGAAAATTTTTATACCGAATAAGTTATTTTTGGATAACTTATTCCAACTTCCAAATAGGGCTCAGGGATGTGTACAGTACTTGAAATTTTATTCGAACCTAAACTCGAATGAGGTGGATTTTTTCAATGCTAAACAAATATAGTTTTAGATAGGGGCATAAAAAAAAACTCGACAGAAATTTGGATTCAGATATGGATTTTATCTGTACCCGGCCCGAACCCGAACTTGATCCAAACTCGAATTGATTTTATATTATATAATATATATAAATATTTGATGTTGTATTCGAATTTTTATATTATAAATTTAGATTTAATGTAATATGTTTTGAAATATGATAAATAAAAATAATTATTTCGGTTTAAGTTTTCAGGTTCGAAATTTTTGCATATAGATCCCTTAGAGATTAAATTATTACAAATGTACCACTCAATATTTTAATGCGCTATATGTAAATGATATACTAAACTTTAACAAATAGGTAAAGGTTGTAGTATCGATTTTTAATCAGCATTTTTTTTACAATGCTTGACTGAGTTGGAGAAATTTTGGCGCGAAATAGTACAGCAGCCCTATTTATACTGTATTATTAGGAGCACAACAGTTCTTGTGTTTTTAAGTTCTTAACCGTCCATCAAATTTGATAGTTAATTAGAATAAAAGAGAGAAGAGAAATTGAAAAAAAAAAAAAATGAATTACTCAATTTCTCTTCATTTTGAATTTTTTTTCGAATTTTTTTTCTCTCTCATCCTAACGATCCATCAAAATTGATGAACGGTTAGAAACTTAAGAGCATAAGAATTGCTGTGTTTCTAATAGCACAATAGTTCTGCTCATACTTATATGCATGATGAAGATCAGGTGTGAGATCTTATCTATAATTATTATATTTGAGAATTCTTATTAAATATTAAAAATTAAAAACACTAATCAAATTTGGATACAACAATCACATTGGCACACACACGTGGCATTTTATGGTTTGTTGGTTAAACGCGTGACAAATGATTCGTCAATATTGCATACACGTGGCAAACCTAAATCATGGGGATAAGGACGAATAGGATATTATTAAAAAAATTATTTACATACATATTAGTTGGAAAAACTTCAATATCACACATATGTTTTCAAACTTTTTATATTTTAGTACTCTATAATTTAAAGTGTATCAATTCAGTATCCGTAATTTTATTTTATTTTTTATTATTTTTTCTGGTAATTTTTTTTTGTTAAATCAGTGACAAAGTTAAAACTAAAATATACTAAAGTGAATATCTGAAGTTTTTTGTATATAATTTAAAGAAATGTTAACGAAGGAGCTGATGAAAAAAAAAAAAAAAACCATATTGTACTAAATTGATACACTTTAAACCACCAGTACTAAAGTGAGAAAGTGCAAAATTACAGAGATGGTATTTGAAGTTTATCTATTATTTAAATACGATTGGATATATAATTTTAGAAAGTTAAAATTATTTAAATACCCAACAAAAAATGGACGAAAATGTGCAAATTTTTTTAATAATATTATATTTTATATTAATAAATTTAAATTGTAATATTACATCTCAATATTTTATTCTCCTATTCTCCTGATCCGAATATCCTAATATTATATTTTTCTATTTTAATATTGTGCTTTTATGCTTCCATATGCGTAACAAAAAGAAATAATTGCGTGTATACCCTTCAATACTTCGAAAATATCTCATTTGCTTTTACTTTTTTCTTTGCAATGTACCTCTCATATGTTTTTCTGTTATTCCAAAATATTTCTATAGTTATTACCCGTTAAATTAACTTGGGTTAAGTGTGAGTTAAATATCTGCTAGAGTTTAAAAAAAATTAAAATATCTCTTTAGCCCTTTAACTTAAGGACAAATAAGAAATATTGATAATGGTAGAAGGATATATTTGAAAAGATAAAAATCAAAATACTTTTTGTGCCCCTAACTTAAGGACAAATAAAAAAAGTCAGTGATAGTAAAAGGGTATATTTAAAAGGGCAAAATAGTAATTTCATTCAGATAATAGCTATTGCTAACAATTCATTAACAGAGATTAACTCCAAGGGTATATTTGAAATAGGTCGGAACATAAAAAGAGTATTTTCAATATGAGCCTTATAAGAAGGATAAATCAAAAAGTCGAAAATTTGTAAAGATATATAAGCAATTGCCCCTAAAAAAACGAGATTGTGTGATCGCTAATATGTGAGGGGAGTAGGCGTGTAAACGAGCCGAACACGAGTGAGCTAGGGCCGGCTCGTTAAAGTATCGAGCCGAAAAATTCAGCTCGTATTCGGCTCGTTATGGCTCACAAGCGGGCCAACAAACAATAAGTTAAAAATGATTAGATTGAATATATATAAAAACTAAATTTATAAAATCTTATTCATTAGACTTTAATCTAATAGTTGAAACTTTACAGATAAATGAGCCTTTTTATAATTAAGCTCGCATTTATATTTTTATTTTATTAAAAATTAAATAATAAAAATATATATTATATATAATTATTTATTTATATATAAAAATATAAATTAAATAAATTATATAAATATAAAATATATATATTCGAGCTGTGGCCTATGTAAATACATAGGCCACAGAAATATATGTTCTGGGCTAGTGTCGCAAACTAGGGCCTCAGTCCAACAAATCTATGCTATCTAGGAGTATGCTCGAACACAGGTTGGGCGTAATTTTGTTATCATCGGACTTGAGCCCAAGGGAGCCTTACTGTGTATAGTGGCGCTTATTGACCNTATATATATATATGCATGTTATAGTATATTATTATTTAAATAATATTAGAATATATATTTTGAATCCGTTTTTAGCGGATACAATAATAAAAATTTAATATCCAACACACATCCGCATTTAAAATATAGATTTGATATTTTAATGTCATATCTAATCTAATGACGGGACATATTCGGATTCGTATCCGAAAAAAATATAGATTTGATATTTTAATGTCATATCTAATCTAATGACGAGACATTGGTATCAACGATCAGCACCGTAAATATAATCAATGCTACATAAACTTTCTACAAACCAATTTTTATAATTTTACAATTGTATTTACCTTATTATTCTAAATGATCTCAAAACCAACAAATTTCAACCGCATGTATAAGATGCATTTGATAGCACTTGATCACTGGACAAACAATATCAAAAAATTATAAAATTTGGTAGTAAAAGAGTTCACAAGATGCAACTGATATTTAATGGTGCCGATTGTCGCCATCATAAAAAAAAAAAAAACGATGTGAAAAGTACCAAAAGATTGATAGTTCTAGAAGTATTCTAACTCAATTCCAGTATTTGAGCAAACAAAACTAAATGAATTGTTAACAAAATTTTCAAAAATAAAAAAGGGAGAATATTGTAACTATTTCTTCAAGAAGTAAACCACCCAACTCCATCCTAGTTCAACATTTGAAGTAAACCAAAAAAAAAAAAAAAAAAAAAAAAAAAAAAAAAAAAAAAAAAAAAAAAAAAAAAAAAAAAAAAACCAGGTACTCCATCACTCTACAAATGATAGATAATTGAAGACAAAACAATTAAAGTAGCATTCCTCTACTTACAATTTGTTTAGAGTACACAAGTTCACCACATAAAATACAATGTAAGATTACTAAACCAAAGAAAAAAAAAAGAAAAGTGAAAGAGACAATAGAGAAAAATGCAACTTAGAAGAAGCAACATAAGCATCTCATTTTGATACTCGACGCACCGCGAGCAACATAAATGAATCTTCAACACCTAAGTCCCTTTCATAGAAACATGCATTAGGCTTTTATGCGTACCACGAATGCATTAGGCTTTTATGCGTACCACGAAAGAACCTGCCGATGATTATCAAGTGATATGTTAATGTATATTCAGAAGCAGTAAACATTTTGAAAGAGAAAATTGAAAGAGTAGCAGGTGATTATGGTTCAGCATGTTGTCCATGAGATTATATCAAAGGCATATATAAGCTACTATTTAGTAGGGGTTCAACGAATTCTAGAATATAACACTACTTAGATTTATGCGACGACGAAAGGACTAAATAATCATCTCCAGAAACGTAAAACGGACGCAATCAACTGGTTATAACTACGGGCGAAAACGGTCAAATACAGTCGAATTTTCGACAAAACCATATTCACATCCATGTTTTTTTACGGATGCGAAGTTGGATGCAGATATGTGTTGCATGCTAAATTTTCACTACCACATATGCTAAAAACGAATTTGGATTCAGATATAACTTAGATTATATTCCGATATTATTCGGATAATAATAAATACTAATATGCATATATCAATATGAACTCAAATTAGCGAGAATTAGAGATACAATATAATTGAAGATTCGCGCTAGTGTTCAAACTTCATATACCTATATTTTATTTCAATAAAATTTAATAGTTAACAAACATAAATGCAAATATGCATGAAACTCATAATAAAATAAATGAAGAATGCAATAAAACACCATTTTATTTTTATACAATATATATTAGCATCCCTATTATCTCTTAAGGGTGAAAACGGTCGAATACGGTTGGATTTTTTTAAGAAACCATATTCGCATCCAAATTTTTTTTATTATTTTCATATGTGAATTCATATATGAATATGTGTCGAATGCTAAATTTTGACATCCATATTCATATTCTATCAAATCTGGTATCGGATTCAATCAGAGTTTATCCTAACCAACCCCTGATTATAACCGATAATGAAACATGATGCGGACACCCAATCTAATGTAAGGTCATGCTTTTATTAATTGACATAGTTGATTGCACAAAACATGATATGTCCGCACTTTTGTGTTCTCGTCGCCTTGGTATGACTAATTTATCATGTTATATAACTCCATATCTAACTATGTCAACATGGTTCCCAAACAAAGCCAAGTAAGATAAAATCAAAAGTTGATCATTTCATCACGGGTTTCACTCGTGTTAGAGTGTCGTGCTCAAAACCACCTGGCCTACTGATTGGAGCGTGTAGGAAAGCTTTCATAATAGTGCATGCCAAAGAATATTTAGTATCAGTAGCTTCTAGAACAAGTAGAAGCCCAAAACAAAGGAAAGAATAAGCACTCACAAGTTAAATTTTATTTCCTCTACTTCGCAAAATAGGGAACATCCTTGCTATCTATTACAGAAAGAAAAGCTGTACTCACAAGCAGGAAGATTCGATATGTCAGGAGACACGGCGCATGGAATTCCCAAGTTGGTCAAGGCCCCTCTAATGATTCCGCACGGGAAATAAAGATGCATGTTTGTGGCCTGCGCTGCATTGTTATCAGGTGTCGATTCATCTGTGCTCTCTGTCGATGGATCGATTGATATGCGAGTGAGCCAACGGAAACGATTATCTTGTAGCACAAAAGTCCCCTATAAGATTCATCAAATGGGGTTAACCTCATTTTTATCAAAAATATAAAACAAAATTTTGGATTGTGAATTTGTTCTGCATTACTCTGTGATTTGTCTTCAAGTTGTCTATCTGCTTCTTAAATAGCTCGGACCAAAAGTCCTTGCAGATGAACTTGATCGCCTCGAGATGATCACTAAAGCGAGGACGCTCCATTGTATACCTGAAAAACAAGAATATCAGTAGACATGATAATCATGATTTCAAAAGCATGATAGTTAACCCAAAAATCTGAACTCTAGATATATATTAGATGATAGTTTAAAATCAAATTCTTAATACAGCCAATACTCCAAACATCGGTGTAAGCACAAAGAAAGGACTACCAAAAATCGTGAACTTTCGAGCCTGATACATATCAGTACTAAGTTAAAATACTACTAAAGCTATTTTGACTGCAAACACTTAAAATTCCAAAATCGATGTTAGAGCGAAGACAGTGACATCAATGTCATTAAATAAGATTTGAAATGTGTGATATGTGTAGGACCAAAGGTCATAAATCCTGAAGCTCCTTTTACCATATAATGATTGAATATAAGTTGTAATTCTACTCTTGATCAACATGAAAATCTCTCAAGTTGTTCCTTCTTAGTACAGATTTATCTCCACAGGCCTTCTTAGTACAGATTTATCTCCACAGGCTCTTCCAAAAATTTTATAATTTCGTATCATGATCTGATGACTAAAGTATCTTGATCATTTCTCTGTATAAGTTTCTATTGCTGCACAATTTTCCATTCAAGCAACTCTACATGGTAGTGTTAAGAATATATTGCAATAACAGCCAAATTCCACCTTTTTTTTCTTTCTTTTTTTTTTTTAAACATAACTGGCTGCCTCTCATCGTTTGCTCTTTAAAACCATTTTTTACTTCCTCTCCAGAACCTACATCATCTACAATTTATGAGGATCCAAGTACTTTACACAACATTCGTTCCAAGATAAAAACCGCAATTTAGACAACATAATTCCCTACAAAATATGCATTAACTAACAAGTAACCCACAATGCACAAGAGTTTTCCAATAAATTCTAAGTCCATAAAATTTGATTAATATATGATACAGAAATATATTCAAAAGCAAATATTCTTATTTTATTTTTTATTAGTTTATTTAACATAATAACTATTCCTGGTTTCTTCAAGTTATATACATGTGCCAGAACAGAGTGCTCAATGCTTTACATTATCTTACATTGCATTTTAGTTAATTCTTTTGAACCAAATAGTAAATATATAATATTAGATATTAAACTTTTTATTGGCTATAATATAGAAAACCCCCTTATAAGTATCTGCTTTTGCACTTTACCCCCCCCCCCAACCCCCTTTAAAAATCTATATTTTGCCCCCTTAAAATTTACAGTTGTGGCACTTAACTCAGCACTGTTAAAATTTTTGTCATTATTTCATGCATACATTGTAAGGAACAACATAGTAATTACTGATATACTCATTTTACCCTTAAAAATGACAAAAAAAAAGAAGTAAATTAGTACATAGTGGGGAATCTCTTTTACAAAGTTAACTAATTTGAAATAAAATATAAAATTCTCATGCATTCCCACCATTTTTAAGAATATAAAAGGTATCTCAGTAAGTTTTGGCTGTACCATTCAATTAATGCACGGAATAATAACGAAATTGTAAGTGCTAAGTTAAGTGCTACAACTCTAAATTATAATGGGAGAAAGTTAGAGGTTTTCAAAAGACGGGAAGAAGTGGAAAAGCGGATATTTACAGAGGGTATTCTGTATTTTAGCCTTTTTTATTATACAAGTTAAATATGGAAAACCTACACCACTTATCGCCATCTAGTGCAACCTCAGAAAAGGGTTTGACAAGCATTAAGAACAGATTTCAAAGATTTACATGCATTGAGAGATGTCAAAACTTTGAGCAATTTCCATGTATTTATATACACCATACTAGATTAGATGTTGGGTCAATCAAACCATTTTTTTCATTCTGCCACATAATGCAAAGGTGGCATCGTGGATCCAAATAATATTTGGATCTTGAAGATAGACAAAATGTTGAGGCATGACCGACTAAAACAAATTAAATAACTATAGCAACAACACGAGAAATATTACAAAAGTAATAAAAGAAATGTGCGGTTTTGTAAATGAAAGATCCATTCTTATTCAAAGGACCTAGAGCATAGCACGAAATAGAGATCTTACTGGAAAGTCACTCATCTCAGATTTATGTGTTCTACATGTGTAAACTTCAAATGTTATGACTAGCATTTCAAGACACCATGAAAGAAGCACTTTTCCTTTTTCAAATTTTATCTTCTCAAATCAAGAAGTACAAATATAAAACGGCAATATACCCCTTATTATGTATTTGTGATCTATTTGCTCCGCTAATCATTATAATACATGGTTTATCTTATGCAAAGAAATTTATTTATTTATGATTTTCTTCGTTTATCTAGCTTAATTACTTCTATGGTTTCTATAAGTTATATACAAAGGTGGCATCAGGGTTTTTCAAATATCTATTGTTGTTGTGCGGCTTTAAACATGCAGATACATAGATTTTTCTTACATTGTAAACATAACAAGTCTAAAAAGCACCCTTAGAGATTACGTATGATGTACGCTTTTGTTAAAAAAGCAGTTTAGTTTCTTCTTTCTTATTGTCTAACATCGTTACATTGTGGATGTTTCATTTTACTGCCGAAATTTTTGAGAAAAGAACGAATCAAAACAGTCGTTTATAGTTTCTTGTAGATTTGGATAGTACACAATTTTGGTAGTTCTTTCTCAACAAGTCGAAATATAAAATTTGCAGTTGAAATTTAAGATGCAAATTAAGCATTAGAACTAATCACTTCCAATAGTGCCTTCTTAGAATTATAGCTGATGAGAATCTAATACCTAAGGATAATAAAATTTAAACAGATGGATTGAATGTAAACAAATCAAGCTTATTGACAATATCACCATACTAGTTTTGATCTCACGGGTTTCGACTCGAAGCAAAGACAAAATTAGAATGTCAACTCAAAGTAAATTACATGCAATGTTCCCATTAGGGACTAAGGTTGACATCTGCAGTTACACATGCATATGATTCTCTCCAACAGCTGACATTCAATATGTTGCAAACTCTAACGCATCCAACTAATCCTTGGAACTGGAAGTATCGACATTTATTATTTCGAGCCAAGCATAAACCCCAAATTTCTTTAGTATTCTCAAATTCACTTAAATCTATAAAATAACAACAATTGGATTAGCTAAGCTGCTGATGCAAATACGCAAATCTCAATGCAACAGTGCGAAATTTCTTACAGGTACATATGTTCTAGAGACATTTAACTAGCCACTTTTCGAAAGTTCGATAACTCAAACAACTTGATATTGAGTACAAAAAGGAACAAAAATATTCAGGACGGTGGTTCACATGTCCTGTATCAATCAAGGAACACACATGTATGCTACATGCGAACTGGTTACGATCTAAATAATCAACGTATCTTCTCGCTCTCGATGCCAAACTTTGATACAGATTTCAAATTTTAAAGTAGGCCGGCGCAGTTTTGGTTTTGGCAATCAGACATTTTAAGTAGATATGGATTTTGCGTGTTAAGACTCAGATCAAATTTAACTCACTCATATACTCACTAAACTTGTCAACACCACTAAATATTCCACATCAAACATTAAGGCCTTGTTCCGTATCGTTGCCATTTTTCCCTACTTAAACAGAATTTCTGCAAAATTAGTGTTTATTTCAGAACAAAAAATAAAGGGGATAATTGCCTATATACCCCTCAAAACTTTGGAAATATCTGATTTATCCCTACTTTTTATTTTCTTTCCAATATGCCCCTCATATGTTCCTCCGTTATTCCAAAATGTCCTTACAGTTACCACCCGTTAAGTTAAATTGGATTAAACGCGAATTAAATATCTATCAGAGTTTAAAAAAAAAAAAATCAAAATACCTCTTTTGCCCTTAACTTAAAGGCAAATAAAAAATGTTGGTGATGGTAAAAGGATATATTTGAAAAGACTAAAAATCAAAATACTTTTTGTGCCCCTAATTTACGAGCAAATAAAAAAAAAGTTGGTGACAGCAGAACAATATATTTGAAAGGATAAAATAGTAATTTTATAAAGATAGCAGTTGTTGCTAACAGTTCATTAACAGAATTTAACTCCAGGAGTATATTAAGGTAAGTCAGAAGTCGAAAATTTTCCAGGGATATATAAGCAATTGCCCCAAAAATAAAAGCCCCAAGTTTTTGGAGAAAACAGTTGTTTCACACTCTTTAACATGGTATCAGAGCAGCAACATATTGCGCCATGCTTGAAGTTGGCATCCACAACTGTAACGACCCGACCCGCTAGCAATAATAACTCGTTGGGCCCAAACCACCAACCGAAAATGCTTGAGCCCAGTTATTACTACTAACTAGCGTGTAGGCCTAGTATATTCTAATCAATGTGGGACTATTTAGGGCGTTACAACAACTATACAAAACTAGCCCTAAGATTTCCTTTTTCTTTTTCTTTTTCTTTTTTTCCATTCATTCTTTCAACACAACACAAAAAGGCAATTATTTCTAAACCCTAATCATCAAACAAGAATCTCCGATCTTCGCGCCGCGACAATCCCCCCAAACCTTAAAATCATGCTAATTCTGCACTGAATCGCACATCAAGCAGGAAGATCCATTTGCAGATCGAGACCGAGATCGAGATCGAGATCGAGATCGAGAGAAGTGAGATGGAGACTTACTCTCTGGTCCTCCGAGCTTGGTGACGGCGTCGACGAAGCGGTCATGGAGATCCGGCGTCCACCTCAGCCGCGNTTTACCGTTCGGAGAGCTGGTGGCCGACCTGGAAGCCGATGGCCTCGATGCGGCGGGCGGCGAGGTCGGGCTTGGCGGGGTAGAGCCGGCTGCTGTACGCCGACACCACCTCCATCATCAGCCCCTCCACGCAGCTCTCCGACACCTCCCGACCCATCCCCCTGTAATGATCTAGACTAGAAGAATAAGTAGTAGTAGTAGTAGTAGTAACAGAGGAGGTAAGTAAAAGTCTCCGGTGAAGTGGCGGAGCTAGGGCATCCTTGGCTCCCTGGAGGAGAAGAGGGAGGATCGAGGTCGGTGGGCGGAGGAAGAGAGCGGAGGAAGAGGAAATACCTCGATCGCGGGTAGAGGGCGATCCGATTCCGGGTCGGATGGAAAAGGCGAACCCATGAACCGCTGTCCGTTTACGAGCGGATCGGGCACCCCCAATTATCGGATCGGGTGGAATTGGCGAACCCAGTACCCGCCGGGTTGCAAATAGTGCAGAGAAGGGCGGAACCGACGCCCGCTTACCCGATAACTAGCATCCTGGACCGGGAAGGCCCATCGAGAGGCCCAAGTACCGCCGAAATTGCAGCCACCGGCCTATACTCCTATTTTCCACTTTTGCAATGTAACCCTCTTAGCAAGTTAATTTTACATTTCAGTATGCATTAGTAGATGCTATAATTATCAAGATGTAATGTAAACAGGGTATCAATGAAATGAATTAGTATTTTCTTTCTCCCCAATTATCCTTCTTCTTCTTCCCTAATCTTCTCCTTCCCCCTCTGATCTCTTCTCTATTCTCTTCTAAAACCCTACTCTATTCCTCCCAAATCACCGGGTCATTACACCCCCCTCCCCCTTCTTTCTCTCTCTCTCTCTCTGCCTTCTTTTTCCTTTGGGAAAACTTCAAATACCATCCTTATGATTTCGTATTTGCATTTAACCATTTTTAATTTTAGTACCATGTGATTTAAATTTGGCTAAATTACAAAAAACCCCCCTGTAATAACCCGCTTTTTCACTTTCCCCCCCTGACATTTAAAAACCTACACTTTGCCCCTTTGTAAAATGAAAAATGTTCACAGGTGGGTCACGGTGTGTAAAATGACCATTTTGCCTCTCGTCATTGTTGTCTTCTTCCTGAGCTTTCTCAGCCGCCCCTTCGATCCGCCGCTATTTCCACCTCAATCGGCCACGATTCCTCTCCAATTTCTTCTCCACCTGCTCCCCTTCTCCTCCTACACCGTCGCCGCCCATCGATTTCGGCGACAGTAGGGAGGATACTAAGATGGGTGTTGATGGAGAGGTAGGTAGGGACAACGAGGGCGAAGGCGAGGTGGCGGAGGAGGACGAAAGGGATGTGGGCGAGGGCGAAGCAGTGGAGGACGGCGAGGCGGCGAGGCGGCGAAGCGGCGAGCCGGAGGGAGCGAAGCATCAGAGAAGAGGCAGAGGGGTATTTTCGGTATAAAAAAATATTTTTTAACAGAACCCCTAACGGAACCCTAACGGTAGGGATGAAGTGCATATTTTTTATTTTATAAGGGGGCAAAGTGTAGGTTTTTAAATGTCAGGGTGGGAAAGTGAAAAAGCGGGTTATTACAGGAGGGTTTTCTGTAATTTAGCCTTTAAATTATATCAATTTAGAACCCAATGGTTTCATTTTTCTCCTTTGGATAAACTTCAAATATCATCCATGTAGTTTCGTACTTTCTCATTTTAGTACTGTATGGTTTAAAGTGTATTAATTTAGTACCCCATAGTTTCACTTTCCCCTTTTGGATAAACTTTAAATACCACCCATGTAGTTCCGCACTTTCTCACTTTATTACCCTATGATTTAAAGTGTATCAATTTAGTACCCCCATGGTTTCATTTTTCTTTTTTGGATAAACTTCAAATATCATCCCTATGATTTCGCACTTTCTCATTTTAGTACCATGTGGTTTAAAGTGTATTAATTTAGTACCCCATATTTCACTTTTCTCTTTTGGATAAACTTCAAATACCATCCCTGTAGTTTCGCACTTTCTCACTTTATTACCTTATGGTTTAAAGTGTATCAAGTTAGTGTCCTGTCGTTTCATTTTTATCTTTTCGTCAACTTCTCCATTAATATTTCGTTAAATTATATACAAAAAAACTTTAGATACTCCACCAAGGTTTATTGAATATTCACTTTAGTACCTTTTAGTTTTAATTTTGTCATTGATCTAACGAAAAAAATTAGTGGAATCATAATAAAAAGATAAAAATAAAAACACAGGACACTAAATTGATACACTTTAAACCACGGGTTACTAAAGTGAGAAAGTATGAAACCACACGGGTGGTATTTGAAATTTTTCCTTTTCTTTTGGTAAAACTTCAAATACCACCCTTGTGATTTCATATTTTTTTTTATTTTAGTACAATGTGATTTAAAGTGTATCAATTTAGTACCCTATAGTTTCATTCTTTTCTTTTCATTGTCCCCTCCATTAATTTTTTTTGTTAAATCAGTAATAAAATTAAAACTAAAAGGTATTAAAGTGAATATTCGATAAACCTAAATGGGGTATTTGAAGTTTTTTGTATATAATTTAACAAAATGTTAACGGAGAAGCTGACGAAAAGAAAAAAATGAAACCATATGGTACTAAATTGATACACTTAAAAATACAAAGTACTAAAGTAAGAAAATGTGAAACTACGAGGATGGTATTTGAAGTTTACCCTTTTCTTCTTTTTTTTTTTTTACTTTTTGAATCCTTTTCTGAGGGGAAATTGAAAGATCAGATTGCACGATGGACTTGTGCGAGAGATGTCTAAATCTAAGTCTTATTTTTAGAATCAATTTTATAATTTTAGATCGCAAAATTAGACATAGCTAAAATCTTCTTCTTGAAATCTAATTTTTATTTTAAGGCCAGTTTAGCCTGGATTATGAAGAAGTGATTTCTATATAATTGATTTTGATTGGGAGAAGTAATTTTGATTAAAAGCTTTAGATCGTTTGGCTGGGTTTAGATAAAAGTAATTTTTATGAAGTGATTTTGTAAAACTGTTTGTTAAAAAAAATTTGATGTTTGCATATAATAATATTTCCACTAAATTTTATTTTAAAATAATTAAAAATTAAAAATTTGTGTTCAACCGATAGAGACGATTTGATCATTTTGCTCCTCCATTTATGCCGTACTCTCCGAAAATATTTTTGAAATTTTAGGAGGACAAAAATGTAGATTTTTAAAAGTCAGAAAGAAAAAGTGAAAAAAAAAATATTTACAAAACAAAATTCTATAATTAGCCTTGAATTTATTGTAGTGTCTAATTAGAATTTTGTTATAATCAAACTGTGTAACTTAATTTAATTGGCTAAATATTAACAGATTATTGCTGTAGAAGTGATATAATATTTTAATTATTATCGCATTATCGATCACAGTACTCTCACAGTACTTCTATATCAACAATTTATTAATATTTAGTTAATTAAACTAGATTACGAAATTAAATTGTAGTAATTCAAAAAATTTGAGCCAAAAATTTTAATTAATTAAAATTGTTGAAGGAGAGAGGAGAGAAAGTGGGGAGGAGATCAAGAAGGAGCAGACTATGATGGAAGTTTGATTTTAAAATAAGAATCAAATTTTAGGAAGGAGATTTTAGCTGTTTCTGATTTTACGCTCTAAAATTATAAAATTTGATTCTAAAAAGAAGAATTAGATTTAGATAGAAAGGTTAACAAACGCTCTTTGACAAAAAAAAAAAATCACTTTTAGCCAAAAAAAACACTTTTCAGAAGTTAGGTCAAACTTCCACTCGAGTTGCAGAAGCAGGATCCTGATTTCTATACTGATGGAAACATCAATAGGCTTGCTTTTGTGACTCTCTCTCTCTCTCTCTCTCTCTCTCCCTCTCTCTCTCTCTTTTGTTTTGTGACACATTCTAAAATTTTGATATTGTTGAGTTTGGTGTTTATGAATACCTTTTGTGAAGCTGATAATTAAGTTTAATTAAAAGTATTTTAAAATAAATAAAAATAATCAAATATTAGAAAAATATTAATTTAAAAAAATAAGGAATTATTTGGTTCATTTATTTTAAACTATGAAATCAGAATAAAATTTATTAATTTCGATAGTTATTTTTTATTTTATACAATCGAATTTTAATTTTTATTTCACTTTAGACTGGGAATGATCCAATTCATTTTTAACTCAATTTGGCTTTAAATTCCGAATTAGCCTATTTCAGAAGTAAACCATTCAAAATTATCTCCTGCGAATATCTCTCCCTCATTTCCCTTCATTACTCTCCTCTCTCTTGAACAAAATTTTCTCTCAAAATTCTATATATCCATTATATTTTCCATTTCAATGAAATCCAACTATATTTTTCATTTCTATTCTGATTATGAACCAAACTGTTACGAACAAAACTTTTTTCTTCGTAAAGCCCGTGCGGCGCCCCCTTTCTGCTCGAAGATAGGCAAGCCTTCCCCAAGCCCTAACCACGGACAAGTCTTCCGAACTTAACAGCGGAATATCAATCCAAGCATTTGCCAAGCTTGCTCCTGCGCGAGACTGACAGCTCAACCAATTGCCTACATTCGAACCCCTCATCGGACTCCACGAGTTCCCCAACGAGCAACCCCAATACTGAGGCTGGCCACCAAGCTAGGTCACTTTCTCCACTGTTGTGCCTCATGTGCCTAACAGCATCCACGGCCATACCGCCTGCGCGCGGCCTGCTCGCTCAGTCCACTGACACATGTCAAAGCAGCCACCCAAGTGTGCGCCACAAGCTCGTCTGTCTTCCAACGCCAGCGACCCGCGCAACACCCCGCACGCCCATGCTCCGCACATTCGTGCTTCGCATGCGACCCGTACGGCACACGTGCCCACAATGCTCCTGGCAAGGAAGCCAACAAGCCCACACCGTGCTCTTCGATCGTCCCCAAGACCTCGCATTGCCATGGCGCTCTGCGCCCTCGGATTCCATAGTTTCGCCACATAAGGCCCCATACAAACAAGCCGGCCTCGCTCCGCGTCGCAACCCATTTGGCCCATGCCATGGCAAGGATTTTAGTACCGCATGCGGGGTTTCAAAACGTACCCCTCGGCGGGCACTTTTGTGCCCCCGGGGTGCCAAAGGGCTGGATGTCTTGCATAATATATAGGAGGAGGGGTGGACACTTCGTAGAGTGGCCCCGACTCCCCCGCCGACTCATAGGACATGGGTAAACATTCTATAAATTTAGATGGTCCGTGGTAATTAAATAGTGCGGCATGATCGTGCGGGGAAAAAAAAATCTAAAATATAGCAGTCAAATAGATGACGTGGCGTCTTCACCAATCATATTTGCCCCTTGGGATTCACCCATCCTATCATTTTTTTAGAAAAATATTTTTATTTACTTTTATCTAAAATGCTGAGATGTGATTGACTGAATATAGATGATGTGGTGTAGTTGCTATACTGTAAAATACATGTGTGGGAGAGTTATTCAACTCTTTCATCAGGCCAAAAATAATGTGGTTACCATGTGCAATAACTTTACTAATCAATGTTATTACATTATTGTCAATAACAGGACTCGAATACTATTGATAGTAAAAAAATAATATTTATTATTAACTTTTTAATCTTTAGGTGACAAAATTTTGTCATCGGTGTTGATATTATTATTGATCCAAACGAAAAAAAATTAATAGTAAATACTATTTATTTACGATCAGTATTAGTAGCACATTACTTCAACTCGTATAAAAATAGAAAAAGAAAACACTCCATACGCCCCACAAAATCTGTTTTATAAATTCTTTATCTAATAAAAGTATACATTTTTCATAATATATGCAATATTTTTACAATTCATAGCAATTAATACCCAAAAAAAAAAAAACCTTTATTGGTAGTGTTTGGTTCGGGAACAAGGGAGGGAATAAGCCCTTATTTCCCCCTTTGTTTCCAAACATGATGTTTGGTACCCGGGAACAGTAGTTCCAGAATTTCAAGAACAAGCTGGTATAAGGCTGGAACTGCTGTTCTATCCTTTTTTTGGAACAAGCTTGTTCCGTGATAAGAACAAAGTTAATTAAAATCTAAATTTAATTTTAATGGCAGTAAATTATTAATTACTCTAATTAATATATTTAAATTATTATTTATTGCTTTAATAATTAGATAATTATTATAATTAATTTATTATTTATAATTAATTATTAATAATTATTTTATTATTTATTTTTAAGTAATATTTTGATGTTAATTAATTACATAATATAATTTTAATTTCAAATTATAATTCTTATTCCTCTTGTTCAATCTAACCATCCAAACACTATTACCTTATTCCTAGAAACAACTCAATTTTCATCCAAACGCAAAATTGGTCTAGTTCCTGCTTATACCTGAACTTGCATCTATCTCTGGAACTAGCAATTCTTACTTATATCCGAACCAAACGCAGCCAAAGAGAACTGCTTCAATTTAAGACACTACTAACCTGTAACTGTATATCTGAAATATTTTACAGCAGGTCCAAAATATTTTAATAAATATAAGTTAACTTATATATGTATCCAAACTGCTAATACCTTACAAAATACCCTTTCCATTAAACTTTTATTAATTTTCATTAAAGTTTCTTTAGCTTCCTATCTGATTGATGAACCCAAAAAAAAAAAAAAAAAAAAAAAAAAACAAAAAAAAAATCCAATGGAGAAAAGGATATCCTACAAAATTAGTAATGTCCTTCCCATCAAATTTCAAATCAAATTATTCTGTGTTGAAAAGAGAATTATTCGTAAAAATTTAATTTCTTCGCTATTAGAAAAGTTGTATCATACATGGAGTACTAAGACTATGAAAAAAAAAAAAAGTGATTTTCTAGATTAAGAAAAATAAAAAAAAACGAAGAGAAATGAGAGGGGAAAGTGAAGGAAATTTAACAGAAAGAATATTTTTGGAAGGTATAAAATATTTTAGAGAGGCATTGCAAATTTATTTAAAATTTGAAAAAAAAATATAAATTATTTTTTAACTTTTAAAAAAATATACCAGTATGTAATCCTCCTTTAAAATTTGAACACTTTGGAAACACATCTTTGTCCATAAATAAAATAAATAAATAATAAAAATAAAAGAAATTCCCTATATTGTTTTATACTCGTATGACTACGTTTGGTTCGAGTATAAATAAGAACTACTTGTTACCGAGAAATAGATGCGACTCGACCCGGCTCGAACCCCACCAACTTCTGAAGCTGGAGAAAAAGCCATGAAAACATGAAGAAATGAACATGATTAGAACTAAAACACATAGAAAAGCGAGATTCGGATGAGAATGGTCACATTTCAAGTTGGTTGTCCTGTGTCAGATTAATGTGATTTTCCGACTCAGGCCGAAGCGCAACAATGCTTCTTCACCAACAACAGCTCAGGCACATCAGAGTACTAGATCTCCTGAAGCAGCTAAAGTTCAGTGCAGATCATAGAACAGAGAAGTGTAGCAGAGTAAGCGTAGGAATTATAGGTTGCAGTAACACATGCAATGCACACAATCTATAGTAAATAGCAGCAACAGCAGTGGCGGCAGCAGCAATTCGTTCGACAGCATTAAAATTCCGCAAAGTGGGTGCGGAGATGCTGCAACAAAGAGCACGCTAGCGGTGGCCGCTCTCTTTAGCAGATTGATTTATTGAATCTGATCACTATTCACTCACTGATTTTGACTAGATTCATTATTTGATCAGATTCAATAAATCTGATGTACCGCTATCAAACCCTGAAACAAAACCCAAACTCGGTTCATAATTGAGGGCCAAATCTCCTTACCAATAAAATTTCTAGCCCTTATTAACTTTTTAGAATTTAAGACTATTATCTATACTTAAGAAAACAACCATCAACCATCCGAATACTGACCGTACCTCATGCAGTTGGCTAAGGACTTGATGATTAGTATCCGAGGCATCAAGTTCGAAGCCTATAATTACTTCACATTCCTAGCTGAGTTCATTTCTAAAAAACAGTTGAAAAAGATATATAACCAAAAGAACCTACTAACCAATTAATCTAATCCCAAACAAGTTTTAACAAGTTAAACTAATCTAAAAAAAAACTTTCCCCAAAAGCCCATCCAAATAGTGTCACCTAGAACTGTGCTATTTCAAGGCTTGAAAATAAGCCATGAACAACCGAATGAATGAAAATGAAGCTCCTTCGCCACGACGAGGGGTGTAAACGAGCCGAACACGAGCGAGCTGGGATCGGCTCGCGTTCGGCACGAGCTGGCTCATTAAAGTATCGAGCCGAAAAATTCAGCTCGTGTGGCTCACGAGCTAGCTAAAGAACAATTAGTTAAAACGAATTAGATTGAATATATATAAAAAATAAATTTATAAAATCTTATCCATTAGACTTTGATCTAATAGTTGAAACTTTATGTATAAATGAGTCTTTTTATAATTAAGCTCGCATTTATATTTTTATTTTGCTTAAAATTAAATAATAAAAACATATATATTATATAAATTATTATTTTAGTATTATAAATAAATTAAGAATAAAATTAATATAAATATAAAATATATGGTACTTCGAAGCGATCTGAGCTGGTTATCGAGCCCGAACAAACGAGGGAGTGACCCCCAGCTCTGACAGTAACAAACAAAGTGTTCGGTCGTTTATTAACACGAGCCAGTTAAAATACGCTGTGTTCAGCTCGTTTACTAAACGAGCGATTCGATCTCGAGCTCATTTCGAGTCAAACACGAGCTGGCTCGTGAACAGCGAGCTGGATTGCCACCGCTAGCCACGACCAAGGCCAAAGTGGGACTAATTACATAAAAAACCAAGATTTAAGTAAGAACCATGCTGATCCTAGTTACTTGTAATATGTAGATTAATGAGATTATAAAATGGCAGAGAAATGTAAGTCAGATAAGAATGCTTCACCAACAACAGCGGCGACTCCACAAAAATCTGAAAGAGCTTCAGCGATGCCCGACTATAACAGAAGACATTAGAAATGTTAGGGAGGCAAGGATATAACTCTAAATAAACTTGGATTTGTACTGAGTTTTACAACATTGACAGTGCCTGCTCATCATGTATGCCATTTACTGTTATGAGTGTTAATTGAAGTCCCTCACAACAGCTTCGAACTGCTTTTGGGTCTCAAATTCTCACACGCGCTTCCTACCACAATAAAAACTTTCAACTTGTCAAATGTACTACAAAAAGTGGCTACAGTTGAAAGTCGAAGCAAAAGCTACGCCAAGTGGGTCATTACTGCTTCTTTGGCTGGCTCTGCTTCTTATTCTTTTTCAGTTGCAACCATCTTTACTAGATATTAGGGAAACTGAACTATCTGGAGATTCTACTGCATCAGAAGCTGAAATGAAATTCCGAGCCCTAAAAAGCGTCAAGTGTTGATATGAAGCTTGTGACGATGCTACAAAGAGAAGCTGATTGAGGATTTTAATGTTAGTCATCTCTCGGCATGCTCATCAGCAATTCACCAAACAACACTACACCATACAGCAGGGCCAAACAGGCCCTTTGTAAAGAATCCAATTGCTTCCTTTCCAACAAAGAAGGAAAAACAGAAAAAGCATGCTAATAATGCTAGGGATGCGACATCGGAAGCTGAAGCAATCCACAATCCAAGAAAGGCAAGAATTGCTTGCTAGAAATTGTTTCAGACAAATTTAGCTTTTTAAGTAATGGCATCTGAGTGTCATCACATTTACAGCAAATTTCTTCTTGAAAATTGTGTATTCATGGTGCTAAATACATCTTTGAGGTCACCACACCTTGAATGCATTTCCTTATGGAGAAAATGCATGAAAGACAATACCCCAATTGCCCATCTCAACAAACTTAAGATTATCAGCAATTCTATAGGAAAATTCTAATGTCTTTCCCTCGATCTTCATTTGTTGATAAAAGAGATCCATCCATTCCTCTTTTTCACCTTACTTTAATTATTATATGTAGGTTTTTGGTAGTTTTACATCAAGTTTTATAGACCTTTGGAAAAAAAAAAAAAAAAAAAAAAAACTGGTCTTTCAATTATTTTCAGCACAATTAGCCAGGAAACTAACCTAACACAAACTAAAAATGACAAGAATGGAAAATATGGACCAAAGAACATTTAGTCCTATTTGGATGCATGAACATTTTTTCCAACATAATTTTTTGCTCATTCAATGATCATTTGAAAGGCGTCCAGAACTGCATAACATTAAGGGTTTTGAATAGGGGTGAAAACAGTCGAATACGGTCGGATTTTTGACAAAACCATATTCGCATCTATATTTTTTTCACAGATGTGAATTCGGATGCGCATATGTGTCGTTTTCTAAATTTTCGTTACCATGTCCGCTAAAAAGGGATTTGAATTCAAATATGACTCAAATTTGTATTCGGATATTATTCGAATAATAATATATACTAATATGCATATATCAATATGAACTAAAATTAGAGCAAATTAGACACAGAATACAATTAAAGATTCACGCCCATGTTCAAACTTCGTATACCTATATTTTATTGAATAAAATTTAATATTTAACAGACATAGATGCACTTTTAATATAAAACTCATAATTAAATAAACGAAGAACACGATAAAAAATAATTTTCTCTCTCTATAATACATATTAACATCCCTCTCATCTCTTAGGAGTGAAAACGGTCGATTTTTTTTAAAAAAAAATCATATTCGCATCCATATTTTTTATTTTATTTTTTTTCGGATGCGAATTCGGATACGAATATGTGTCGAAAACTAAATCTTGACATCCATAATCACATCCTATCAAATCAGAGTTTATCCTAACCACTTTCACCCCTAGTTTTGAAGCATTTTTCTCCTACTATGGTAAATCACCTGGGAGGTCGAACGCATTATCCTAAAAAGTCAATATTACGCGGCAGCACAAAAATCAAGCTCGAAATCACATTTCCAACATCCATAATCATTCAACTCCATTGAGCATGTTACAGCGCGAGCATTCTCAATCATACAACTCTAAATATCAATTCTTACAACCTATTTTACTTCGTAGCTCATAAAATCTTTAGCCGTGCAATGCATTTGCTTCATAAAATAATCCAATAGAGCATATGACTGCTTAACAATTGCATGTAAACTAATCCTAAAGAAACATATAGATTCAACATGAATTAAGTTAAAGCCAAAATTTGTAGCAAGTATGAACACATGAGAATATCCACCCATAGTTAAGAAGAGAAGAATATACAAATGCAAACCAATTAAGTACCTCAAACCTTTCCGGCCGACGATCTTTCGAAGCACTACTCAGGATTCTCTTCCGCGGGCAGCTCGCGGCGGCACAGCGGGCAAGTGTTTCGAATCCGTAACCACGGCACGATGCAGTCCCCGTGGTAGTAATGAGAACACGGCAACGGCGTGGCCCAGTCCCCGATCGATATCTCATCGCCGCAAACCACGCAAAGCATGCCGTCGGCCCCGAAGTCCTCGGCAGTGACGAGGACCGACGGGAGGCTCTCGACGGCCAATCTAGACGCCGCAAGATGGCTTCCTCTTCTGAGGCTGCCCTGACGGATGCGAGTGGCAGAAATGATGCAGATGAGTCGATTTACGCAGAGGATCAGCGACCGGACTCTTCGAGACGCAGACGCAGAGCTATCGGCGTTCAATTCTCGAACTTGCGACGGATTGAGCGCGAACCCTAGAAGATCGAACATGTTGGTGATGTCGCGAACCAGCGCGTTGAATTCGTCGGGATCAACTCTTTGAAGCCATTCTAAGCGTGAGACAATTTCCTCCATGCTAATGCCGAGCGCCGCAGTAAGGTTGTGAGCTTCCTCCTCCTCCTCCTCCTCTTCCTCCTCCTCTTGGTCGACATGTTCTTCTGTGCCGGAACCGGAGTCGGCTTCATGGATCGATTCCAACTCGGAGGTCAAATTCTCCGGCGTGTTGCGCTCGCCGCCGGCGCCGGCGCCGGCGTCGGCGTCGGCGTGCTTCAGATCCCCACCATCGTCCGACGCGAGACCGGGGGAGGAATCGGGGTTCGGCGATTCCGCCGCGGCGACGGAGCCGCCGAGCACAGCGTCGCTGAACTCGGACTCCGCTGTGCGTGTGTCGTTAATGTCGATGCCGAGGGAATCGAGATCACGAACGCCGAGGAATGGCGATTCCTCCGCCGCCGCCGCCGTGGGGACGAGCTCGATGATCATGGAGTCCGAGAAGGCGAGCGAGGGTTTATCGGTTTTGTTTGGTTGAGGGATAAAGTGGACCACTTTATCCCTCTAATTCATCCAAACACTAGACTGCGTTTGGTTCAAGTATAAATAAGAACTGCTAGTTACAGAAATAGATATAAGTTCAGATATAAGCAGGAACTAAATTAATTTTACGTTTGGACGAAAATTAGGTTGTTCCTAGAAGTAAGATAAATAATATTTGGATGATTAGATTGGAACAAGAGGAATAAGAGTTATAATTTAAAATTAAAATTATATTATGTAATTAATTAACATCAAAATATTAACGAGCGAGGGTTTAGCGTTTTCGTTTGTTTGAGGGATAAAATGGAAATAGACCACTTTATCCCTCTAATTCATCCAAACACTAAAGACGGGATGAGTTTATTTAATCCCCTCTTAACGGGGTTATTCTAGAATAACCCGTTAAGAGTGGGAAATTATTGTTCCATCCTTTTGGTGGAATAACAATTTCTTCTCTTTATACCTCTACTAATTTAATAATAAAATATTATTAATTAATGTATTATATAATATTTTATTAATTAATTAACTAAATTAATAATTAACTTAGTAATAAAATATTGGCTAAATTAATAACTATTTATTAAAGTTTAAAATTTAAAATTTTAATTTTTTAAAATTGTAAATTTGAGATTTTAAAATTTTAAAATTTAAAAGTTTATATTTTAAATTCTAAAATATAAATATAAAATATAAAAATTTAAATTCTAATATAAAGAAAGGGATAATACCATTATTTTTTATTTATACTACTCACTTTAATTCTTATTCCATCTTATCTAACCAAACACTATTTTTTTTTATTCCTAGAAATAACTCAATTTTCATCCAAACACAAAATTGATATAATCTCCGCTTATACCTCAATTTATATCTATCCCTGGAATAGCCACTTTTTGCTTATTCCCGAACCAAATGATATTAGGGTTTTGTTCTCTTGGAATAAAATAATAATTCCGTCGTGGAATAGCCAAATTGATCTAATTCCAGTTTAGTTGATGTAAACGCAATTTTCATCCAAACACAAAATTAATCCAATCCCCGCTTATATCTCAATTTATATCTATCCCTGCAATAGTCACCTTTTGTTTATCCCCAAAGGCCCAAACCAAACGATACCTTAGGGTGCATTTGGTTAAAGTTATGTAATATTACATAGTATTTCGATATATTCAAATATCTTGAATTTCTAAATAAGGTTATTACTAATGCTGCATTAGCGTATTTGGTTTAATATAATAATATAATAATAATGCTCGATTGTAGTGTTTATGTATTACTATATTTGGTTCTGTCTATAAAAAGTATAATTATTCCAAAATTATCCTTAACCATATTTTGCAAATTTTTTTTACTATTTATAAATAATATTTTTTTACTAAATTTTATTTTAAATAATTTAATTTTTTAAAATTTAAAATTTAAATTTTAAATTTTAAATTTTAAATTTTAAATTTTAAATTTTAAATTTGAACAAAAATATAAATTTAATATTTTAATTTAAAATATAAATATGAAATTTATAAATTTAAAATCCAAAATATAAATATAAATATAAATNAAAATTTAAAATTTAAATTTTGAATTTTAAAATTTAAATTTAAAATTTGAAATTTGAAATATAAAATCTAAGATCTGAAATTTGAAATTTAAAATTTAAAATTTAAAATTTAAAATCTAAAATTTAAATTTAAATTTGAAGTTTAAAAATTTAAAAATTTAAATTTGAGAATGTAAGATTTAAAATTTAAAAGTTGACAATTCAAAATTTTAAATTAAATTTTTTAAAATGACGTATTGAAAGAATTTCGAAAGTTAGAAAGATAAAATCGTCATTTTACATAATGTACAGTATTACTGACTTTCAGTAATCCAAGATACACACGCCTTCTCGTTAATATTTAATCCTAATAGGATAATTCTGCCAGAATAACCGGAACCAAACATACACTTTATAAATATTTTATATTTGGGCACATAACACTTTAAAATTTTTTATATTTGGACACATAACACTTAAAAATATTTTTTTGAAATTTTCAGATAGGATTTGTCACATTTTGGATAGATCAACTGGCAATAATTAGAGACTTCTGGCACAAGTGATCCAAAAAAAAAAAAGAAGAAAAGACCTTGTCATCTAGATGTCTTTATACACCTCTATCCACTTAAAAAGAGGACAAATCATATATATATATATAAAAATATAAATTATCTCTCCACTTTACTCTCCCTACTAAGAATTTTCTTGTACTGTAATCTTTTTAGAGAAAGATAATCGGCCATTTGCTAAGAAGGAAATAAACTCCGCATCACCGGTAAAAAATAACCAAGGCCTCTTATAAACAGTACAAAAACAAAATAAAGGTTGATGCCTTTATTCTGTATATTGTTATTGTTAGATATGTCTCGAATTCTAGTACCGCAAGGTTTTCTATCTCTATTCTATTTTGATTATCTCATTAAATTAAGTTTAGATTATGCCTAATTTTATTGAGATATTCCTAATCTTAGTGGGTTTGTATTCCTAATCGTATTAGGATTTAACCACTATTATAAATATACACTTTCTGCTATTGATTTAGTGCGGAAGATGAGAGAGGGAATATGGATGTATTTTATGGGATTAGGATTTTGTGAGAGAGGCATATTTTATACACTACTTTGATTATAATGAAGATCTTCGCTCCGTCTTCACTCGTGGGCATAGGCCGTTGGCCGAACCACGTAAATATTGTGTTCTTTATTTTTCTTCTCTTTTTCTCGGATCTCTTTTGGTATTTTCGCATCCGACGAACTAGATCTTCTCGGTTTTAGTTCTAACAGTTATGATTTGAGCTTTATATTTTGGAATTGTTTGAAATTGGATGATCAAAAAACGAAAAGTTTGTGAGTTTTGCAAACTCCAACTTGTCGTCAACTCTGCTAGAGTTAAAAGGTAGATTCAGCTGAGATTATGATTTTTTTTTTTTTGAGAAAAAGGTAACATGCTACTGCTTCATTCATTTAGGGAGTGAACTCAGCTACATAGTGAGATAACTAGATCTCCTAGACCCAAAACGTGAAAAAAAAAAGTCACAAGTTCACACCGAATCTGTCCCAATGTTTTCTAAGTAGTCGAATCTTGTTTAACAAGAAACGCGGATAGCGTCTCTCATCTTTGAAAATGCGGTAATTTCTTTCCAGCCAGATAGTCCACCAAATGGTGATAACCGTGGCCACCTCCCTCCGTCCTAGCGCACCGCCTTTCAGCCTGCTTTCGTCCCATAGCTGACCGATAGACAAACAGTTGGGAAGGTACTGTTTGTTTTGTAGTAAGCTCGCCAACAGGGCTTTAGTATTTGGCAGCTTACGAATAAGTGATCCACTATCTTCGTCGTTGACAGACAAAAGACACGACTTTCGTCACCGCTCCACCCCCTTTTCAAGAGGTTGTCTACTGTTGGTACTTTTCCTTTTAATGCTAGCCACACAAAAATCTTAACCTTTAGAGGTGAGCGACTCCTCCAAAGTTGGTTAAAGTGCGTGACACGTATTCCACCGTCCTGTAAAAAGTTATATAGGGATTTGACCGAGAACATGTCGGATCTATCCTATCTCCACCTAATTTCGTCATTTTCATTAGGTACCACCGTCTCTATAACATACTGATTCCCTAACGAGTTATACCAAACTTCCGTCAAATTGGCCGAAGTGTGGTAGTGGACAAGATGTTGAGGTCCGTTAATTATTCCGAGTGCTTCGGAACACATTGTATAGGTGGTTTGGACATGGGAGAGCAAGTTAGAAAAATTCCAGCTCTTTCTGTGCTGGAAGTGCTCTCGGGGTCCAAACCCTGAGTGCAAGGTCCGGACCCCGTACACGAAAATTGCTAGGGATAGTCAGCCTTGGTTGTGTGAGGGGGCTTGGTGTAATTGTGCCATTGAGAGTGTTATATGAGGGTGTTGGGTTGATTCTCCCTCATTTCCCTCACACACTCCCAACACCAATGAGAGTCTCTTTCTCTCTCTAAATCTCTCTCTCTCCTAGGGTTTGCTCCAATAGTGGAGATTTGATTGAGAGGAGTTGACTTGGGAGGTGAAGCTACCTCCTTCTACAAGCCTTGCATGGGGAAAAGCTTGGTATGAGATAAGTATTTTGAGATTTGAGGGTTTTTGTGAATTGTGATTAGGGTTTAGTTATCTTTTTCTAGTTGTTGGTTCTAGAGGAAGTTATGATGGATTTATTCATGGATCTCTATGTTTTGGGGGGTTATTTGGTAAAGATGGAAACCCTAGGAGTGGATTTAGGGTTTTTGTAAATGTGAGATCTAACTTGGGTTTCATCTCTTGTGGCCCTAATTGGTGGATAAACTAACGTGTTGGGAGAGTCGGATCGAATTTCTGACGAGTCTACGTCAAGATATTTGGGAAAAACTTCATTTCGGCTTCGTTTGCCGTGGGTCGAGGGTAATCGGCGACCATAAATCGCGGGACTTCAATCGTAGTCTTCCGGCATCTCTACAAGGTACGTGGGGGGTGCTATCCTAAATCATCGAATTTTTTATTATGTCTATATCGCCTTTCTTGAGCATATATGTGTATTATGGCATTCATGCATGGTAGGGTATTGGGCTATGGTTGAAAATCTTTGTATGCTTTCAATTAAGTGAACATATGAATTGATTAGTGGACCATGCATGTAAAAACCCTATGAATGTATGAATTGGATGTGGACTATGATATTAGTAAACAAATGTGATATTGACATTAGCGGGTATGATTGGCATCGAGGATATAGTATGCTAGACAAGGTAGAAACCTTATGAGCATTGTGAAATATTGGACCATGCCATTAGTAGACATTGACATTAGCGCGCATGATTGGCATCGAGGATATGGTATGCTAGACAAGGTAGAAACCTTATGAGCATTGTGAAATATTGGACTATGCCATTAGTAGACATTGTGACATTGTGACTAGATGGTATGCTAGACAAGGTAAAACCTTAAGAGCATTGTGGCAAGTGGCAAGAATGGCATGAATGGCTATACATCCTCAAAATTGAGGATTGGATCATACTCACATTGGGTCTAGGCTTGAGAGTGGTAGCCCCCCCTCAAGCGGTGTGCTCTGGAGTTGTCACCACTCGGTGTAGTGGTATTCTCCCCAGCAGATGGTCCCATCGGGTTGTAGCTGTATTCTCCCTGAAAAAAAGAAATTTTGGTTGTGAGTTTTGGGGTTAACCATGAGTTAACCGAGATGATGATTGGATAAAAGCCAAGGTAAATGTGAATGACATGCATGCATCATTATGAGCATATTACTTGTGGATTCAGTTTCTTGTACAGGCATTGTAGTAGCATTAGTTTGGTTTGCTATCGATCTCTCTTTATTTCTACATATGCCTGAGTAGACCTAGTGGCGAGTCGGCGGGGTCGGCGGCCGAACCCACTGGGAACTTTCTTATAGTTCTCATCCAAATAACCATGTAGGTCCTAACACGAGCGGGGCGGCCGAGGATCGCGGCATGGATATCGTGCTCTAGATAGCGGACTACCGTTGTGTATAGAGGCACCTTTTGTATTTCATCTATTATAGTTAATGAATGAAAATTGTAATAATTTCATTTGAGAGATGAATATGTATATTGGAAGAATGAATGTAAAGAAAATGTGTAAGCCTTGTATTTGATTCAAAGTGATCAAGTTACAATGTATAGATGTAATAGCTAGATTACTTGCACTTGTGATGGTTGTTGTTTTTCCTCGTGCAAGCCATGTATACTCCAATTCTATCTTTATTTGAATTGCTATATATGTGGGGTGGAGCCTTGGGCGGACAGGGGAGGTTCTATCCGTTCGGCGTCTGTGGACGTACTCGAACCGACCAAATTGGCGGTCGTGGGGCGTGACAATCTCACCGATCGATTCTTTAAGTTTTAGGATTAGTTGTCTGCCCTGTTTAGAGGTAGGCGATAAACCAGACAGGATCTTTCTCCACTTCCACCCGTTCCTTCCCCAACATTCCATTACTCGAAGATTCTTACTCGTAGCATCTATCAAAATTCGGGGGAACATAGTTCGTATGATGGCGTGGCCGTTCCAGATGTCAGTCAAAAAACTAACAATTTTTTCATTACCAATTGAATAGGAGATACCACACCTAAAAATATCCCTGGTCTTAAGTACGCTCTTCCACCATATGGAGTGTGGTCTAAAAGACGCCCTTTTTTTTAGTGGTTTCCTTCTAGTGTAGTAATTGCCTCCGATTAAGGAGCCCCATTGGTGGCGTCTATTTGAGAAGAACCTCTACCACCACTTAGCCAGTAAAGCTAAGTTCATGTTCTCAAGATCCAGTACCCCTAGCCCTCCCTCTTTTCTACTTCTACAAATTTCCCTCCATCGGGCAAGACAGTATTCTCCCGCTACGCTCCTCCTTAGCACTTCTATTCACTTAATAACCCATTTATGTGCCCTGAAAATTGAGAAGAAACATAGTGGCAAGTTCGCCAGTACCGAGTTATCAAGCACCAACCTGCCTTCGCGAGACAAGAGTTCAGCTTGCCACTCTTCTATTCTTTCCTCAACTTTATCAATCACTGGCCACCAATCCTCTTTACGCAGCCGTCTGGTCGTGAAAGGCAATCCGAGATATCGAGTCGGGAAGACTCCCAACTTGCAGCCCAGTATCGATGCGAGTCTTCTACCAAGACGATCATTTCTTCCTAGGTAAAGAAGCTCAGATTTATTTCGATTGATCTTTAGCCCAGAAGACCACTCGTACAATTGCCAGATGAAAAGTAGATTTCTAATCTGCTTTTTCTTAGCTTCACAGAAAAAGATCGTATCGTCAGCATATTGAATAATGGCTACTTTGGAGGACGTGGTTGGTCCGACACCTCTAAGCAAGCCATTTCGCACAGCTGCATCTGTCATTCTTGCCAATCCTTCTGCCACTAGTAAAAAAAGATAAGGGGATAGTGGATCGCCTTGTCGTAGCCCTCTTGTAGGCTTTATCTATTTTGTTGGGGCTTCATTTACCAGCACTGTCACCTTCGCATTGGATATACATTGGTTAATCTATCCACACTATTTGTGGTCTGCCCCTAACCGCCTCATCACCTGTCTCAGGAAGTCCCATTTGACTCTGTCATAGGCTTTCTCAAAATCAGCTTTAATCCTAATACTTTCCACCCTTACCCTCGAACACCAACTAACAATCTCGTTAGCAGTAGCGAAGGAATCCAGAATGAACCGTCCTTTAAGAAACGCAGACTGGGTCGGGGAGATAACTCCTTTAATACTCCTTCTAATCTATTTGTGAGTACCTTGGAGATAATTTTTTGAACACTATTAATAAGGCTAATCGATCTGAAGTTGCTTGCCGATTTTGCCCCTTCTTTCTTTGGAATGTGGCAGATAAAGGTATAATCCAAAGGTCCTGTATTCAGTGTCCCGTCGAATAGATCTCTAAAAATAGCTAATAAATCCCCTTTGACCACCTCCCAGAACTTCTGAAAGAACCTTAGATTAAAACCATCTGGCCCGAGTGCCTTATCGCTACCTAACTAGAAAGTTGCCTTCTTGATTTCATCCAAGGAGAAAGGGGAGGTGAGGTGTTCGTTACTTAGCAATGTGCTTTCCCTGAACAGGTTACTCTAGTCTCTCGCCATCCCGTTGCTAATGCCGCCGGAGGCGAAGACTTCTTTGAATTTGCTATAAAAATACTAGCTTTTCTCCCCTTTCCTGTACATCATCCTGCCTTCATCTTCAACTACACTTATGGTATTCTCGTGTCTTCTGCCGTTTGCCAATGCATGAAAAAATTTAGTGTTTCCGTCTCCTTCCTTTAACCAATGTTGCTTGGCTCGGAGTTTCCATAGAGTCTCCTCATCCACCACAATCTCCAACAGCTGTTTTTTGAGTAGATTACGCTTCTTGAGTTGCTGGAGGCTTAAGCTTTGTCTTTCCTCCTCTTGATCCAGCTGTTGTATTTTGTCAGAGATAGCTTTTTTAGATTTCGAGATGCTATAATAGCTCGTGGAGCACCATTATTTGATTCGCTTACGACAGTGTCTGAGTTTAGCAACAAGGGTAAGGATGCTAGTGTCTTTGTTCGGTATCTCCGACCACCAGGTGGGGATTAACTTACAGAAATCCTCACGAGCTAACCATGCTGTTTCAAATCTAAACATGCCCTTACTCAGTTTATCGCTAGTGGATAGCAGGATCGGGGTATGGTCGGAGTTTAGAAGCGTTATTAACCACAACATGGAGAGAAAATATCTCCACCGCACGCGTCACCACCCACCAACCCACTGTTAACACGTGGCGATCATTACGGCTCCTCAAGCGAAATGACCAAAATGCCCACGACACCAGAGATTAGTTAACGAGGGCAAAATATTCATTTCGTAAATACGCTACGAAATAGTACCGGGGAATTGAAGCAAGTCGAGTAAACAGGGGCCACACGTTTTGGCGCAAATGAAGGCGCATGCGACGCGTACAAGCGCCCACCACGTCCGATGCATTGGGGGCCACAGGATGGCGCCACATGTACGAAAGACGAGGTGGCGTTACGTGTTTGATGGTCACATGTGCCACGTTTACGGCTGTGGACGAGCCACGACCCCCCAAATAAAATACGATTATTATGTATAAAATTTTTAAAACTTAATTTGAAAATTATAATTTAATAATATTCGAGAATTTATGTGTAAAATTTAAATTTAATATATTGCAATTTTTGAAATATTCATAGTAGAAATTTTAAAAATTGTGTGTTCAATGTATTTATATGCTCAACCCATGCAATAATTCTTTTTTTGTTTGTTTGTTTGGAGTGATGTCTCAAAGTTTTAAAGAGTGGATCATAGCTCATAAAGACTTATATATGCATGAAACCAAAAAAAAGAAAAAACTATGGCTAAAAACATATCACTTTTATAACAAAAAAAAAAGAAATTAATTTATGCATTAGAGAAAGCTGTTTTTTTTTTTTTTTTTTGGGAAAGTGAGTGCTTCTTCTTAGCTATTCCCAACACAAATTAGGAACCCATCTTAATTAACTACAGTTTGAATGAATTAAAAAAAAAAAAGGAAAGCCACAATAAATCTTAATAAAAATGTGGCAATGCTAATGCAACGTATGTATGTACTAACTCTAATTAATAAGAGCCACAAAGTTGGGTCCAATAATTAAACTCTAATGTATAAGCAATGGCACATTGGCCACACGGCACCAAAAAAAAAAAAAAACACAAAAACACCTGATTTTGTGTCGCGGTTCGCCCCTTCTCCGCATTATCCATCGCCCGGCGGATCTTGGGTCCGCCTTTTCCCCCCGATCCGGAATTTGGGGCTGCCTGATCCACTAGTAAACGGACAAGTGGGTCTCGGTTCGCCTTCTCTGCACTACCCACCGCCCGGCGGGGCTTGGGTCCGCGTTTTAAGCCGGATCCGCCTACTACTTCCCCCTCAAATCTGTAGATTGGGTCGGATCTCTCTTCTGCCCTATCTCCTCTCCTCTCCGTCTCCGTCTCCGGCTATGCCCTAGTCGCCTCCGGTTCTACTCTGTCAGTGCCTGAGCCCTTTCGTAGTCGCTTCCCGCCAGAGTTCCACCCGCCGAGCTCGCTCCTCTCCACCCTGCTGTTGCCCTTATCTCTACTCTTACTGTGTAAAGTTGACATTTTTACTACTTCTCCTTTAACTACTCTACTCCTTTATTCTTCAGGTTGTTACAAGGTTATAGGCGCGAAGAGAAAATGTATGGGAGATAAGCATCCCAGCTTTTGAAGGAGTTAGGCTCCTGCGAAGCTGGACAGCTCACACCGTTCGATGTAAGCTCTTCATAAACGTCTGCAACTTCTGATATTCTTTTAAATATTAACAACAACAAGAGAAAGTTTATCAATTATTATGCAACCTATGCTTGAGAAGCACACCTAATCAATCAAACACTTGTTGATTTTTCTCGCCAAAACTGTAGAATCACTCTATACAACTTGTGTCAGCTATATTGTGTTTCCTCGATTCCCTTTTGAGGATTCTATATTTGTTTGTGCTGCTTAGGCACCAGATACTTATACCGCAGCATTAAATGTGTAACATACTGGACCTTTGCAAATGTGAGGTTCGAGTATTTGACCTGTGTTTCGAGCTTTTCCACCTTTTCTGGAGAGTCGTAAACACTGTTCCGACCTATGGCTCGCATCCCGAGAAGCGAGGCTTAAAGCTTAGCACCGAAGTCTCCAAAGTGAAGAACTTAGGCTGCTCTCGGGTTGGGTTTTGCAGGCTGTTGTATCGGCACAACATTGAAGTTGTACCGGAACAAAAGGTTGTACCGGTACAACATTGGATGTGTACCTATACACATTGCTATTTTTGTCGACCCGAGCCTCGGGTTTGCCCGTATTAAGGGTTTGTACCGGTACACTTTTTCGTGTACCGGTACACTTTGAAAACTGCAGTCTGGCAGTTTTTGAGGGATTTCTTTGTAATTGTAGCAATACCTTATAACCCCCCACACCTCTTGGCTGGGGCTTTTGTGCTGCAATAGAGAAGGAGGAGAGGTGAGTCCCCTCTTTATTTCCCTTAGTATCTCATCTCTTTTGTTGGGATTTTTAGAGGTTTGATCTTTCCCTTTTGCTCTTTTTTGCTTGTGGGTACTTCTCCACCATGAATGAAGACTTGGAGCTTGGAGAAGAGCTTGTGGAAGGGAAGATCTTCAACCTTAGTGGACTTCTAACCTTGTTTGGAGCTTTGTTTGAGGTTAGTAGCTTATATTCCTCATTTGAACCATGATTTTGTAGATTTCATGTGTAGAAACCCTAGAAATGGAAATTTAGGGGTTAAAATAGGAATTTTTGATTTAGGGCTTTTGGAGCTCAATTGCTTGGATTGGAATCTTCCTCTAGGTTGGATTGGAAGGGTTCTAGCTCCCATTTGGAGTTCATGAAGGGCTTTCCACTCTATAGGTGAGTTTTGCCCCTTTTCTTGAGATGGTTAATGATCGAACTTAGGGTTGTTCGTAACGTTCGTTTAACTCTCCTTTTCTTACTTTTAGGGTGCTAGGAAAATAGTGGGCAACTTCATTCGGCGAAAAGAAAGGGTTGCGAGGAGTCTCGGTGGGTTTGGCCCCACCAAAATAAGATAAAATTCTCATATGATGATCATACTTGTCGTAAAATAGAATTTCATGCATATTTATGCTAGATGGAATATTTTGTGAATTTTAGAATTCTTAATATGCACATGTTATGTATAATGCACATTTGGACCTCTATGTAGTAGAGAGCTATTCATGTTGGAATCATGCATATAGTTAGCATTCTTATACTTGGATTGGGATCATGATTCATTTAGTGAAAATGATAAGTACATTGTACTTTGGGACTTAGAACTCATGCTTGGCATAGGAGTGAGCTAATGTCATAAAGTGGCATTGGGCTTGGCATATGTATGGACTTAGTAAGCTAATATCATAAAGGGGCATTGAGCTTGGAATGTGCTCGGGACATAGTAAAACCTAGTGTCATAAAGAGGCACTAGTGTTGGAACAAGATTTGGACATAATGAGATATAATGCCATAAAGAGGCAGCGGACATAATGAACGGTTAAACCTTCACTTTGAGACATAGAACTAGACCGTTGGGTTGCTAGTGACTATTACCATATTAGAGACATGATGATCAGGTTCTTGAGACGATGACTATACTTGCTTGCCATTTATGCTCATTCGCACATACTTGTAAGGGTCACTCCCTACAAGCCGGCACTCCGGAGTTGGCCTACGCGACATATGCTCGCCCGTGCGGGATTGAGAGCCTACTGGGTCATCGAGGGACAGTCACATTCCTAGTGAATGCTGGACTACCCGCGACCATTAGGCGGCACAAGCCGGTCTACACTCGTGTAAGTCCTGATTGAGATTAGGCATTGAAATTAAACTATAATATGACAATCACTACTTGACAGCATAGGGTAGTTGGATTATTGGACATTGGGACATGTAGTATACTTGATAGCATTACTTGTGGCATCATAGTATACTTCGTTGCCTTGATAGAGCATACTAGTCATGTTTTGGCATACTGAATCATGATAGAATAGATGTGCATCATGTTGACATCATGTATATTTGCGGCATAGTAGTTAGCATTTCTATATATGCTTTCATATCTGCAGTTTATTAATGGCTTATTATATCTACTTTGCTTTTGGGCCTAGTGGTGCATTTTGCTCAGGTCAGTAATTGCCCACTAGGAACTATAAATTATAGTTCTCACGCCTCCTGTTTGATGTCTTTCTTACAGAGCCTTCCGTCCCGGGAGAGGCTAAGGACCGCGGCAAGGGTGTCGCTTCGAGCTAGCGAGCGAGGGGTCTTACTAGGTGGATCATTTTCTCTTTTTGTTTTAGTTGGAGAGAATGAGAGCGTTTTGTACCCTACATAGAAACTACCATTTTGGACATTGTAGTACTTGTATTTGAGACATTGCGATGTATTACTCTATATTTTATCTTATTGGTTTAGTTTTCTTTCATTCTACTTGTTGTTAGAATCTAGTTGTTTAGTTGCTCTGATATCTCTAGATACTTGTTTATTCTTATTATTTATATCGTTTTGTTGTAGACGTCTTATATGTGCAGGCATATGGCGGGTCTGGACACGCACCGGGCGGGCCTCCGCCGGGACCCGGGGTGTGACAGAATGCATGAGTACTATAAGATTGTATCAGTACGTTAGTGTGAGGCCTTTGGGTGCTAGAAAGTGGTAAGATGCTCTTAAACTGTTAGGGAGGCCTAGAGATGTTGATTTTTAAAGCAAATCTTCACCGGCTAATATTTTAGCTTCGATTTTCAACTTTAGGCATCTTTATGCAGTACCCTTCCATTCTATAGAATTAAGATGGAATTATCATGGCACCCTCTGTAACACACTGGACCTTCGCAAATTGCGAGATTTGAGTGTTTGATCTGTGTTCTAAGTTTTTTCAGATATTCTGGAGGGTCGTTGACCATATTCCGACCTATGACTCGTATTTCGAGGAATGAGGTTTAAAGCCTAGCACCAAACCTCTAAATTGCAGAAATTGGGGCTGCTCTCGAGTTTGACTCTGCATGGCAGAGTACCAGTACTGCATCGACCTGGTACATGTACTGGACCTGGTACCGGTATTACATCGAGCTGGTACCGGTACCCAGTGCGTTTTCTCGCCAACCCGAGGCTCGGGTTTGCGCAGATTGCTGCTTGGTACCGGTACTCTTCCCTGTGTCACCGGTACGCAGTGCAAGTGCAGACTGCACATTGTTAGAGGGTTATTTTGAGATTGTTACATCTCTATATAACCCCCCAACAGCCCTTAGACGGCTCTTTTGAGCCCTAATTCGTGGAGAACCCATGTGAAGACCTTCTTCCTTGGATTTCTCTCTTTTTTTTTAGAGGTTTTTGCTTGGATTGACATTTCTTTTCCTCTCCTCTTTGCTTCATGTTGGATTTTCTCCATTAGAGAAGCTTTGGATTAGAGAGTGGAGCTTTCTTAAGGATCAATTTTCAATCTTAACTCATTCCAAGCTTGGATTAGAACTTATTGAGAGGTTAGTATCTTAGATCTTCTCTTTAGACTTGTTTTGGTAGAGTTTTTGAGATGAAAACCTAGAAATGTAAAATCTAGGATTTATTTGGAAATTTTTGATTTGTAGCTTTTGTAGCTCAATTGCTTGGTTTAGAACCTTCCTTTAGGTTGGAATTGAAGTGCTCTAGCTTCCATTTGGGACTTGAGAGGGTTTTTCACCATATAAGGTGAGTTTTGACCCTTTTCTTGGGTTGGTTAAAGATGAATACTTTGGGTGTTCATTCGTTTCGTCTAACCCTCTTAGAATTTTCTTTAGGGAGTTAGGAGACTTGTGGGCACCTTCGTTCGAGCAAACGAAAGGGTCGCAAGGAGTTCTTGGTGGGTTTGACCTAGGGGTGTAAAATGGGTCGAGCGGCCCGCGGCCCGCGGCCCGCCCGGCCTGGCACGAGAGTGGGTCGGGCCAGGCACGGCATGAGTACTGTAGCGTGCCGTGCCGGCCCGGCCCAGCCAGTTAAATCGGGCCGTGCTGGGCCTTGCTCCCGCGGCCCGATGGCCCGGCATGGCCCGGCATGGCCCGGCACGACATAGGCCTGGGCCGTGCCGGGCCTAGAGGGTATCCAGGCCCGGCCCGGCACGGCATGGCCCGGCCCGTGTGGCCAGGCCCTCCCGAGCCGGGCCGAGGCAGGGACTTGGGAGTTAGGTAAAACACAACTCCCAAGGCCCTGCACCACCCAACTCCCAATGCTTTGGGAGTTGGGCTGTTGCTTTGGGACTCCCAAGAGTCAAAGAGTTGGGCTGTGGCTTTAGGAGTTGGACTTGGACTAAAATGCCCTTCCCAAAAGTCAAAAATTTGACTGTTGGGAGGGTATTTTGGTCCAAAAAATTTAAAATTTTAAAATAATTTAAAATTTTATATTTTTTATAAATATATTTAAAATTTTATTTTTTTAGTGATATATTATTTTTTAAAAAATTAATATTTTATTTTTTATTTTTTAAAATTTTAAATATTTTAAATAAAATTAATAAAATAAAATAAAAACTTGCCCTAAGCCCGGCCCGGCCCAGCACGGCCCGTGCAGTCCGGGCCGGGGGCCCGTGCTGGGCCGGGTTCCAAGAACTTTGGCCCGGCACGGCACGGCCCGATTTTGGGACCGGGCTGTGCCGTGGCCGGTTTTGGGACCGGGCTGTGCCGTGGCCGATTTTGGGACCGGGCTGGCCCGTGGCCGGTTTCGGCCCGAAAAATGTGGGTCGTGCCGGCCCGGCACGGCCCACATTACATCCCTAGTTTAACCTCACCGAAATGGGTGAACTAATCCTATGTTATTTTTCTTGTTATAAAAATAGAAATTCATGTATATTAATGTTAAATAGAGCATATGTAAATTTTTGAATGCTTAAAATACATGTGCTATATTTCATGAAAAATCACCTCTATGTAGTAGAGAGATATATGTATTGTAATCATGCATGTGATTAGCATTCTTCTATGCGACTTGAAATCATGTTTCATGTAATGAAAATGACTAGAATAATATGCTCTTGGACATTGAACTCATGTTGGACATAGTGGACAAAATGCCATAAAGAGGCATTCAACCTAGTGAATGGTTTAATTTCTACATGATGACATAGCGATAGACCTTTGGGTCACTAGCTTTTATACCATATTTTAGACATGATGACATTGGACTTGAGACGGATCATTACGCTTGCTTGCCATTGTGCTCATTCGCATATGCTTGTGAGGGTCGCTCCCCACAAGCCGGCACTCTGGAGATTGCCATCGCGACATATGCTCGCCCGTGCGGGATTGGGTGCCGAAATGGGATGCCGTGGGAGAAGCTCATTCCTAGGGTAGGAATGTTGACTACCACAGCGCAAGCCGAACTACCCTTGTGTAGGTCCTATATGATTGGAACAAAATTGAATTTAATTGAAATGTGACATTAGACCATTTAGTAAATGTTGACATTTTACTAGTTGTACTTGTGGATATCATGCTATTTATATACATATTCATTCATGTTAGAATTGCTCCTATACATGTGAAATTCATGCTAAGTAGAGGCATAGTAGTTTAGTAAAATTTATTACATGCTCATTATACATGTTGTTTAATTCCGCTAAATGTTAGAACTTACTACTCATGCCTTCATCGCCTAGTGGTGTATTTCGCTGAGGTCAGTGGCTTGTCCACTGGGAACTATTGTTTAATAGTTCTCACACCCTCTGTTTTGTTGTTTTTATTACAGAGCCTTCCACACCGGGAGAGGCTCGGGACCGCGGCAAGGGTATTGCTTATAGCTAGTCGTGAGAAGCTTCGCTATTAGGTGGTTCACCGCTCTTTTATTTTATTTGGAGAGGTTGAGAGTTTTGTACCCTTATGTAGAGACCACCATTTTTGTATATCTAGCACTTGTATTGGAGATCTTGATGTATTAACCTTCATGTTTTATGTTAGATGTTTAGTTCTTTTATCTATTCACTTGCTTTTAGAATCTAGTTACAATCATGCTCTGATATCTCTAGATGTTTGTTTATTGTCGCTTTAATTATCGCTTTGTTGTAAACGTTTTATATGTTGCAGGCATATGGCGGATTTGGACATGCATCAGGCGGGCTTCCGCTGGGTCCCAGGGCGTGATAGCCTCTCTTATCAGAAAATCGTACGATTATAAGCTTGCTGAGACTGAAAAATCATAAATTTGTACTTTTTGTAGCCAGAATTAAGAACTCCCGCGCGTGTGCCCGCCCTCGCGCTGACCCCCGCTCCCCTTCATGCCACGTGTATCAAAACTGGCTATTCATATATGTATATAGATGTCTTAGTTGGATGAAATCTTTATCAGTACCTATATATGATTTCTCATGACCAAATTCAATGTGGATATATCACCTTCATTTCAGGGTGGTGGAACCCACTGTTTGTTTTAAATTTTTTTATATTATTTTTTATGTTAGAAAAACTCTTTCTCTTCCTCACAGCTGCATCCTTCAACTCTTTTTGTCTCTCTATTTTCTTTTTCCTCTCATCTCTTACTTTTTTTTATCTCCCAAACCAATAGCGGCCTCTTTCCCTCTCCCCTCACCTCATCTACGTTGCGATTTTGGATCTCTCTACCTATAATTTTAGGGGTTTTTTTTTTTTTCTCTACCCACTTTCCTCTTGCTCGCCTCTCAGAACCCTTCGACACCCATCCGCTGCTCCTTATGTGTCCTCGACAAAAACGGCTTACAGTGTCATCGCCAGCTGTCCCATTCTCAACAATTATAGGATATATATTCCATGTTTTCATTTCTCCCATAAATTTTTATTTTTTCCTATTATCTGTCTATCGCATTGTGCAGATTACTTCACTAGTAATATATGCCTTACGCAAAGTGCGAGCCCTACAATTTGTATATATTGGCTTAGTATTTATGTTCCGTGTATATTAGGCCAAATTGCACATTTGGCCCTCAAACAATAAAGTGCGTGACACTTTGTTCCTCAAGCTTTAATTCGTTATAATTTTTGTTTCAGACTTGCTGATTGTGGTACAATATAGCTGACTTAATATTGATATATTACTAATGTGAAAATGATATAGCAATATAATGACTGATCATATGATAATAAGTAAATTGTCACATCACTTTCGCATCAGTGATTTATCAATATTCAGTCAACTAAGTTTACAGGACTTTATTGCAATAATTTACAAAGTTCAAGTTAAAAATTATGAAAAACTTCAAATACCAATCTTGTGATTTCGCACTTTCTCACTTTAGTACCGTGTGGTTTAAAGTGTATCGCTTTCGTACCCTATGATTTTATTTTTTCTCTTTTTGTTATCCTCTCCATTAATTTTTTTTGTTAAATTAGTGATAAAGTTAAAACTAAAGGGTACTAAAATGAATATTCCATAAACTATAGGTGGAGTATCTGAAGTTTTTTGTATATGATTAACGAAAAGTTGACGGACGAGCTGACGAAAAGAGAAAAATGAAAACACAGGGTACTAAATTGACACACTTTAAACCACAGGGTACTAAAGTGAGAAACTGCGAAACCACAAGGGTGGCATTTGAAGTTTACCCTAGAAATTATAATAAATTAAAATTTAAGGATTATAGTGTGCAATAGATCATAATTTGAGGACTAACGTGCAATTTATCCTATGAGAATGAGACTTATTTTGTAGTGTTCCGGAGGTTTGGATAGAATTGACTATAGTATTAGTGATTGGTCGACACATCTGGAGAGTGTCGGACTGAGTCGGAGTCGTTTATGCACGAAATGGATGCAGAAATAGACTCGGCGCACTCAAATAAGCAAAATTGGAGTTTTGCCAGTTTCGGGCGCCGAGAACTGAGTTTGGGTCGCCCAGAACTTGAGTACTGGTTTGAGCAGAACTGAAAGCCAATTCGGATTCTGGTTTCGGGCGCCCTGAAGTGGGTCCGAAAACTTACATCGTGAGTATCGTTTGTGCCGACACGTGTTTGTGGTAGGTGAGTTCCGTCGGACCACGTTAGGGGCACAGCAGACCGCAGGCGGAGGAACCGAAGAGGAGTATTTGTGCAGCCTGGAGGTTTCGAATGCCCAAAACATGGTTTCAAGCGCCCGAAAACGCCCGTTTCTCCTGGGACAGCAGGTTAGTGTCCTTTGTTCTTGGGGCTTATCTGACTCTTCTACTTCCTTATAAATAGATGGAACTCGACCCCTGTGAGCTCTTTTCCTTCCTTTTTCACAAAGAAGCCATATTTTGCATTCCAACCCCTCTAAATTCTCTAAATTTCACAGTTGAAGCTTGAGGACTGCAGTATCAGCAGAATTCCAGCAGCGACCTTTGGCGTTTTGGCTCGTGTGCAACGTAGGAAAGTCAGATTGCTGCGAAATTTGATTTGGTGGTTAACTGACTGCTTGGAGGTTTCGTGGAACCTATTTTGACAGACATTGATTGAGGTTTGTATAGTCAATTTCGTATTTTTTTGAGCTGTTGGTATTTTGGACCTAAAATTGAGTTTCTTTGGTTTTCTTGAACTAATTCTTGGAGGGAGCTGGAATTGCAACCTTAGATTGATACTCCATCATAGTCACTGGTTTTGGAACCCTACTTCACCAGATTTGAAGCTTGGAAGGTGAAGTTGACATTGAGATTAAGGTAAATTTAAGCTTAAGTGTTGAATTTTAGTAGATTGATAAAGTTTTGGTGATTTTGTGTGTAGACCCATAGAGAGCTTGTTGCTGGATTGTTGCTGTTCTTGGCAGGATTTTTCCGGCGACCCCTCGCTGCCGTGGATTAGCGCTAGAGGTGGGTTAATCATCGGATTCTCCTCCTAAGTTTAGTAGTTGACAGCATGTATGTTTAGTCTTTTATATTTCATGTAATTAACTCAAACTAGTGATTTGCATACTTATGAAATCTGAGTTTTGGAGCTTAAAATGTTAGTTAAATATACATGTTAGACTTAGATTTGACTTAGGCGAAAATTGGCGTTTCTACACTGTCATATATTAAAACTACCAGATTTAGCTCTAGGAACCGTAGTTTGTTTGTATCACCGTAATTTGTGGGCGGTGGATACCCATAATAGTGTAGAATGATTTACGCTCGTGCTTGGATGCCAAGCTTATTTTTACAGCAGTGTTTAGACTATTCCAGACTGTCGAGTGCCGTTGAGATTGACGGTGGACCCAGATTACCGTATTTGCCTCAGATTGTGCCGAGGGCACGTGAGTTGGGTTGTTAGACCCTGTTTACTTTGACTGTAGCCTAATTGAGCTCGACAGAGATACGCTTACATACTCGGTTGGTTAGTGCCCATAAGTGCCACTCCGGAGTCGGGCTTTGTGCGTTTGCGTTGGTGTCGTTGTGTCCTGGTTGGACTTGCTCTCCACGGGGGGCTGAGCGTTGAGATAGCTGTATAGCTTCGACAGGCGGGACGGGTGTATTCACTGTCCCTGGGATGGGTGTATTCACAGTCCTTAGTAAGATTGGGTCAGAGACTGCTTTATTCTACAGATAGTTAGTATTTGGATTATGATAGTATAGTAGCATATAGCGGTGGTTGTTTTCAGTTCCTTTATTATCTTTGAGCATACCTTCTGTAGGCTTGGTGGGTGAGCCGAAGAGTTTGAGGGCGGTACCCACTGAGGACTACTTGTTTTTGCAGTAGTTTTCACGCCCAGTTGCTTCCCTTCTTTTTGCAGAGCTTTCTTCTTCGGCTGCTGCGGTTGCGGGGACTGATCGTGGCAAGGGTTTTGCGAGTTAAAGCCCTTCCTGACGAGTCACAGAGCTAGAGGAGCACCAGCTAAAAGTAGTTGTAGTTTTTGGGTTATTATACATACTGCTGTTGTATCTCACTGGAGCGAGTGATCTTTTGTACACTGGGAGGTTATATATGTATAGTGAATCTCAGTTGCTTATTTATGTTTTATTTCAGCAGCTCTATACTACTGGTTGTAGTGTTGTCTGTTTACAGATACAGATACAGCTTTGCTTCGTATACAGAAAAAATTTCTATATATATGGCGGGTCTGTTAGCGTGCCCGGAAAAAAGAGTAATCCGGGGCGTGACATATTTATACTATATATAAAAGGTAGAAAGAAAATTTTTTATTGACAAACGGAATCTTAGATGAAATAAAGTAATATTTTATATACATTATAAAAAAATTATATAATTAACTAACTAAAAATAAGTCATGTTTAAAAAAATGAACGGTTTAAAAATACCTACCAAAAAAGCAATAATTTAAATTTAAATAATGAATTCAAAATTAACTTTAGATTTTGAGTTTGATTCAAATATGTAAATCTAAATTCAAATTTAATTTAAATTTTAAAATCAAATTAATTTTTAAATTTTGGATATACGTTAAAAATTGTATATTATGGAACACATATAAAAAATATTTATAGCATAACTAAATTGGATTAGAAACAAATTAAATTTAGGGGTTTTTTGCAAATAGCCCCCTGAGCAATTTTTATTTTAAAAATAGCCCTATCAAAATTAAAATTGTAAAAATGGCCCTGTCCCTGCCACGCAGGCGCCACGTCAGCGCCACGCGGGCAGGGCTGGGGCCAGGGTATTAAGTTGAACACGGTGAATCATTCACCGTGTCTAAACACGGTGAATGGTTCACCGTATTTCTTACGTATTTTTTGTATATTGAAAAGTGGAATAAGGAATAGGGATGTCAATAGATATGGATATTCGAAATATTATCCGAATCCAAACCCGAATAAATTATATATATATATATATAATTTATTTTTGTTTATTTATACAATATATAAAATATTTAATAATTTTTATTCCTTAGATCTTTATCCAACGGTATAGATTTTTAAAACCCGCTGGATTGGATGAAGATCTAAGAAATAAAATTATTAAATATTTTATATATTGTATAAATAAATAAAAATAAATTATGTATATATGTATATATATAATTTATTCGGGTTTGAATTCGGGTAATATTTCGGATATCCATATCTATTGACATCCCTACTCCTTATTCCACTTTTCAATATACAAAAAATAGGTAACAAAAAATACGTACTAAACACGATGAACCATTCACCGTGTTTGAACACGGTGAATGGTTCACCGTGTTCAACTTAACACACGGGCCCAGCCCTGCCCGCGTGGCGTTGACGTGGCGCCTGCGTGGCAGGCCGAGGGCCATTTTTGCAAATTAAATTTTGACAGGACTATTTTTGAAATAAAAATTTGTCAGGGGTCTAAATGCAAAAAAAGCCCTTAAATTTAAAAAATAAATCAATTAAAAATAAACTATGCCACCAATAACCAGTTAAATTCAAAATACAGATTCAGACTTTATTTTAATTTAATATTTATATTTAAAATTAATTTAATACCTTGTGGTTTAAAGTGCATCAATTTAGTACCCTGTGGTTTAAGTTCTCTTTTTGTTGGCTCCTCTGTTAATATTTCGTTAAATTATATACAAAAAACTTCAAATACCCTACCCAGGTTTACCAAATATTTACTTTAATACCCTTTAGTTTTAACTTTGTCACTGATTTTTTTTTTACTTCGTTAATATTTCGTTAAATTATATACAAAAAAAACTTCAGATACTCTACCTAGATTTATCGAATATTCACTTTAGTACCCTTTAATTTTAACTTTGTCACTAATTTAACGACATAAATTAGTGAAATGGATAATAAAAAGAGAAAAATGAAACCACAAGGTACTAACTTGATACACTTTAAACTAATGGGTACTAAAGTGAGAAAGTACGAAACCACAGAGGCTAACCTGATATACTTTAAACTATAGAGTACTAAAAGTCAAAAAATGTGAAACCATAGTGGGGATATTTGAAGTTTATCTTATATATTAATAGCAAGCATCTAGTAAAGCAAGTGTCACACAGTTTCCTGCAGCAGCAAAAGGACAATAATTAGATAAAAACAACCTTTCACATGTGAAACAAGCCTTTTACTGCACCCATATTCCAACTCATTTGTTTTCACACACACACCAAAAAAAAAAAAAAAAAAAAAAAAAAAAAAAAAAACACTTCTTTGTGATGTGCAAAATATATATATCCCCAGTGCCCACACACAATTAACAAGTGGAGTTCAGTATCATGGGGTCCCATAATAAGCCACAGTTTGTGAAAGTGCTTCTACCAGAGTTCTTGGAAAAGCTGGTACTGTAATTAATACATATTTCTTTTTTCTTCTTATTTTTTCTCTTACTAGTTAGTGATTACTCTTTAATATGTATACCTCATTCATCATGTATCACTGATACTCTGAAATTATCACCATAATTGTGATTATTTTTTTTTCTTAGCTTAAAGTAGTGCTCCTCCTTTTATAGTAATTTTCCAGCTTCTGGAAATTGCTTTTGGCTTAAAATGGCTTAGGAAATTGAGAAGGGGAAGTGAGGTGGGTTTTTGTACAATGTGTTCTATAAACTATTAACCTCTGAATAGTTTATTTATGAAACCATGTATGTGTAAATCTGGTTTGGATGTATGAATTTTTTTTTTTTGGAGAGAGAGAAATGTAGTAGGCTTCCGCTTCATTCATTTTTTTAGAAATAAATTTAGCTGGAAATGTAAAGCAACTAGATTTCAAACTTGGAGCCTCGAGTATTAACCATCAAACACTTTACCACTTGCACTAAAACGATTGGCGTTGCATGAATATCTTGTTCAGAAAATTTCTTTAGTTTACTTAAGAAGTTTTCAGTATTTTGTAGTCAGGAGTGTGATTAAATGTTTAGAATAAAATAGTATATCTAATTTTCAAGTAAAATTTTTCGAGAATAAAATAAATTACTTAAAATATACTATTATGCCAAATTATGGAAATAAACCAAGACTTTTTAAGGAGCAATCGACCGTACCTAACACAGTTGACTAAGGGTTACTGGTTGGTACCTGAGGTCTCAAATTCGAATTCTAGTTGCTTTACATTCCTAACTGAGTTCATTTTTTTAAAAAAAAAACAAATCGACTAAACATCAAACTCCTTGTTTCTAATCACATAAGAAATTTTCACAAAGGATTTCAAGGGACAGTTATTTCATATCTGATCAATGTATTGGTAGCTTCAGAATATGATTTTAACATAAAATTATTCGCAGTCTGTACATCAGATCTGAAAATTTCATGCTCAGAATTTCAGGCCTTTAATCTCGAACTTTTACAGACTTCGATCTGTGATCATCTGCATGCAGATTTTCATGCAAATGAAAGCAGCAGAAGTATATGAATGATCAATTCAAATCAGAGAGTTAATTTTCGCGTAAAACCAGTATTCGAATTATGTGTCGAAAAGTTAGTAAACTGAATCACCCTATTCATCTTACTGCAGCCGATTCCTGATGCAATTGCGCAGCTCCTCATGCATCAGCACAATGGAACTGCAACTCTGTTCAGCCCTCTCGGCAAATTTTGGCACATTGCCCTAGAGAAAGATGCAGATGACAATACGCACTTCAGCAACGGTTGGCGAGAGTTCTCGCGAGCCCACGATTTTACCGCGGGCGACTTCCTCTTGTTTCGCTACGAGGGAAACATGGTCTTCAAGGTCAAGGTGTTCGACGTAACTGGATGTCGCAAACAGTATGATAGAGCAATCTCAGAAAAAAGATCATTCGGCGCAAAAGATGAGATCCTCGAAGATGTTTGCGACGGTGAGGACTAATTGCTGGTTTCATTTTGTTCTGAGCAGTTACTTAATCTTCTCATATCAGCAGGTATGTGTAACTCAGATGATTGGCAGAATCTCTCGACAGGTCGCAGAAAGAGAGGGAAACCGACAGCACCGAAAGAACAGCTGCAGACTCCGCCAGGTTTTCTGGCGACGGATAAATCAGCGACGAAGAACAACCGTGCGAGAACCGTACCTCATTTTGAGAAGATCATTAGACCTTACAACTTCTCCTGCGGTCACATGGTCAGTTCGTAAAGTCGAGCTAGTTTAATTTCGATTCATCGAGTGTTTATGCTTAAATGGTGCAGAACTACTTGATGTAGAGCGTGCCGAGGAAGTTTTGCGCGTTCGAACAGACTCACGAGGAAGGAGGAGATGGTGCTCGAAGATCCGAAGAGGAGATCATGGCATGTGAAGTTGTGGCACGGCGTAAGCGACAGCCGATTGCTGTCGGGGTGGAAGGAGTTTTCTGCAGTGAATAAGTTAGAAGAGGGAGATAAGTGCACCTTTCAGCTCGTCTTGACGGAATACTGCGAGTTCTGATACAAAACGCCGTGCGTAACTGCAGCTTATCTTCGAGTTCTGTGTTCGATCTGCAGCTTATCTTCGAGTTCTGTGTTCGATCCTTCGTTTCATGTTCTAGTCATAGTTTGTAATCTTGGCCTACATGCTGGATGGAACTATCTTAAACTGTCGACGATTACGAGTTTTTCATTAGATGGATTAATGCTTTATGGTTTTGGTATTGCTTTGATTCGTCGCACGGGAGAATTAAAGAATCGAGTTTTCGTTAGAGCTTAAAACAATGATTGTGATTTGATCTAGTAGTTTGTATGAATTTATCATTGACATGTCCCTCATGCGTAACAAAATGCAACAGAGGTCTGCCATATGCCATCAGATAAGTTTCAGCAACAGCAATCCAAATATATATATATATATATATATTATATATATATATTATATATATTTTTTTTTTTTGGACCTCGAAATCTGAGCCATAAAGAAATTATTGGATATATTAATATAAGCTAATTCTTAGAGAATTAATAGATAGTGTTAAATATAAATGATTAAAAATTTTTTTCTTAGCTTAAGCTTTCAGAAACACGATTATTTTGTGAGTACCAGAGCAGGAGTTTTTAAGCTCGAAGTTTTACTCAAATATCGCCAATTTAATTCGAAGTTACATGTCTTAGACCAAAATTCCCACCTAAGCTAAGCAGTGTTGAATACAAAATCTTAAAAATCTTTTTTCTATTAGCTTAGGTATCGTTTGGTTCGAGAATAAGCAAAAAGTGGGTATTCTGGAGATAGGTATAAATTAAGGTATACGCGGGAGATAGGTATAAATTAAGGTATACGCGGGGATTAGATCAATTTTGCGTTTGAATGAAAATTAGGTTATTCCTGAAAATAAGAAAAATAACGTTTGGTTAGGTAAGATGGAATAAGAATTAAAGTGGGTAGATAAATAAAAAATAATAATATTATTCTTTTCTTTATATTAGAATTAGAATTTTTATATTTTATATTTATATTTTTAAATTTAAATATAAACTTTTAAATTTTAAAAATCAAAATTAAATTTTAAAATTTTAAAATCTCAAATTTATAATTTAAAAAAATTAATTTATCATGAATATTATTAGATAATCATAAATGTTAATTAATACATTAATTACCAGATTAATTAATCATTAATCAATTAACCATGAGTACTCTTAATTAATAAATTATCTAACTATAAATAATTTAATAAGTTACAAATTAGGCTAATAAATAAATATATTAGTTATTAATTAATTAATTAATTAGTTATGTTGGTAAAAATATTAATTTATTAATCAATAAAGATATTAGTTATTGCATAAACACACTAATAAATAATTATTAATTTAGCTAATATTTTATTATTAAATTAGTTAATTTTTAATTTAGCTAATTAGTTAATAAAATGATATATATAATATATTAATTAATAATATTTTATTATTAAACTAGTAGAGGTATAAAGAAAAAAATTTGTTATTCCACCAAAAGGGTGGAACAACAAATCCCCCTCTTAACAGGTTATTCTAGAATAACCCGTTAAGAGGGGGATTAAATAAACTCACTCCCTATTGTAGTGTTTGGATGAATTAGAGATTAAATGCTCAAAAATTTATATTTTGTCTTCTTAAAAATTTAATGGGTAAAATGCATAAAACCCCTCCCTTGTTCATTTAAAAATCTCTATTTTATCTTTTTAAAGTTTAAAATTATAGCACTTAATCTAGCACCTTTACTATTCCATCATTATTATTATATACTAAAATTATATGATACAACTAAGTAACTTACTGAGATATTGTGTTGGCTTAAATGTGTCAACATCCTAACTTGTGGTGGGAGGCCAAGTTGGGCCGAATCACCTTTGAACTGGCGAGAGGTCAGATTGGGTTGAGTCATGTTCGAAGTAGCGCGAGGCTGATTGGGCCGAGTCACAATGGAGACCCGTGGGCGCTGTGCCTATATGCTTTAAGTGAATTGGTTGCGTATTTCTAAACAGCTTAAAGTTTTTGGGATTAATGATTAGCGTCAACGATTCACCAAGTGGTATCAAAGCTAGAAGTCATGGGTTCGATTCCTGCATGGCCATTCCTCCCTATGGTGGGAGGCCAAGTTGGGCAGAGTTACGTTCGAGATGACAGGAGATCTGGTTCGGTCAAGTTACAATCGAGACCCATGGATGTTGTATCTATACGCTTAAAGTGCAGCTTAAGTTTTTGGGATTAACGGTTAGCGTCAACGATTCAACAAGTGGTATCAAAGCTAGAAGTCATGAGTTCGATTCCTGCATGCCCATTCCTCCCTATGGTGGGAGGCCAAGTTGGGCAGAGTTACGTTCGAGATGACAGGAGATCTGGTTGGGTCAAGTTACAATCGAGACCCATGAATGTTGTGTCTATACGCTTATTAGAGTGAATTATGGATGTTCGATTCCTGCATGCCCATAGTGTAATTTGACTTCTTCCCATTCCAGGCCGAAGCCAATTATGAAAAAAAATGTAAAAAATATTATGCATTTTTTACATCTCTAATTTTGTACGTTATTTATTTTTTGCTAAATAAACAATAAAACTGGAAAATTTCAGTTCCATAACTATTCAAACAAATAAAAACAAAAAAATCTTTATTTGAGCTATAGTTTTTTCAAATATCTAATCTGAACTCCACCTTCTCAAACAAACAGATCATACTCAATTCCCATTTATTTCCGAAGTGAAATTTTGTTAATTAATCGACTTAAAAAATTATAATTATTAAACTATTTTTAAAAAATTTTTTATTTATAAATTAAGCTTATGCGGCAAACGAATTATTGCTTTTTAAATATGGTAAATTTTTCACCGCTTTTTTTAAAATAAGATACTTAAACAATTTTTAGAATTTAATACTATATATCTTTAATATATATATATATAATAGAGTTGACTGGGCTACTATTAGTACAAAATTTTATTATTGCTACCAGTTTTTTTAGCCTTTGGATCAACTCTTTTCATTATTTCTAACCATTGGATTAAATATTATAATCCAGGGGACCACTCAACCCTATGAGGACTCAACTCTAACCGACTAATATCATCCTGACCCTATAATTTTTCATCCAAGGTTAAAAAATTGATAGTAAAAGAGCGTTTTACTATTAATAGCTATTCCAGCCAATTCATATATATATATATATTAATATATATAATATATATATATGGGTTATTGCATACACGTCCTTCAAAACATAGTGATTGCAGAAATATTCCTGGCGAAACGAAAATTTCATAAGTTGTCCCTGCAAAAGTCTTTAGTTATGTAGATAATGTCCTACTGTTTAAGGTCTGTTAAAAAATTTCGTTAACACACGAGTTAAAAATTTAACCATGGTTAATTAATAACGTAAATTGATAGTTTACCCTTCTTCCTTTTTCTCCTCTTCCTCTTTATCTTCTTCCTCGTACGGCAGCAGCGGCGATGGCGACGGGCACGGCACAGCGCGGCGACAGCGCGGCGAACCTCCTCCTCCTCTTCCTCTTCCTCTTCTCTCTTCCTCTCCCTCTTCCTCTTCCCCCTTCTTCTTCCTCTCCTTCTTCCTCTTCCCTTTTCTTCGTCGCCGGCGAGGGAGAAGATGTAGTGACAGCGGCGACGAACCCTCTCCCTCTTCCCTCTTCCTCTTCGCATTTTTTCTTCCTCTCCCTCTTCTTCTTCCCTCTTCTTCGTCACCGACGAAGGAAAAGATGCGGCGGCGGCGGTGAAAGCAAACCCTCTCCCTCTTTCTCTTCCTCTTCCCTCTTCTTCTCTTTCTTCCTCTCCTTCTTTCTCTTCCCTCTTCTTCGTCACCGGCGAACCCAACCCCGCGCCGCCGCCGCCGCCGTCCACTCCGGTGGCCCAAAGAGGGAGAGAAAGGGAAGGGAAAGAGAAATATTTTGGAGGGATATATTTGTGAGGATAAAAAAGTCATTTCACAAGAAAATTGTTAAAAAATTAACAATTTTCTAATAGATTTCAACTAGAGGGACATATCTGCATAACTTAGGACTTTTGCAGGGACAACTTATGAAATTTTCGTTTTGCAGGGATATTTCTGCAATTCACTATGTTTGCAGGGACGTGTATGCAAATAACCCATATATATATATATATAGTAGGTCTTGTGTGCTATTAGGAGCACGGAGGTCTTCGTACATAATTTAACGGAGAGTTAATGGAGGCACCGACAGAAAGAGAAAAATGATAATAATTAAAATGATACACTTTAAATTATAAGATACTAAAGTGAAAAAAGTGCGAAACCACAAGGGTGGTATTTGAAGTTTATCCATTCTATGCCTATTTTTAGAAAAAAAAAAGAGCTTTTTTTATTTAGCCCCCTCAAAAAAAAATTACAGATAGTCCCACAAAATTTATATTTACAAAATTGACCCTATCACCATCATGCAAGTGCCACGTGAGTATAAAAAAATTAAGTTGAACATAATAAAACATTTAAGGTGTCCAAACACGGCAAATAATTTACTGTGACTTAACTTATACAACGTTTAATATAATAAACACGGTAAATGTAGAAAAGACACGATTTAAGTAAAACATGAAAGGCAGACGGTGAATCATTCAGTGTGTTTACTTATTAACGAGCGTGGCATTTGTGTGGAGGGAGTTGTGTAAATCTTTTATATATATAAATTTTGTGGGGTAATTTATGAAAATAAAAATTCTGAAAAAGCTAAAAGTTAAAAAATAAAAAATAAAAAAAAAGCCAAAAAAAAATTTCTAACCTCCGAGAAGCAACCTTTGGGGGGGAGTAGAGTACATGAACCCACTCCTTTTGGAGTTTTGAGCCCTCTCTTCCTCTTTCTATTGGAAAAAAGCACTTCCCTTAGAAGCCAAAGAGCCATTCACAGGGTGGAAGCTTCATGCAGTCATGCAGAAATGGGCTCTCAGAATCACAGGCCTCAGTTTGTCCTGCTGCTCCCACCTGAGTTTCTCCAAAAGCTGGTATATATATATTTATCTATATATATCTATTTATATATACTTCTTCTTCTTCTACTTCTACTTCTACTACTACTACTCAATCCATATAAATCTAATGTTTCTAATGAGTTGGGGCTTGTTTTCTTAGTTGTGCACTGAATTGTTAGTTTCATTAGCTTTCTTTTCAAGTTCTTGGAAGTGTGGATGCTGTAATATGAAAGAAAAGAAAAATGGTATGAATCATTTGGGAGCTAGAAGAGATGTGCTTGTAATTCCTAACTCTTTTGAAGGGAAAAAGTAGGGTGTTTTGGATCCCTTAGTTTTCTGACTGGAAAAGTATTTTTTCGTCGTCTGTTTACGGGATGTTTGGTTCCTCGAAAAAGTATGAAAAAAAAAATATTGAGAAAAAAATTCTTTTCTAAATTTCCGGCCTTTTGGTTCCGAGAAAAACTAGTTTTTTTTTTTTAAAAAAATTCATATTTTATGGAAAACCAGTGTTTTTATTTTTCTGATTTTTTGTTTCCCGAAAAACGGCACAGTAGTTTTTCAAGAAATTTGGAAAAAAAAAATCCAGAAAAGCTAGTTTTAATTTTTTTTTTTTTTTTTTTCAAATGAAATGGGCAGAAAACTGAAAGACATGTTTTTCATGGAAAGGTCTTTTTTCGAGAAACCAAATAGTCCCTTAGCTTTAGAGACAGTTTTCTGATTTTTTTCTTTTTTAGAATTCATGGAAAAGTTTTGTGGTTGGGAAAAACGGAGATTATTGGACAGTGTGTTTCCCATGGAACAGATTTCCATATATTTAGGGTTGAAAATAAGAAGGTAAATTACTAATAAAGAACCACGTCGCTGATTCACTTTATTGTATCTCGAGTACGTTCGAGAATTTGAAATGATTGCTGAATTCAGATGCAAATATTTTGATAAATAGGTTGGTGGATAAAGTTGGTAAAAATTGTTGGTAAATTGTATGGAATTGAGCGACTTTAGCAGAATAAATGCGGAATTTTACCAAATTGATTGATAATAAGTTCATCACATTCTATAGTTCAAGTTACTTTGCAGCGAATAAAGCTTGATTAATTCACTGTTAATAGCTAATAAATCCATAGAATTTTGATTAACTGTAAAAACTCAAATACAAAAACTTAGAAGTTAAAGGAGTGTAAATATAAATTTAAAAAAAAGTTAAGGGGTCTATTTCAGAATGTCCTATAGTTGAGGGAGTACCCATACATTATTACCAAAATTGTTCAATAAATTGTCAATTTTGGTGGCTCTAGTAGAGGAGATTTTCCAATAATCATCTCATAATTTGACAAATTTGAGGCAGTGGTGTAGTCCTGTAGTAGGACACAGAGCAAAGTGTGAGGGGTTTTTTGTAATATAGCCAAAAAAAGGAATTGTCAAAATGTAATGGGGAACCCCTCAACTATAGGTTATTTTGAAATAGACCCCTCAACTATAGGCTATCAAATTTTGGACAGTCAAAAAAGTTGCAGTTCAATAAGCTAAAAAGCCATTACAGCAATTAAATTCCAAACCTCGCAATTTGACTAATCAAAATAACTCGAATCAAAAGAACCAAAAGTAAAAGTAAAAGCATCCCTAAAGTTCACCAATTAGTCGAGTATTAATGCGCCTTCGATATGTGGTCGATTTTAGCTTCTATTCTGATGTTACGATAACTTCTGAAGTGATAACTTGCACATTAGGACGATTTTCTTTTGTGATTGTAGTCATGTTTTTCAAGATAACGTAACGAAGAGAATGTATTACGAACAAGATGTTTAGACATCGAATCAAGCTTTTAACGCGAATCGGACTTGCGAATAAACGACAGGACGGTACTATTATGCGCAGTTTGTTAACTTTCTTGAGAAGAAATAGGAGTGATTCACATTTGATATTTTATTGCAGCCCATTCCTCGTCCGATTGCCGAGCTTCTCACGAAAGAGCGTAGTGCAACTGCAACCTTGTTTAGCCCCCTCGGCAAGTTTTGGCACGTAACTCTCGTCAGAGATGGAGATAACAGACTGTACTTCGACAATGGCTGGCGTGAGTTCTCGCAGGCCCACGAATTAGTCGCAGGCGATTTCGTTCTGTTTCGCTACGAAGGAAACATGGTCTTCAAGGCCAAAGTGTTCAACACGAGCGGATGCTGTAAGCTGCGCGGTAAGATCGTCCACGGAGTTTCGAAGAGAAGTTCGGGTGAAACCAAAGATGAAAACCGCGATGACATTCGTAGTTGTGAGTATTTCGAGTAATTGCCAAATCTTCTCATGTGACGATATTTACTTTGCATGTAAGTGTCATTCAGATGATCAGCACGGTACCGAAGAGCCGCGCACTCCGCCGGGTTTTTCAGCAAAGAAGAAATCGGTTGAGAACGAAAACTCCGCGCCGTGTCCACCGCATTTTGAGAAGATAATGAGATCTTGCAACGTCAGCGGAAACGTTCGTCGTCGCTTGTTCCTGGTTAGTTCGCTACGTTCTTAACAGAACAGTTCGTAACGATTACAGTCCAATTACTTATGTGCTTAACTGAAACTCGATTGAATTACGTAGAGTGTTCCAAAGAGTTTCCATTCGTCGTTCGGGCTCCTGAGGAGGGAGATTGTACTTAAAGATCCGAAAAAGAGATCATGGCCTGTGACATTATGGAATGGGAAAAGCGAGAGCCGGATTCATCGAGGGTGGAGGGAGTTTGCTGTGGGGAATAACTTGGAGGAGGGAGATAAATGCATCTTTCAGCTAATATCTAGCGGGGAAATGCGAGTTCTTATACGCAAGCGCTGCTGCGCATAAGAAGCAGCAATCCATCTTCAAGATACGTGTTTTATGATCTTTTGTTTCTTCGTCTTTTTAATGTAAGTAATTACTCGGTTGCGTGCTTGTATTTTGGGTTTCGTTTGCTGACGATGCGCATGTTTTCGTGAGATGGATTGCTTTATGGTATAATATTTTGGGTCTATGTTTTGTATATGTATCTTATTATCCTACAATTCACATTTTGATAGATCATCATTTTTGCTGTTCTTGATGTTTTCGGATATACTAAACTGCAGTTTTCTGAACTTGCTGCTGCACAAATGGATACATCTCAGACTGTCATGTTCACATTGCTTGAAATAATGAAGATCATGATAGATTTTTATTGTGAGAGGAACTGACATGAAGAATGTTTTCTGCTGGCAATTTCTGCAATGCTGACACTGCTGTGGACTTGTACAGAAATGTTTGTTTTTTATGTTGAGATAAATTTGGCTGCCCTAATGATTCCCTCAAAAGCTGCTAATAAGGACAGCAGCTTTGTGAGGAAGCTGAATCAGATCACAGTTAAGAAGATGAACTGCTACAATCAGGCTTGTTCAGTGAAAGACGCAAGCAATTTTGAGATTTTTTTTTTGGTTTACGTCGTAAAATTGGACGAAAATTGTCACATTTTGTTATTGATGTGAACTCAAATTGTACTTTGATTAAACAGAAATTTTTGCTGACAAAATTTTTTAAAAATGCCATTAAAAAACGAATCTTATTATAAAAAAGAAAATTAAAAAAAGGTAAGGAGCAAAATAAAAGAAGTGTTAAGATGAGGACCAATGGTGCAATTACCCCAGAAGTAAAAAAAAAAATGCTACTTTCACTCTTCCACTTGGATTTTAGGGAATATTTTCTATGACAGAAATTTTATAAAAAAAAGAAACTATAAAAATTAGAATCTAAATATTTAAATAAAAGAAAAAAAAAGTATTCAAAGACCTTCTAAAGTTTATAGCATTTTTATAAATAGACTCTCATACTTTTAATTTTGATAGTTAGACCTTTCTCAGATAGTTTAACAAGTCACACTTGTTAATCAAGATCACTAATCAGTAATTTTTATTACCTATCTTCAATTTTTATTACTATTCTCATGCATTAAAATGAACAAAAAAAGTGTTTTAAAACTTTTTATAAGAATATATATATATATATATATATATATATATATAGAGTCCGGCTACTATGCTATTAATAGCATGAAGCACTTGGTGCTACCAAGTTTTCCGCCGTTAGATCTATCCTTTTGATCATTTTCATCCGTTAGATCATACTATTCAACCAACCACCCACTCAACCCTTGAAGGCCCACATCATCCTAACCGCACATCTCTTAATCCAATGGCCAAAAACTTGGTAGCATCAATAACTTAGTGTTATTAATAGTATATTAGCCTAGTTCTATATATATATATATATATATAAAAGATGTGCGACAAAAACGACTATATAATTAGCCACTTTAATTGATTATGTGATAAAATTTAGAAAGCCTAATGGTTAACATTAAAATTGAGAGCGCTAGTGTGCTCATAAAAGAGTGGCTTTTTTTAATTTCTGACAAATAGATTAAAATAATTAATCTTTGAAAATTCTAAAGTTAGTAATCTAACCCTGCAGAACTAGTTTACTTTTTGTCACATTAGTGTCGCGTAAGTATTAGATTGAATACATAAGAAATGAAAAAAAAAAAGAAAAGGATTGTTGGCACTTTTTTTTTTTTTTGAAAAATTGTAAATGATTTATTCCTTTATCAATACTTTTTATAACAAAATAATGAATTATTTATCACTTTTTATTAATAAATTTTTAATGTTTTTTCTTGACCGTTCTCACCGTTTTTTGATATTTTTTTTTTATGTCAGTTAGAAATTATGACAGAATTAATGAACCAGTTATAATTTTTATAAAAAAATATTAATAAATAATTTATTATATTTAAAAAATTTCGTAAACCATGCTTACGTGGCGTCGAGAAGGTTTTATCTCCAAATTTAAATATTCAGGGAAATAGTCTTTTAAAATAGCTCAAATAAAAATAAAAGAAAATTAAGGAGCAAAATATAAATGTTGAAAATGTAGGGACTAAAGTGCAATTAAACTATGAAAGAAATTAAAATGAAGAAAAGGCCTTGATCATCTCCCCCGTTTCGCGAAGCTCCTCTTTCTCTCTCTCTCCTCTCTCGCTCTGGCGCTAACCCTAACCCTAATCAGATTCGGATTCCCTTGGGGGGCTACATGAGTGGAGCGGTTCTCTCAAATCACCCACTGGGGTTCCCGATCACTGTGGCTCGACCATAGAGGAGGAGGTGGAGCATCTCGATCGCCGCAGCCGCGTCTTCTTCAATTGCGACATCACGATTCAGGTGAGATTTTAGAGAGAGAGAGATGTAGATATCTTTCACTTGGATTCGTTACATCTAGGGTTTTTATGTGATTTAAAGGTTTAAATCTAGGAAATTTGTGCGATAGATTATGCTTTTATGTGGATTTTTTATCTTTGGGAAGAATAAATCCATTTCTTATACAGTTGTATTAGATTTTTTTTATAAATTTTCCTTTAAATTTGATCTGTTCCCTAAAGTAATTTCTCCAAGAAGTAATTTTTTTTTCCTGTTTAAAGTAGAGTAGAAAAGAGGCAATCATTGTTAATTTTTTATAGCATTAATGCATGTTTCGTTGCATTGCATACATATCAGGATTAAACAGTACAGTTCTTTAAAAAAAAAAAAAAAAAAGAAGGTAAAAACATACAAAACTTGGCTGAACTATGGACCATTTTGAGGTGGTTATCCAACCTTCTAAAATTTTGATTTTACTACTCTGCCTTTCAGTTTGTTTGATTTGAGTCGGCACTTTTACTTCAAAATTTGAGTGCGTCGATTATTTTTTACAGGTTTAATTAGTATATTTCATGCAATTCTTGCAATTATAGATTTATTAAAGAAAGAAATTAGTTTAAATTTTGAAGTTAAAGTGTCGTTGAGTGACTCAAATCAAACAAATTGAAAGCTTGAGTAGTAAAATCAAAATTTTAAAAGGTTGGGTAGTAGATTCAAAATGGTCCATAGTTCATATCTATATTTTTTTACCCCCCAAATAAAAGGAAAGAACGACAAATAAAGAAAATAGAGTACCAGCTTAATCATGTGCATCACCAATGCAGAATTAGGGTAATATATGTATCCACTGATTACGCCCGATCCGCCTACTACTTTCCCCCCAAAAATCTGTAGATTTGGTCGGATCTCTCTTCCGCCCTGCCCTATCTCCTCTCCTCTCTGTCTCCGTCTCCGGCTATACCCTAGTCGCCTCCGGTTCTACTCCGCCAGCGCCTGAACCCCTTCGAAGGCTCTTCCCGCCGGAGCAACCTGCTGCACCTTCTACTCTGTCAGCGCCTGAGCCCTTTCGTAGTCGCTTCCCGCCGGAGTTCCACCTGCACCGCCGAGTGTAACGGCTGGACCTATGAGGAGCAGGGAGAAGAATGGTGAGGCGGTGTGGAGAGGAGTTCGGTAGCGAGATTAGGGCAAGGGAGGAGGTCTCCGACAGAATCTAGTAGTGGTCAAAGGGTTGCGGCCGATCTGTGAAGCACCATCATCCCCGCCGCCATCCTCTCCTCAGCGAATTCTCATCATCGGCGGTTGTGGCGAGTCCGGGATATAACACCGAGCTCGCTCCTCTCCACCCTGCTGTTGCCCTTATCTCTACTCTTACTGTGTAAAGTTGACATTTTTACTACTACTCCTTTAACTACTCTACTCCTTTATTCTTCAGGTTGTTACAAGGTTACAGGCGTGAAGAGAAAATGTATGGGAGACGAGCATCCCAGCTTTTGAAGGAGTTAGGCTCCTGCGAAGCTGGACAGCTCACACCGTTCGATGTAAGCTCTTCATAAACTTCTGCAGCTTTTGATATTCTTTTAAATATTAACAATGTTACAAGAGAAAGTTTATCAATTATTATGCAACCTATGCTTGAGAAACACACCTAATCAATCAAACACTTGTTGATTTTTCTCGCCAAAACTGTAGAATCACTCTATACAACTTGTGTCAGCTATATTGTGTTTCCTCGATTCCCTTTAGAGGATTCTATATTTGTTTGTGCTGCTTAGGCACCAGATACTTATACCGCAGCATTGAATGCATGAGTACCATTACCATAAGATTGTATCAGTACGTTAGCGCGAGGCATTTGGGTGCTTGAAAGTGGTAAGATGCTCTTAAACTGTTAGGGAGGCCTAGAGATGTTGATTTTTAAACCAAATCTTCACCGGCTAATATTTTAGCTTCGGTTTTCAACTTTAGGCATCTTCATGCAGTAGTACCCTTCCATTCTATAGAATTAAGATTGAATTATCATGGCAGCCTCTCTTATCAGAAAATCGTACGATTATAGGCTTGCTGAGACTGAAGAATCATAAATTTGTACTTTTTGCCGCCAGAATTAGGAACTACTTGAGGGCTTGGCTCATCTAATAGTAGATAATCAACTTATAAGTGATTGTAAAGAATACTTGTTATAACTGTTTTAGTTTCAAGATCCCAGCTGTAACCTTTTTGGGTCCTTGCGGTGGCGATGAGTTCTGATTGTTGTGGAAATAAATTGTTTTTATTTTTCATTTGGATTACATGTGTCACAAAGTTAATTGATTTTGATCATTTTGTATCAAAGAAATTTTGATTAACCATAGCTTACTTGGTGCAACGATTAACAATGCTGTCTAATTGGACATGCAGAGTGATTCATTTGATCAAGTCACTAAGGAATGTAACAAGCATAATCTGCAGCTTCAGTCGTTGATCAGGTGATTCACATGGTTTTTCTGTTCAACGTATACCTTGTCTTTGACAAAAAAGGATGTATATGAGTAGTGTGCCCAAAAGTATTATCTTCGTGTTGTGTAGATCATTTTTCTTGATAATTTACCACTCTTTTGCTTCAAAAAAAAAAAAATAGCACACATATTTTGGGTTTGCTAACTACATAATTCTTCTATTCTGTGGTAGGAAAATCGAGGATCAGAACTTAGACATACAAACGACTAGAAATGAGGATCACTTTGGTGCAGTTATACATCATCTTTCTTTAACCCGTAACAAAAGATGTCTCATGGCTTACATGTAAGCACATGATTGAAGAGTACTTCCCTGGTTGAATGATTTTTTTCTCCAAATTTTATTGTTATCATACATGTCCAAGCTTTACCTCCATATAATAAATCTTTGTTAAATTAATACTGACTAAAGCTATTACATCCAAATAGGTACAACCGCGCAGAAGTCATTCAGAGCTTCAGATGGAAAGTGGGTCCTGTTCTTCCCCAAGAAATTCAAGAAAAACTCAATTATTCTGAGGAAGAGTATTTCAAAAGTCACTCTGCTGCCATAGAGTCCTACATGTCCGAGCTAGATCTGGATTTGACTGTGGTATCTTTAACCTTCTTATCGTTCTCATGCCTAAGAACCAAATATTTTTCAATCATAAATGAATGAGGTATTTACATTCGCATTCCCCGCAAAATCATCTATTCATATATGTCTATAAAATCTGAATTTTCAGATATGCCTTGAAAAACTTAATTTTTTACGTATATACCATCATACTTAATAAAACTAGCCCTCCTTAAAAAACTTGTTCTCATAAAACATTAACCTTCCCTCATGAATGAGATTACCCTTCAACTCACAATAACGGTATTTTCATAATTAGCTATGCTTGTGAGGAGTATCGAAGTTGAGATTTTACGATGGTATAGGTTTAAATAGATAATTTTGCTAGGGTATATATGTTAAACCACCTAAAGGAAGAACATGGACTTTGTAGGATATGGTACCTCCCAAGGATCCTTATATCCGTGTTAGGGTACTTGATGACATCGGAGAAGTTTGTCTCGGCGATCATTCGATATCTCTGACTAAGCACTCACTGCATTTTCTTAGGCGTACAGATGCTGAGCAATTTATATCCCAGGTTTGTTACTGCAGAGTTCGCCTCATCTCAATGTCTACGTTTCTTCCTAATACTGAACTCTTGTTTAAAATATTAGGGTCTGATGGAAGAGTTTCTGGAGTAGAATCTTCAGTCATGACAGACGATGGTAATTCTCTTCCCTTTGTTGTGTTTCCTAAAATTCTCCTATTTTAGGAAATGCAAGGGCATCAAGTTTTGAATCAAGCAAAATTTCTTTATGGTAGTAGGCTTTTGCTAAGAAATTGGTAGCCTACTCGCTATTATTGCTACTGAGCATAGAACTTTGCAACCTCTGGATAGTATGCGTATATAGTAACTTAACAAAAAACTATTCCAAATTAGAGTGCTGGGCAACTTTTCTTTGTTAAAGATCCCGTTTCTGCTGATTTGCCAGATTCAATCTGACCGTCGTATCATCCTCTAACAGGTTGCACATGCAAGCTTTACTCTTCTCTTTCAGTTTTTTGAGTGGAACCCGTCTTTTTCAGGTTGCACGTGTAACAACACGAATTGTTTCTATGCTTTTATCAAAATCCACACCATTACGTGCAGACAAACATATACAGTTTCTTTTCCGTGTACGTTCATCACCGGCGGATAAAGCTCAGACTGACAAGTTTTAAGGATGCAGTAGGTCTCATGTATAATTCCTAATTCTACGCATAATTTTAAATTTGCACTCGATTTCGTGTAAAATTTATAATTCTAATAACTGAGCTTTTACAGCGGTAATGCTTGTACTGCAAAGTTTGAATGTTGTCGCGCTTCATTTCATGCAGAATTTATAATAAGAATTTAAGTGTTCATTGGCATGGATTGTATTTACCATGTCATATTGTATTAATAAGATATCGGCACGATATAGTTCTTGCGCCGATGGCATAATTTAAAACTATTTATTTTTTAAATTAGTAAGTAATTTTTTCAATAAAGTATATAAGATTTGATAAAAATACATAATAAATAGTTAAAATATTTTGTTGTTAAAATTTGGGGACCCCAACAAGCTCTGTCTCCCATTAACCCGCCACTTCAAACCCATTTCGCTTCTGAGCTTCTGGGTCTCTAGATCCCCCGAAGAAGCTCCGTACCCAGATGGGTTTGTTGTGAAAAATCCAATCTTGGTGAGAAATTTGGGGAGGAGTTAGTGTTGTCAGGGAGCGTCCTCTGTTTGGGGAAGCAGAGGGGATTAGGATGGAGAGATTGGGAGAAGCCATTGTTGGGGAAGGAGATTGTTATAGCGATTCAACAGAGGAGGAGTGTCGCGGGAGCAGTTCGAGCTCGGAGAATTCGTCGAGTGGAGACCACCCGCAGAGCTTTTGTCGATCAGAGGGGTCGGCGAAGCCGTCGGAGGAGTTGGGTTGGCCCATGAAGAAGAAGGGCTCGAGCTTGGATGCAGTGGATGGGAATGAGAAAATCCATGAGGATGATGCAGGAGTAGAGAAGCAGAAGCGAAATCTTTCAGGTATTGGATATCTCTATAATTTCTCATATTCTCATATTTTAGGCATTGCACATAAATAATTCCTTAGTTTATTACCAAATTGTTGTAAAGTGCTAGAGTTTTATGAGCCTAGAGAGTAATTTTAGGTTTCCATGTTAGCCTTTACACTTCTTCTAATTAAGCCCCTAGATATATGCTTTTTTTTTATATATAAATTGGTTATGTATTGAGGCTTATTTTTGTACTTAATCAGAAATTGAGATGATGAAGGAGAGGTTCTCCAAATTGCTACTTGGAGAGGACATGTCGGGCTGCGGCAAGGGGGTGTGTACAGCATTGGCCATTTCAAATGCTATTACTAATCTCTGTGGTAATTTTTTTAATATCCTAAGGTTGTTTCTTCATAAAATCATATATATATTCGAAAAATTATCTCTGTGAGATCTTATAAATTTTTCTTGTTCATTTTACTGTCCCCATCAGCAACAATATTTGGGCAATTGTGGAGGTTGGAGCCTCTTCCTCCCGAAAAGAAGTCAATGTGGCAAAGAGAAATGGAGTGGCTTATTTGTGTTAGTGATCACATAGTCGAATTTTTTCCCACATGGCAAACGTAAACATTTCCTGATGGAAGCAAGCTTGAGGTAATTTTGTTATAATTATCTAACCAACTATGCTGCGTTCTGTCAAATTTACTATTAAAAGTTCTTTTTGTTAGTTGAATTCTTTTAATTTATAAAGAAGTTTCCCGCGATTGATTTAGCCTGTAATCTGTTTCCTTTATAAAAAAAAAGAAGTCATAATTTGTATTAAGGATACAAACCTTTGCTACATGATAGTGATTAAACTTCTTGCTGAAATCGATTTCAGGTCATGACATGCAGACCGCGATCCGAGATTTATATGCAAACCTGCCAGCGCTTCGGAAGTTAGACAACATGCTCCTCGTAAGAACTGCAGCATAGTAACACCCCTAATGTAGCAAATATAAACCTTTGTAGGGTCATTCAGATTAGTTTCTTTCATTACAGGATGTACCGGATAGTTTCAATGAACCAGAATTTTTCAATGAACCAGAATTCTGGTACGTTGATCAAGGAATTTCTGCACCGGATTGCGATGGTTCGGCCTCCTTTCGAAGAGCTTTTCATCGCCGCGATGAGAAGTGGTGGTTGCCGGTACCCCGGGTGCCTCCTGGGGGTCTTAGTGAGGGTACAAAAAAGCAATTGCAGCACAAACGCGAGTGCACGAACCAGATTTTGAAGGCCGCCATGGCTATAAATAGAGCAATGCTTTGGTGGAAATTGATGTTCCCGAGTCGTATATTGAGTCCTTACCACCAAAGGTTTGCCTTGAGATATTTAGATGTTTGCCCTCTGCAGAGTTATCTCCTTGCATATTTTTTACTCAAAAACTTGAATTTCCACCATTCATACAACCTTGAACTCACCAAAAACTTTCCATACGAATTGGATGATACCCCGACTGCAAGTAACAAATAATGATACTTTTTATAATATATATATATATATAGGGTCCGGCTACTATACTATTATGAGTACGATCGCCCTCGTACTCATAAGTTGTTTTTGATGATAGAGCTTCCGAATCGACGATCCACACCGTTAAACGTTATTTACAGTATTTAAAACTTCTAGAAATCAAATTTTATAATTTGCGACATCATTTACCTTATGCGACATCATTTACCTTACTATCAAGACGTCACAAATTTGACAATTTTTAACGGCCGGTATGGGATACTTGCTAGTTTAACGGTATAAAAGAATCGAAATTTGTTGAATTTTTTATAGAAAATTCTATTCACTATATAGATAAAGATCAATAACTCCGATCTTGAATTGAAGGATCCGATCATTCTTTTTTAGAACGTCGTTCAATTTTGACCGTTCATTTTATGCCCACTTGATGGACTTTATTATGATTTCGAAAATTTATGAAATTTATTTTCTAGAAGTTCCAAATACTCTAGATTATATTTAACGGAGTGGATCGTCGATTCGGAAGCTCCATCATTGAAAACAACTTATGAGTACGAGGGCTCCAATACTCATAATAGTATAGTAGCCATGGCCTATATATATATATATATATATATATATATATATATAAAAGTAGATGAATCTTCAAGCGTGTGCGAAAAAGACTTGTTGGTTAGGTTGAGGACTACTTGTTTGATAATGTTGATTTGATTCTCTTTTCTCTATAGCAATTATGTTATCTTTCACATCGTATCCGCCATTTTGGAATCTTTTAGTAGCTTTTATTTTATGTTACAGTCTGACTAAAGTTGTGTTTTGTTCCTTGATACCAGAATGGCAGAGCGAGCCTCGGTGACCTGATATACCGACCGTTACATCACTTGCGATCAATTCTTTCCGGAATGCCTTCTCGATCGCCTCGATTTGTCCTCCGAACACCACGCTTTAGAAATTGCCAATCGTGCGGAGGCATCGATTTATATTTGGCGTCGGAGAACAACAACTAACAAGCCAATGAACAACAACACAGAAGCCTGAGTAGAGCTAAATCATGTTGGGCCATGGTGAAAGATATGATCATAGATGCAGAGAAAACAGAGTTGCTTGCCGAGAGAGCCGAGGGCCTCCTGCTTTGCTTCAAGACTAAATTGATATGAGCTGACTCGAAAGTTCTTTTCTGTTTGGCTTAAATTTGCAGGATGGATGTCGGAAAAAGTCCGTCCTAGAAAGCTATTCACGAGTGCTGGAAAGCCTTGCCTCTAACATTGTAGCTCGCATGCATCGACGATCTGATCTGCTTTTTTACGTAGACGGCTTGAGTAGAGGCATGCGGATCAGTTCTCCCTCAATTGTTCACAACAATAAAGTTATCACTACTTCGTCGCACTCGGTAAAGCCTGTCTCAGGCACTCCATTTGAAACTGCTTATGCTACCCCGACGAGCTACTCTCCCGCGCTGGGAATCAGTCCGATAAAAGGACAGAAGGCGGCACTTTTGCTGCTCAATAGGAAACTGAATAGTCGCAGTTTCGACAGAATATCTGGGTTTCGAGGTGAAGGGAAAGAGCAGCAACAATAATAACAAGAGCTGAGGAGGTCTAATAGCTGACTTTAGGGTTTGGAGCTTCTTACTGAGTGATGTGTGTTGTTGCAATCTATAGTGAAGCGAGATGTTAGAAAGATATAGGATTTGTGCTTCATGTGTTGCTTGAAACTACTGTTGCTATGTGTCCTAAAAATGATAGTGGTAATCTGAAAATTTTTCACTATAAAATATTTTATATCTGAACATTTATCTTTCCTAACATCGCGCATAAAAATCCTAAAAATGATAGTGGTGATCCGAATGAAAGTTAGAGGAGGCCTTTCACTTTTCTTTCTATCATGGTGCTGAGTTGGACAAAATAGAGCCAGCTTGCAAATTAAAATTTTGACAGAATTATTTAGCAAATTATAATTTTGGGGGACAGTTCCTCTACTGTTAATTTTGTAAAGGCTACAAAGTCAATTGAAGCTAGGGTGTGGATCTTAAACACTACCAACAATTTCAAAAGCTGCAACTGAAGGAAATAAAAAGAAAAAAAAAGAAAAAGAAAAAGCATTCATCACACGTAAAATTAAACCAACAATTCCAAAAGCTCGAATTGAAAACAAAAGGACGCACCCATCACGCTTAAAGTTTATAAATAAATACACAGTGCTCGCAAACTTCGCATGACTTTATCCAATCCGGCCTCCACTATACTAGCCCATTTAATCCAACACAAATTGCAACAATTATGAGGATACGGACGAAGTTAAAACTCGAGTAAAAGGTCAAGAACCTAATTACAACAATTAGAAAGTTAGGGACCTTACTGTCAATTGAGCAACAATCTTTTCATTATTTAGAAATTGGATCCTTGCTTTGAAGGTATCATCAACTGGATGAAGATGGTGGAATTTACGGTGCATGAACATATGAAGAACTAGGTCCAAGCAAAATAATATTTACTCTAAGGTAAGAGCTACAATAATATATATATTCCTAAATTAAAACATTGTTGAAAGTTCAGGGTCTCAAATATCAAATTTAAAATTTTGAGTGGAAGTTCAGGGCAAGTAATTACTCTAAAAATGTCCGGCAAATGAGTTAAAGAATGAGTAAATGAAGGTACCCCAAGAAAAAAAAACAGAGCTTAGTGCTACCACAATTATGTTAGGATCCATCTCCACATAATGTGTTCATGCATTCATAATGGATGCAAATAGTATACACAATGGTTGCCCATCACCATCTCATTTAGCTTCAATTGTTTGAAATGCTAGGCAGAGCATCTAATGGCTTTTTCTCGATCTCAGTAGATGATGATAAACATTAGCTTGGTTAATAGAGATCTTCAGAGACAAGAATGAAACATGAGAGTTATTAGAAAACATCCACTAAAGAACTCAAATCGCAGGGAGCAAAAAGTTCGATAGAAAGCTACAAACATCAACCAGAATCTATATGCAGGCAAAAAACATGTAGCGCGATAATAATCAAGTTTTTCCAAGAAACACTAGCCGTATCTGGTTCGAAGTTTCGGCATTTTTCTACAAGAGTAGACCAAAAACACTTGAATCAACATGTGATTGATTTTCTTAATAACACGACGAAGATGATAATCTGAAAAGGCGTTCAATATCTGAAGAGATTACTCTTGTAGCAAATATACAATCTCAAACATGTATTCCCTATTTAACATTGTACAACCTGGGCATTGCAAATGCATGTTCTCCTACAAATATTAGGAAAGAGAACCATCAAAAATATATATATATATATATATCATGAGTCCGGCTACTATACTCTTATGAGTACGATCGCCCTTGTACACTCATAAGTTGTTTACGATGATAGAGCTTCCGAATCGACGATCCACACCGTTAAACATTATCTAGAGCATTTAAAACATCTAGAAATCAAATTTTATAATTTTTCGATATCATTTACCTTATGATCAAAAGGTCACAAAATTGACAATTTTTAACGGCCGGTATAGTATATTTGCTAGTTTAACAGTGTAAAAGAATCGAAATCGGCTGAATTTTTGATAGAAAATTCTATTCACTACATAGATGAAGATCAATAACTCCGATCTTAAATTGAAGGATCCGATCATCCATTTTTAAGACGTCATTCGATTTCGACCGTTCATTTTATACCCGCTTGATGAACTTTATTATGATTAAGAAAAATTACGAAATTTATTTTCTAGAAGTTTCAAATACTCTAGATCATATTTAACAGAGTGGATCGTCGATTCGGAAGCCCCATCATCAAAAACAACTTATAAATACGAAGGGCTCTATACTCATAAGAGTATAGTAGCTCTAGCCTATATATCATATCTACAAGGTGAGGTTTTCATATTGATATAAGAGAACATATATAACTTTCCAATAACAGAACACATAGCTTCACAGTAACAGAACATATAATTTTTTACAGTAATATACATGCTAATCATTCTGAATCGAGAAAAGATGTACGAATGCATGCATTTATGGAGTATGTATGAACAAAAGCATTTAAGTATCTTTAGAATCCAATTCCCAAATAACTACATTGCAAACCTTTATCGCCATTTTTTTCCGGCAAGTGAACCTTTCTTCCCTCTGATGACTCTCAGAGTGAGGGCATGAGATAATCACCTCTGGCTGTCACGGACAATTAAACGCTGGAAAACAAGTCAAAATAGTCATTAGCATAATCAGCATCTGTGGGCAGCTCATAGCGACACATCGGGCATGTGTTCCGAATCTTAAGCCACGGCAAGATGCACTCCCCGTGGTAATAATGAGAACACGGCAGCAGCGTCGCCCATTCGCCTAAAGAAATCTCGTCGTCGCAGACCACGCAAAGCATGTCGTCGTCCGCCTCCCCACGATCCTCAGCCACGAGAAGGACCGAAGGGAGGCGCTCAACTACCAACTTACAAGCCGCCCGTCGGCTTCCACTTATAGGTACGTCATCATCACTCCGAAGAGCGAATGTGAGTCTCCGAAGCTCAAGAGCAAGCAGTGATAAATAAGCACTGTCTAGGTCTTCTTCTCCTCGCGTCGACTCCAACTCTGAGGCCGAATCATCAAAAAGCCGTACGATATTTTGATCCGGAAGATCTACATTGGCTGGTTCTTCTCTCTGTGGTGATTCTGAACCCAACTCCGATTCCTCCATGTCAGTGTTGAAAATCGTACTGATCACATCCCCCCACTCGTCTAAACGGGCATCGATCTCGGCCTGCTCCGAATCCTCCTCCTCATCTGACATGGTAGGCTCAACCTCTGATTCGCAATTTGAATCTGAGTCAAACCCGATGATCTGTCTCATCGGGCACTCGCATAGGAAATGGTCCTCATAAGTACAATTTTCGCCGGCCAAGTCTCCTCTTTGCATCCACTCAAACTCCGAGACCGACTCCTCTGCATCAGACCCAACCATTGAGCCATCGACGTCCTCCTGCTCCCAGTCCGCTGCTTCATCTGCCAGAGATTGCGACTCCGAGACTGATTCTTCCGTGCCAATGCAAACCAGCTCCGAGTCGGCCTCTTCATCTGATACGACACTCTCGGAAACAGAAAAGGAATCTGTTTCGAACCCTACAATATGTCTCCGCGGGCACTCGCAAAGGAAATGGTCTTCATATATACAACTATCCTCTGCTGATTCATCTTCTTGTATTGATTCCATCCCTGCGACCGATTCCTCGTCCTCCAGCTCTACATCTGTTGCTTCATCTGATAATACATGCCCAATATCCGAACAAGAATAAGAATCAGTTTCGAACCCTATGATCCGTCTCCGCGGGCACTCGCAAAGGAAATGGTCCTCACACCTACAGCTATCCTCACGCGGTTCGGCTTCTTGCATCGATTCCAACTCCGACACCGATTCCTCCACCTCGCCGCCGTCGCCCTCCCCCTCCTCGTTCTCCGACAGGAAATCGGAATCGGAATTCAAGTGTAACCCTAACTCTTCCTCGCGGAAACAGAGATTATCATCGGATACGAGTCTAGGGTTTACCTCACCCGATTCTGACCATGAATCCTCATCATTATCATCATCGAGAACCCACAGTACGTTCCGGAGCAGGGTGTCGCGAAACTCGATCTCACGATTCTCTCTTCCTCTTCTTCTTTCCATCGAATCCTCCTCTCCCGATCCGCCATTTTGCATCGACTCCAACTCCGGCGCCGATTCCTCAACGCCATCGCCATCAATTCCCCCCTCCTCCTCCATGAAATCGGAGACGGAATCCAAATCGAGCCCTAATTCTTCCTCAAGGCTAAAATTGTCATCAGAGATGAGTCTAGGGCTTCCCTCACCCGATTCCCGCCACAAATTCGCATCATCATCATCATCATCATCATCATCGAGAACCCAGGCGATGCTCCGGAGCAGCGTCCGCAACTCAGCTCCTCCCTCCTCGTTCCTTCTCCTCGTCCGCGCCGAATCCCGCGCTGAACCCTAGCGATGCTCCCTACATCAAGGTCGTCAACTCGCCTATGGATGCCAGAGGCGGAAACCGTAGGCAGAGGCGCACGTAGTTCGGCGAGGCATGCGCGCTAGATGGGAGGGTGTGGTGGAGAAGGGGGGGGCGGGGGGGGGGGTTGGACGGATCTAGTCGGTTCGGCGACGGGGTGGGACGAGCGCCGCCGAGAAAGGGAGGAGATGAGGTCGTCTCCTCCGCAATGACTCGCGTTTTGAGAAGGTACACCTGTCGGATTTAATAAATTAAATTTAAATTTTATTTTTAAATGTTATGGAAGTATGAATTTATTTATCAATATTTCTTCTAATTTTAAATCAGGCCTCAAATTTATATATTTTCAATTTGTTCGTGCAGTTAAATGGCTTATATATAATATATAGTTATATTATATATATATATATAGCTATATATGATATTAGGCTGGAATACTATTAATAGTAAACGCATCTTTTTGCTAATTCAAATTTTTAACCGTTGGATGAAAAATTGATAGCGGTCAAAATGATATTAGTCGGTTAGAGTGAGTGTTTGTGAGGGTCCCCACTGGTTATAGTATTTAATCAATTGGTTAAGAAATAAGAAAAGGTTGATCAAAGGTAAAAAATTTATAGCAACAATTAGGATTTTGGCTACTAATAGTAAGTCAGTCTAACACTATATATATATTATATAATATATATATATATAGAGTGGGGTACATGCTATCGAAGCACGAGCCTTCGGTGCTATCCAGCTCAGTTTTCGATGTTGCGACTTTCGAAATCGTCGAATCGGCTCCGTTAAACTTGATCTAGAGTATTGAAGTAGTTAGAAAATAAATTTTATGACTTTTACCAGGATATCATATGGCCTAGTGAACGAAGGGGCTCAAAATCACGGCTGAAATAAATCTTACAAATGTAAAATCAAATTATGATATCTAAAATTTAAATCAAAGATAATTGATCTGTTTATGTAGTTAAAAGGATTTTCTTTATTAAATTTTACGTATTTTGAATATTTCTACACCTTAAACTTGCAAACGGCTCACTCGGCCATTGTTGAAATTTGGATTTTAGCCCATTCGATCACTAAGGCAGAATGACTTATCAAAAATGAATAAAATTTATTTTCTAGGTATTAACATACTCTAGATCAAGATTTAACAGATCCGATACGACAGATCGAAGTCCCACATCGAACTGAGCTGGAAGCCGGGGAACGGTCCCATGCTTCGGATGCCATAGTAGCTCACTCGTATATATATATATATATATATATATATATATATATATATATATATATTATAGCCAGGGTACTGTGCTCTCAGGAGCACAGAGGGCCTCCGTGCTCCTTGAGCGTTTTCGATGATGGAATTTTCGAAATCGACGTCGGCTTTCGTTAGACTGGATTAGCGAATTTGAAGCTTCTAGAAAATAATTTTGCTTCGAGTTTTCGATTATAATTTATCTAGCAATGGATAAGATTCAAAAGTCCAATAATTTTTAATGCTGATATATGCCCGTATTTCAAGTTTAACGGTGTAGAAGTATTCTCAAATCACGCTATGAATTATTTGATAGAAAATTCTTTATTTCTATTATTACAACAAGATCTTAATATTTCTTGATCGAAAATTTTTGCTATATCACACACTTTTTTATAGTGATTTTATTTATCAGCCTGCATTAAAAATTATGGATTTTGAATCCTTTCGATTGCATAGATAAATGATATCGAAAGAATCGCAACAAATTATTTTTTAGAAGCTTTAATCGTAGATCAAGATTTAACGGCAGGCCACGATCGTCGACTTCAAAAAACATCATATCGAAACGGACAATCACATACCTCAGAGCACGGACGGCACTCGTGCTTCCTGAGAGACAGAGTAGATCAAACAAGGACCATCAACCCAAATTTTACTACACGATTTGTATTTCAATCTCTTCTACTCCT
>NC_033634.1:10195350-10218338 GCF_001540865.1 Ananas comosus | reverse complement strand
AGGATCAATAAACTACATGACCTTTTAGTTACATTTTGTTTTCTCTTCGGTTCTTTCGATGCGGCAAAAGTAAATAAATAAATAAATAGTTGGGCATGGTATGTTCCCTGATGTATTTTCACATCTAACCTGCAACTCTCATCACAGTGGTGCAAGATTGGTGCCAGTATGTTTCAAAACCTGTTTTTTTTGCGCCTTTTTTTTGTTGTTCCACATATTTGTAATCATATTTCAAGATTAAAATAGGGCGAAGATGAAGTTTTAAAGTTTTTTTAACTTTCATAATTGTGCCACATTTTTGGTTAGTGGGATATTTAGTTTGAACTAATTGCCTGTTTTGTATGCTTTCTTTTTTTCATGTGGTGTTAGAATTTGTAAATCATGTAAGTTAAATTTTCAGTAGAAAATTCAAGTACAAGAAAATACATGTGATGTAAAAAGCAATGATTAGTAAAAACATAATCAATTGCTTAATTTTAATTAATTATAATGGAGAACCAAACTCAATTTCTTTTTTAAATTTTTTACTTATTATGCATTTGTTTTATCTACATTTTTGGGGATTTAAATTTAAGTTTAATAAACATTTCTCAAATTTTTTGGAGAAAATTAGTACAATGAAGATGAGAAAAGCAATGCGGCAACTGGAAAATGCTGTGACATTAGCAAAAGCCTTACAAACTCTGTTATAACCATGATCATGCATGATTAGTACTAGAATTATATTTACATATTCTTCCATTTAGAAGGTGATTAGGAAAACAAGCTTATTTTTTGATTAAACAAACTCTCCTCAACTACAGCAGTTCGAACTGCAACCTATTTGGATATAATTTTAACTACTGCAATTAAGCCTCCTTATACAGTTTCAACTGTAGCAATTGAATTCAAATTACATCAAGTCAAACACTCTATTTGGATTTTGCACACAAACACACTACAATGTAGTTACAATTACATGGAACCAAACAGCCCCATTGATTCAAATGATCTTCATTTGGAGTTCCTTTTCCAAGGAATGCAACAATCATGGAAAGAGAAAAGGAAATAAGATGAAAGAAAATTTGCAAAGTAATCTTTTGTTTGCTAACAACATGCATAACTTAAGAGCCATCACATTGATGAAGTGCTGAAAAAACACAATAAGTAACTCAAATTTGGGACTAAAACCCTTAAACATATATATGAATTATGATTGAAAAAGAACACCAATGCACCCTACCAACAAGGCATTCTATAAAACCAGAGGCCAGTGTTTAACTTCTCACTATTCCACATCATTCTGGAGGTTATATTTATATGGCCAAGCCAAATTTATAAAAGAAGAAAAGTGTTAAAAAAAGATTAAGCAAACTTGCAAGAAGAATTGAAGTTGACAAAACTCCGCTTAAGAGTCCTTTCTACTAACAAAAGACAACAGATATCGAAGAGAAAAATTAAGTTCTATCATCCCTAGCATACAGTAAACCATGATTATAGAGAGGAAGAAGTGTCGTAATATGAGTAGTAATTTCATATACACACAAAAGCCGTAACTAAAACTTTATGAGATCGAACACGAACAAAATTAGAGTTCTACATCCCACCGCATCCGAACTATGATTAGAGAGAGGAAGCAGCTAAAGAGAGTAACTCTATACACACCAAAAAGGGTAACTAAAACTTATCCTTGCTCAATTTCTCACTATTCTAACATGCATTTCCTTTTTTGATACAAGTCGAAAGAAGCACTTGTCACCTTCCTTCAAGTTATTTCCCTCGCAGAACTCTTCCCACCCCTTCCTAAGCTGCGCAAATTGAGGATAACGATGAAAGCTCACAGGCCACGATCTGTGCCTCGAATCTCGGAGCTTGATCACGGTCTTATCCTGGAGTCCGCTCAACATACAAAATGTTTCTGGTACATTCTGCAGATCAGCACAATACAATACAGAGCAAGTTGTCTTCATAAGCATAAACCATTCTTGTTTTAAAAGGTTTTTGAGTGAGAATCTGAAACCCTTACCATGCATTTGCGAACAAGATTATACGGTCGCACCGTCTTCTCAAATTGAGGTGATGAATTTGTGAGGTGAGAATGGTTCCTTAGCTTGTTCTTGTAGTGAGGAAATAGTTGGTTTGGAGTCGGTGAAATTGGCTTATAAGATCCTCTTTTTTTGAAGTTGTATCTCCGTGCCCTTTCTGAATGATCTGATATTATTGCATGGCGAGAAGAGATTAACACACGACTTTGTTATTGGCCCGAAATAAGTGTTCGACAGATTAAATAAAAAGGAAAAGACATAGACTTACTATTTGTGGTGACGTTAATGTTGCCATCATCGATATCTGTTAGTACTTGGCCCGCATGATTCAAAGTAGTCTCATCGTACGCTTTGAGGCATCCACTCAAATCAAAAACTTTGGTAGTGAAGATCATGTTTCCTTCGTGGCGAAACACGACCAAGTAGCCCACTCTTATGTCGTGGGCTCTGACAAATTCCCGCCAACCGCCGCCAAAGAAAACATCATTTGATTCGTTGCTGCGCTCGAGGTTGACGTGCCAAAACTTGCCAAGAGGGCTATACAACGTGGCCTTCCGACAATCCTCATTTATGTAATGATCCGCGAATGATCGAGGAATCCACTACATGCAAAAGAACATCATAAGCAACTGTTTACTTATTACTGTCATCTGAGACATAAATTAAGAACCAACATGGTCAGAATATGAGAAAGAACAGAATAAGCAAATTGCGCTACATGACGTTGTACGCATTTTCCTTCACAAGAAACCGCGACAAATTTTGTCTGTAAACTTCAAAAAGAGTCATGTGTTATCGCATCGGTGGTCTGTGATTTCGTCTGTATCACTTACGTGGTCTGTGATTTCGTCTGTAAACTTCAGAGAGGGTCGTGTTTGTTACATCAGTGCTCTGTAGTTTCATCTGTATTACTTAAGTGGATTGAGGCCGTTATTCTGATTCGAATTAGACTTTAGATACGAATTAAACTGTATGTGAGTAGGGTCACAATCTACAACATCCTCTCGGGATCAACATCATCTTAATTTTAGATTTCGTAGATTTAAGCGATTTCGATCAATTAAATTAGAAATTTTATCAAATTCATTGATGGTGTCCTTAAATTCGATGGTTTTAATCACTTTGCAACAAATAAGACTCAAACAATTAACAAATAATAGCTAACAAAGCTACTAAATTTAAGAAAATATTGTTATCTTAGACACAATAGCTAAAAAAAATTAGAAAGTTAAAAGGGATATCAATTCAAACAACAGGTAAGTAAATTGCACTTTTGGTCCTCAAACTTTGGTTAAAACTTATTGTCGATTATTACAAGTCCTGCAGTTCAAAGTCAGAGCTCACAATAACTAAGATGTCACATCAAACAACACATCAAAAAATTTGAGAAAATAATTACAATAAATTAAAATTTGCAGAACAAAGTGTGCCCGGCCACACAGTTGGAGAATCAGAAGTCTAATTCAACCAAACAAATTTTTTAAAAAAATAAAAAAAGTTGAGGGACTTGTTTCAGGAACGCCTAAACTTGAGGGGCTCTCACTACACTTTTACCTAAAAATATTATTTGTCTAGATAATCTCTTTCTCTCTCACACACACATTGAATAAAAAAAAAAATACAACAAAAATCTAAAGATCTCTCCCACAGAGTAAAGTGCACAAGATCCAAAGATTAAAACAATAAAAAAAAAAGAAAAAGAAATATTATAATAGAAAAAAAAGAGAGAGAGAGAGAGAGAGGAAACGCACCAACTTGTCGAAAGATCCAGGAAGAAGCACTTTGAAGAACTGCGGCCGCTTCGGATTGTTGCTGCTTCTCCCAGAAGCCATTAACCCAAAAATTACGAACCCTAAAATTCACACACGCGCACAAAAAATTTAAAAAAAAGAAAAGAAAAGAGGAAACCTCTCTTCTTTTTCTTTTTCTTTTTCTTTTTCTTTTTCTCCCCTTTGTTTTTTCTTTTTTCTTTTTTCCGACGAGAAAAAGCGTGCCCTAGCGAAATCGTGCGAAAAGACTAATAAATTTAATTATTTTAGTAATTATTATTATTATTAGTCGTGATCTAATTCGTATTAGGATTGGATGAGGGTGGTAAAAGTGCGCGGAGACCCCTCAGCTTTAGAATATTGTGAAATGGGACCATCAACTTTTGTTTCGCAGGTACAAAATTTTCAAATTTATCCCTGTATCCCTAAATTACTTTCCCTTGGAATATGAGTATTTTGAAAAAAAGAAAAGAAAAGAATTAATAGCAATATTTTGGTCTTGTAGTACCCACTAGCAACAATAACTCGTTAGGAAATTATTGGGGCCAAACCAGATAGACCAGAATTATCAGGCAATGTGAGATTCTAGAGCCTGATGTGAGATTCACACCGGTTCAAGAGGTGGCTCCCATCGAATCCATCGGTGTAGCACTTTGTCCCGCATAGTATTTAGCTCTCACACTTCGTCTCTAATACCAATTGTAACGACTCGATCCGCTAACAAGAATAACTCTTTGAGTCAAACCACCGACCCAAAAATGTTTAAGTCCAGATATTATTATTAGCGTGTAAGCCTCATATATTCTGATCAGACTCATTTTTTCACCCGATGTGGAACTATTGGGGCATTACAAGTGTAAAACACTTTTATAGGTTAAAAGTGAAGCTCCATTGACTCAATTTAAAGCTTGGACAAGATTTCTAGATTTGTGATAATTTTCACCTTTTTTTAAAAAAAATTTTTATAAATTTTGTTAAGAGCTTTTAGATGGTTGTGACTCTTTAGAAATTTTTCTTAGGCAGTGTTTGGTTCGAAAACATGAAGGAATAAACCCGTATCCCTCCTTTCTTTCCAAACACTTTATTTGGTACCCGAGTATAGTAGTTTTCAAGTTTATAAAATAAGCTGGTATAAAGCTGGAATTGCTGTTCCAACCTTTTTCCTGAGAACAAGATTAATTAAAATTTAAATTTAATTTTAATTGTTATGGTATTAAATTATTAATTATTCTAATTAATATATTTAAATCATTATTTATTACTTAAATAATAAAATAATTAATTTATTTATTATTTATAATTTATTAATAATAATTTAATGTTTCTATCCATAAACTAATATTTATATTGATTAACTATTAATATTTTTATTAATCTAATTAATTTTTGTACTAGTTATCTAGCTAAAATAATTTACTAGCTAATTAAAAAATTAAATTATTTTTTATAATTAATTAATTAATATATTTTTATTATCTTATACAATATTCATAGGTAATAAATTTATTAATTTATTAAATTATTTTTAAGTAATATTTTGATGTTAATTAATTAGATAAAATAATTGTAATTTAAAATAATAATTTTTATTCCCTTTGTTCCAATCTAACCATCCAAACACTATTTATTTTATTCTCAGAAATAATCCAATTTTCATCCAAATGCAAAATTGGCCTAGTTCCTATTTATATTTGAACTTGTATTTTTTTTTTTGGAATAAGTAGTTCTTACTTATATCCGAATCAAACACAGCTGCTTAAGAAAATCAAAGGACAACTTTGATTTAAGGAACGATTAAGTTCGGTGACTATATATTCGATAAGTTTTGCCCTCGCTGAAATTTGTGCGCTCACTCTATGTCTTTCACACAACTCAAGCCTAAATCTTTTCCGCAACTCTCCAAATTTTGAAAGTTCGGCCCCCTCCGCCGCCTCTGGCTACAACTTTTTTAATTCAAATTTATTTAATAATTATTTATCTTAATTGAATGCAATCAATACTTATACATGATTTCTCATGACTAAATTCAATATTGATGTATCACCTTCATTTCATGGTGATGGAATCCACTGTTTGTTTTAATTTTTTTTATATATTTTTTTTTATCTTAAAAAAACTCTTTTTCTTCCTCACAGTCACATCATTCAACTCTTTTCATCTCTCTCTTTTCTTTTCCTCTCATCTCATACTTTCCTTTATCTCCCAAACCAATAGCGGTGTCCTCCATCTCCCCTCACCTTACCTACGCTGCAATTTTGGATCTCTCTATCTATAATTTTAGGGTTTTTTTTTTTTTTCTCTACCCATTTTCCTCGTGCTCGCCACTTGGAGCCCTTCGGCCCCCATCCGCTGCTCCTTATGTGTCCTCGACAAAAACGGCATACAGTGCTATCGCCAGCTGTCTCATTCTCAATAATTATGGAATATATATTCTCATGTTTTTATTTCTTCCATAAATTTTTATTTTTTTTATATTATCTATCTATCGCATCGTGCGGATTACTTCACTAATAATTTACGCCTTACGCAAAGTGCGAGCCCCACAATTTGTATGTATAGGCTTAGTATTTATGTTCCGTATATATTAGGCCGAATTGCACATTTGGCCCTCAAACAATAAGGTGCGTGACACTTTGTTCCTCAAGCTTTAATTCGTTATAATTTTTATTTCGGACTTTCTGGTTGTGGTACAATATAGTTGACTTAATATTGATATATTGCTAATGTGAAAATGATATAGCAATATTACAACTAATCATATGATAATAAGTAAATAATCACATCACTTTCGCATCAAAGACTTATCAATATTTAGGCAACTAAGTTTACAGGACTTCATTGCAATAATTTACAAAGTTCAAGTTAAAAATTAGGAAAAACTTCAAATACCAATCCTATGATTTTGCACTTTCTCACTTTAATACCTTGTGATTTAAAGTGTATCACTTTCGTATTCTATGATTTTATTTTTCTCTTTTTGTTATCCTCTCGACTAATTTTTTCATTAAATTAGCGATAAAGTTAAAATTAAAGGGTATTAAAATAAATATTCCATAAGCTATAGATGAAGTGTCTGAAGTTTTTTATATATGATTTAATGAAAAGTTAATGAAGGAGCTAACCAAAAAGAAAAAAAAGAAACCATGGGGTACCAAATTGATACACTTTAAACCACAAGATACTAAAGTAAGAAAATGTGAAACTACAGGGGTGGCATTTGAAGTTTACCCTAGAAATTACAACAAATTAAAATTTAAGGATTAGAGTGTCCAATAGATCATAGTTTGAGGACTAACGTGCAATTTAGCCTATGAGAATGAGACTTATTTATACTTTATACTATATATAAAAGTTAGAAAGAAAATTTTTTATTGACAAACGGAATCTTAGATGAAATAAAGTAATGTTTTATATACATTATAAAAAAAAAAATAATTAACTAACTAAAAATAAGTCATGTTTAAAAATTCAACGATTTAAAAATACCTATCAAATCAGCAATAATTTAAATTTATATAATGGATTCAAAATTAACTTTAGATTTTGAGTTTGATTCAAATATGTAAATCTAAATTCAAATTTAATTTAAATTTTAAAATCAATAATTTTTAAATTTTGGATATACCTTAAAAATTGTATATTATGGAACACATATGAAAAATATTTGTAGCATAACTAAATTGGATTAGAAACAAATTAAATTTAAAAAATAAATCAATTAAAAATAAACTCTGCCACCAATAACCAGTTAAATTCAAAATATAGATTCAGAAGTTATTTTAATTTAATATTTATATTTAAAATTAATTTAATATATTAAATGTGACGTATATTATAACTAGTATTCTATGTTCTATTATATATTTTAGGAAAAACTTCAAATACCACCTCTATAATTTCGCACTTTTTCACTTTAGTACTCTCTGATTTAAAGTGTATCAATTTAGTACCATGTGGTTTCGTACTTTCTTACTTTAGTATCTTGTAGTTTAAAGTGCATCAATTTAATACCCTATAGTTTCATTTTTCTCTTTTCGTCAGCTCCTCTGTTAATATTTCGTTAAATTATATACAAAAAACTTCAGATACACTACCTAGGCTTATCGAATATTTACTTTAGTACCCTTTAGTTTTAATTTTGTCACTGTTTTTCTTTTCCCCGTTAATATTTCGTTAAATTGTATACAAAAAAACTTCAGATACTTTACCTAGATTTATCGAATATTCACTTTAGTACCCTTTAATTTTAACTTTGTCACTAATTAACGAAATAAATTAGTGAAATGGATAATAAAAAGAGAAAAATGAAACCACAGGGTACTAACTTGATACACTTTAAACCACATGGTATTAAAGTGAGAAAGTGCGAAACCACAGGAGATAACTTGATACACTTTAAACTGCATGGTATTAAAGTGAGAAACTGTAAAACCGCGAGGGGGTATTTGAAGAGTACCCTATATATTAATAGCAAGCATCTGGTAAAGCAAGTGTCACACAGTTTCCTGCAGCAGCAAAAGGACAATAATTAGATAAAAACAAGATTTCACATGTGAAACAAGCCTTTTACTGCACCCATATTCCAACTCTTTTGTTTTCACACACACACCCAAAAAAAAAAAAAAAAAAAAAAAAAAAAAACTTCTTTGTATGTGCAAATATATATAGTATACCGTGCCACACACCATTAAAAGTGAGCTTCAGTATCATGGGGTCCCATGATAAAGCCACAGTTTGTGAAAGTGCTTCTACCAGAGTTCTTGGAAAAGCTGGTACTGTAATTAATACATATTTCTTTTTTCTTCTTATTTTTTCTCTTACTAGTTAGTGATTACTCTTTAATATGTATACCTCATTCATCATGTATCAATGATACTCTGAAATTATCACCATAATTGTGATTAATTTTTTTTCTTAGCTTAAAGTAGTGCTCCTCCTTGTTTTTTTTGTTTTTCTATAGTAATTTTCCAGCTTCTGGAAATTGCTTTTGGCTTAAAATGGCTTAGGAAATTGAGAAGGGGAAGTGAGGTGGGTTTTTGTACAATGTGATCTATAAACTATTAACCTCTGAATAGTTTATTTATGAAACCATGTAATATGTAAATCTGGGTTTGGATGTATAAATATCTTTCTTTTTTTTTTTTAGAGAGAGAGAAATGTAGTATGCTTCCGCTCCATTCATTTTTAGAAATAAATTTAGTTGGAAATGTGAAGCAACTAGATTTCAAACTTGGAGCCTCGAATATCAACCATCAAACACTTTGCCACTTGCGCTAGAAACGATTGGCGTTGCATCAATATCTTGTTCAGAAAATTTTTTTAGTTTACTTAAGAAGTTTTCAGTATTTTGTAGTCAGGAGTGTGATTAAATGTTTATAATAAAATAGTAAATCCAATTTTCAAGTAAAATTTTTCGAGAATAAAATAAATTACTTAAAATATACTATTATGCCAAATTATGGAAACCAAGACTTTTTAAAGAGCAGTCGACCGTACCTGACACAGTTGACTAAGGGTTGATGGTTGGTATCTGAGGTCTCAAATTCGAAGTCTAATTGCTTCACATTTCTAACTGGGTTCATTTTAAAAAAAAAAAAAAAAATCAACTAAACATCAAACTCATTGTTTCTAATCACAAAAGAAATTTTCACAAAGCAATTCAAATGACACCCACAAATGTTTCCATGTAAGCAATTAATGACTTCTCCAATCAGTTGTTTCTTATCTAATCGATGTTTTGGTAGCTTCAGAATATGATTTTAACATAAAATTATTCGCAGTATGTATGTCAGATCTGAAAATTTATGCTCAGAATTTTTTTACAGACTTCGATTTACGATCATCTGCATGCAGATTTTCATGCAAAAGAAAGCAGCAGAAGTATATGAATCAATTCAAATCAGAGAGCTAATTTTTGCATAAAACTAGTATTCGAATTATGTTTCGAAAGGTTAGTAAACTGAATCACCCTATTCATCTTCCTGCAGCCGATTCCTGATGCAATTGCGCAGCTCCTCATGCATCAGCACAATGAAACTGCAACTCTGTTCAGCCCTCTCGGCAGATTTTGGCACATTGCCCTCGAAAAAGATGCAGATGATAACATGCACTTCAGCAATGGTTGGCGAGAGTTCTCGCGAGCCCACGATTTTACCGCGGGCGACTTCCTCTTGTTTCGCTACGAGGGAAACATGGTCTTCAAGGTCAAGGTGTTCGACGTAACTGGATGTCGCAAACAGTATGATAGAGCAATCTCAGAAAAAAGATCATTCGGCGCAAAAGATGAGATCCTCGAAGATGTTTGCGACGGTGAGGACTAATTGCTGGTTTCATTTTGTTCTGAGCAGTTACTTAATCTTCTCATATCAGCAGGTATGTGTAACTCAGATGATTGGCAGAATCTCTCGACAGGTCGCAGAAAGAGAGGGAAACCGACAGCACCGAAAGAACAGCTGCAGACTCCGCCAGGTTTTCTGGCGACGGATAAATCAGCGACGAAGAACAACCGTGCGAGAACCGTACCTCATTTTGAGAAGATCATTAGACCTTACAACTTCTCCTGCGGTCACATGGTCAGTTCGTAAAGTCGAGCTAGTTTAATTTCGATTCATCGAGTGTTTATGCTTAAATGGTGCAGAACTACTTGATGTAGAGCGTGCCGAGGAAGTTTTGCGCGTCGAACGGACTCACGAGGAAGGAGGAGATGGTGCTCGAAGATCCGAAGAGGAGATCATGGCATGTGAAGTTGTGGCACGGCGTAAGCGACAGCCGATTGCTGTCGGGGTGGAAGGAGTTTTCTGCAGTGAATAAGTTAGAAGAGGGAGATAAGTGCACCTTTCAGCTCGTCTCTGACGGAATACTGCGAGTTCTGATACAAAAACGCCGTGCGTAACTGCAGCTTATCTTCGAGTTCTGTGTTCGATCCTGCAGCTTATCTTCGAGTTCTGTGTTCAATCCTGCAGCTTATCTTCGAGTTCTGTGTTCGATCCTTCGTTACATGTTTTCGCTTCGTGTATGTTCTGGTCATAGTTTGTAATCTTGTTGGCCTACATGCTGGATGGAACTTTCTTAAACTGTCGACGATTTACGAGTTTCCATTAGATGGATTAATGCTTTATGGTTTTGGTATTGCTTTGATTCGTCGCACGGAGAATTAAAGAATCGAGTTTTCGTTAGAGCTTAAAACAATGATTGTGATTTGATCCAGTAGTTTGTAGGAATTTATCATTGAAATGTCCCTCATGTGTAACAAAATGCAACACAGGGTCTGCCATATGCCATCAGACAAGTTTCAGCAACAGCAATCACAAAAAAATATATATATATATATATTATAGGAGAGTTTATTATATTTTAGCCATTTTTAAAATATATTTTTATTTAGTTTCCCTGGTTGAAATTCTTTTTAGATTTTGTTCAATTTCAAATTAGAATCTTCTAGTAATTGTGTGATGAGTAAGTTTATCACACAGAAGCCAACATTCTTCGAAGATCATATCTTTCACATACGAATTCCTATCGAAACGATTCTTGATTCTACATCTAAGTATCGAGAATAAGTAGATGGGATCTGGCAACCAAACGAGTATCGTTTGGAATGAGTTTCAGGACGTTTTGAGGTCGTTTAGGTCTCTGAAAATTGCAGTTAAAATTTGACATTATGTTCGTGGAGAGTTTGCCCTAAAATATCTTCTTAGTCGTAAAGAGTTAGAATTTGATGTGCTCGCATTTCAGATATGATAATATTGGACTGACTTTCTATAAAAAGAAGGTATGGATCCCAAGAAATTTCACTTGGATTCAAAGTAGGATTCTGAATTATGTTTGTGACGACCCAGCCCACTAGCAATAATAACTCGTTGGGCCCAACCACCGGCCCAAAATGCTTAAGTCCAGTTATTATTATTAGTGTCTAAGTCTCTTATAAACCCAATGACAACCCCATTCCCATCCGAAGTGGGACTATTGGGGTGTCACAGACTCCCCCCGTTAAGACCCTGACATCCTCGTCAATCCAATCACACACAGCCCAAAATCACCAGGCGATGTGAGACTCGTCATCCAGACCCTGGCTTAGCCGAGACTCGCCACACATGTCCAGCTAGTGAACCGGTTCTGATACCAAATGTAGAACGCAGCGGAAGTATTCGTTCGTACCTTTTTGCGGAAGCGATTCACGTTACAACTCGATGAGCCCGGATCGTCGAGGTTGATTCACGTGTCCTTTGATCGTTCTCGATTAAATCTTCTCACGTTCCAAACTCGCGATGGATCGAACTACAAACGAGCACGATCACAAATCCACCGTTCAAATCCCTCTTAGAATAATAGGTTAATGGAGGATGTGGTTTCTTTCTTTCGTTTTCTTATTGTTTTTTCTTTTTTTGTTTTTTTCGTTCCTTCGGTTATGTAGGATCGCCCGCATATTTATAAGGAATTCCAAAATCCTAATGGCGTTAGAGATAAGGCCAAATCGGTTATTAATTGTTATTCTAATATGACTAGAATTTATCTCTAACTAACTTTCCAATTTGAAAGCGAGATTAATTCCAATCTAATTAGATAACATAACATCCATCGGATCGAACCCGCTTATGGACATACCCGATTCGATTTAACCGAATGCCAACAATGTTCCATTCCAATCATAGTAGTACTTCGAGCTTTTAAAAACAGGAGCCTTATATTCTTTTCAATTAAAAGTTAACGAAATTAAAAACAAAGCTTAACTTTACTCCTTCCTCTAGTATTCGACAACTAAGCATCTTCTAAATTTGCCACATGTCAACATCTTCTTTATTGTAAAGAGTGTGGACTTTATTCCGAACCAGTTCAAATCCTTTTCTTTTTTTTTTTTTTTGCTTGAACCGAGCCGATCATTGTTAAGTGTGAGCTCCTCCGAACCAGCTCAAGTCTTTCACGTGTTTCTCTTTTTCTTTACTTGAACCGAACATAGTTTCTCTCTTTTTTTGCTTGAACCAAACCGGGTCAACTTATTGCATTGGATCGAACAGACCTAACTGCTCCACATGTTTTCATCTTTGAACCGAATTTTTCTCCTTTTTTTACTTGAACCGAACCGATCACTATCGAGTGTGGGCTTCACACTGAATCGGCTCAACTTTTCCTCTTTCTTTACTTGAACCAAACAGGGTTTTTTTTTTTTTTTTTCCCTTTTTTTTATGTGTGTTTGAACCAAACTGAATCACCTCTATATTAGGCCGAACTATTCCTCTTCCTTTTCCTTCAACCATTATCTTTGTTTATCGGCAAAATAAATCCCGCCCCTCATCACTGCTTCTTTCATCGCCATTTCCTTTTTTTGTCGACATTTTTTATTTTTTTCTTCAATTATCTATCCGTTGTATTACACGAATTACTGTACTAACTAGTACATAAAATTAGAAGCTATTGAAACAGAAAAACTGATACTTGCCGACAAAATTTAAAATTTTTAAAAAGATATTTGATATCAATGTTTATAGCACTAAATTAGTAATTTTGAAATTTTTGTAGGAATACATATGAAGCTCTCCTCTCTATTTTGGCTACTTAGCATTTTCATCTTTGATTCATATAAATTTACCTTCAATCGAAACTGAAATATTTCAAAATAGTATAATTAACTTCTTTCCATCCTAGGCCGAAGTCAATTACGAAAAAAATATAAAAAATATATATATATTAGTCATTTCTCGCATCTCTAATTTTTATATTATTCATTTTTTTCCTAAATAAACAGCAAAATTGAAAAGCTTTAATTCCACAACTATTCAAACAAACCAAAAAAAAAAAGAAAAACATTATTTGAACTCTAGTTTTTCCAAATGTCTAATCTGAACTCCACCTTCTCTGACAAATAGATCTGATTCAATTCCCATTTATTTCCAAAGTGGAATTTTTTTAATTAAGAAATTATAATTATAAAAATATCTTTAAAATATTTTATTTATAAATTAGGCTTAACGGCGAATGAATTACTGCTTTCTAAATATGGTAAATTATTCATTGAGTTCTTTAAAATATTTAAATTATTTTTAGGATCTAATACTATACATGTCTTTTGTAGTTCAGAGTTAAATATATATATAAGTTTAGTAGAAATGATAAACAATTAATCAGCATGTTTAAATCTTGTTTCATAAATAAAAATAAAAAAAAACTTTGAATACCACCATGTGGCTTCGCCCTTTTTCGCTTTAGTATGTGTGGGTTCATTTTTCTCTTTCTTTTATTTTCTACATTAATTTTTTTCGTTAAATCAGTGACAATTAAAACTACAGAGTACTAAAGTAAAAATTCGATAAACCACAGGATATTAAAGTGAATATTTGATAAATTATAGGTGGGGTATCTGAAGCTTGTTGTGCGTGATTAACGAAAAGTTAACGGAGGTAATGACGGAAAAAAAAAAATGATACCAAGGGATACTAAAATGATATATTTTAAATCACGGGATACTAAAGTGAGAATGCATGAAACTATAAAGATGATATTGAAGTTTACCCATTCTATGCCTATTCTTAGAAAAAAAAAAAATAAGGGCTTTCTTTGCCGATAGCCCTCTCAAAAAAAAATTATAAATAGTCCCACAAAATTTATATTTACAAAATTGACCCTATCGCCACCACGCAAGCGCCATGTTAAGTTGAACAATGTAAAACATTCAGGGTATGTTTGGTTCGCTTCTTTTTCAACTTGGAATCGAAATCGGAATAGATGAATCCGTTTGTGGGTGTTTGGTATGTGGGAGTCGCATTCCGATTCCGATTTCCGAGTGGAATGAGAATCTCCCAATCACCCCTTTTTCCAATCCGGAAAGTTGAATCCGAACGGAATGGATATTTATTCGGATTAAATTTATTTTTTCAACTTTTCTGATTAAAATATGAGTTTAAATTTAGAAATTAAATTTATAATTTTAAATTTTAATTTGAACTTGAATTAAAAATTAAAATTTACTCAAGTATTTCGAATCTAACTTATGAATTTGAATTTAAATTAAATTTTAATTTATATAAAATTTTATTCAAATTTTATTTGAAATTTAAATTAAATTTATGGATAAAAATTAAAATTTAAATTGTAATTTTAAGTTTGAATTTGAATAAATCGAAATTTAGTTTTATATTTTAAATTATCCACTCAACTTCAAGAGAGAGATAATAGATTGCAAATGGAATAATGATTGCAAAGAATATATTCTCTAAAATGTCAATACACACATGTATTTATTAGTATTAGCCTACTACAAAAAGTCCTGTAAATCACTAGATTTTCAAATAGTATTAAAGTGAGTCCATCTACCGTTACAAGTATGAAAAGAGCTTAGATAAAAAATTAGTTAAACGGATTGATAACTTGATTAGAGTCAAATTACTTAAAACCTTAGTTAATTATATCAGTGAATTGACATTTACATTCTTACTTTGGCACCTTAATTGAGTCACGTGTCTTGAACTGATTTATGAAATAATATATTATCGAAACATAGTCGAGTCTTCTATTCTGCTTTATAAAAATTAAGACAATTAGCCCTCGTCAAAAAAATACTAATATTAGAGCTCATACGGCCCTAACAAACCAATGAGGGATATATTGAATAAATATTACTGATAAAATGGATAGGACAACGGATAAAAGTTGGGACTTCGTAAAATCAGGTATATAATCTCTGCTATTTCGCTTAGTGTTTAACGGAACGCTGTATAAACATTACGGCAACTAAAAGAATGAGCATCACTTGAGATTATCGATAAAGTATGAAAAATTATAAATTCATGTAAAACATCGAGGAATAGGAATATATACTGGGTAGAATATGCTGGACTTTCATTTTCTTCACAAATTCAACGTGGATTATCTGTATCAATCATGTTGTTAATGGATCAATCCGTTGTCTTAGGTGTTTAGATTATGGTGTGTAATCGGTGTAAAATCCAGTGCTGTCACTGGCACTATTGAACTCGGATGTACTAGCTCTGAACGTGCCGAGATCGTGATCCCCTAACCGGACTATCAACAGGCAGAATGAAGTACATACACAGTTAGCTATGCTGAGGCGGGTCTTGTCTAGTTGGTGTCAATGATAGGGTCGGCGCTGCCGGGTTGAGCGAATGCCGCACAGTTATTCGGGCGAAAACGGGCTAGTAGTGGCAGCCCGCCCCCGAATTAATCGTGCCGGGTCGGCCTGAGCTGACAAACGGGAATTTCGCTAGTATCGAACAGCGACGAATGAGGTATTTCAGCTACCTCTGGCATTAGTAGGAGCCGTGGAATGATTGGATGTCGGTGCCGAGAGCCGTGCTTGCGTGATTAGAAATATGAGTTTATCAATGTTCTAGAAATTCACACAACTTATAATGTTATTATTGATAAATTATATTGAAAAGTTCTTACGAATGATAAAATTATAAAACTATTAAAATGCTAGTAATTTAATTCTTATATAAATTAAAATATTAACAAATATTGTAAATTTGATAAATATAATTATATATAATTAAGTTAATTGTAAATAATAATTCATTTTAATGATATTAAATAAGATAACATAATTGTATTTGTTATAATATAAAACATTAAAAATAAATGATTGGAACTAAAATTTGAGGTCAAGGGAAATTGTGATAAGTTGGTTATCAGTCTCACAGGTATGTGAAGGTAGAGACAGTCGAGAAGAGTAGTTTATGGGTGAGTTATTCCATTTAAGAGTTGAGTCGAGCAGTCATGCAAGCGCTTGCGCACAGTTGGTCGCATGTTTAGGTAGTGTCGGATTAAAAAAAGATGAGATGTTAAAGAAGAATGATTGGTAGATGGACAATGGCTTCTAAATGATATTAATATCTTGGTGGCCTATATGGTGCAAGGGGTTTGTGGGGGACAATTATATATATATTGATAAAGATAAATTTAGGTGAGTGACGGTGTAGCACTCTTGTATTGTACGGGCTCTGTTAATAATATTGTGGAACCTGAACCAAACACCTGAGAGTGATTCGGAGATGGAGGTTAGTCGCAGTAGCATTCAGATAGAGAGAACAAAACATAAATTAAAGTCAATCGGCGACGATCTTGGTGCGGCCCGATTCCGATATCCCAGCTTAATCTGTTGGGCGACTCTACAATTGTCGTCGTGATGTCCAGTGGCCGATGTGGCGCTCAATCGAGAGGCGTTCGCCATTAAGCCGAAGGCACGGCCTCTCGCTTATAAGCAATCGATTACTGTCATCGGCAAGGAGACCCAGCACCTAAGTGGAAAGGTAATGCTTACACCGCAGGTGCTAAAGGCCCGCAGAAGCTCACTATACAGCCTTGTCCACTTAGGCACTATAAGCAGTTTTCCGGGCACGTTCTAACGGTCCCTGGACAGCAGGCCCAAATGAATGTAAATACGTGAATACTTGATCAAAGGGAGATGACGATCTTAATTTAGTAAAACACATGAAAGGTGATGACGCTGATTAGGCCTCGCTTCGGGCTGTGCCATCACGGCATGTTTAACTTAACCAACGGGACATTGTGCTACATGGAATAGATTCAATCAAGATACAAATAGTAAATTTGTAGAGTAATTATAAAAAAAAATTCACTGAGGCAAGCTAAAAATAAAAAAAAGAAAAAAAAATTCTAAGTCCTCCAGAAGCAAGGCCTTCATGAGGAATACACTGGCGAGAGTCCAAGACTCAACCCACAAGGACTACCGGCCCAGCATTCCGTGCTCGTCCTCGTCAGATCTCGGTCTCCCGGTCTGCTCTTGCGCCTCAGTTATCTAGAAGAGCACGTATCCCGCGCCATTCACAAGGACAGATGCATTCCAGGGTGAGCTTCATGGCAGTCGCATATAATAGCATTGATATTATGTTGTTTTAGAAACCAGCCAATTTACCACAAACACGATCACTACAGTGAAATGGTCTCTCAGAATCAATAGGCCTCATTTCTAGTCTACAGACATGATGTCTGTGTCTAAGCCAAAGTGCAAGTGTAGTCCTATAAGGACTGAGATTTGGATTAGTGATAGGTAGGTAACTCTCAGTCTCTATGAGTCTGATTCGCTGTTTGCAAATAAGCTGAGTATTATGTACAAAAGCATCTTGTCATAGTTCGAGTGGTCATAAATTAACGAGTAATATCTAGAGACTTTCAATTATCTCTCCTTGCTTGAGCTCATCACTTACGACTTTCACTAAACTATGCTAATAGCTAGCAACTAATCTACTACTGCCACGGTTTCGAGTAGGTCAAATATATGAGATCATGATGAGCTTCTCCGATCGCAATATTGGGTGCTGGTGTACTTCCTGTAGCTATGTGCACTGTTGATGTAAGTTTCATGCTAGACTCTTCTATTAATAGCAAGTCTCAGGTAGTTAGTGCTGGATGATTACTGCTGTACACTACAATTATAGCAAAAATGTAAAAATAGGGATTCAACTCCTGTTTCAATCAAAGAGAAAAATTACAAAAGTATAGAACAGAACAGACAGCAAAAAGAAATTATATCGATGTAAATGCATAGTGGGAGCATCAGTATAGTAATCGTGCTGGATATCCTGGTAACTTCTAGTTGTGAATATGGTGATTGAGAGATGCTAGGGTGGAGTTAGAAGGATTGTTCCCTGCGGAAACGAGTAGAATGGTTGCTGATCAACCAGGTAACAAACTAACCAGAAATAGTAGTGATTTTCTGTACTGCGTCGATAGAGAAGCTGATCTTCTATCTGTACTCCGTTTAACTGTGGAACACGAATAGTATTGTAAAAAACACAAAAGTATTGTGTAACAGAGGACGATCTTACTTCGAGATATTCTCGGCCACCACTGGCTTAATCGTATTGGAGGGTTCAACAAGTGGATTTGATCCAAGAACACTGTAAGGCTTATTTTAAGACAAAATTCACTATCAGTTATATGTACTGAATATACTCCGTAAAATGTTTCGTGAACTTTCTGGAGGGTGTCACGTATCTTCGTAATGTTTATGAAGGATTTGGAAAAAAAAATCCAGAAGCTAGTTTTTGTGTCGAACAAAATGGAACAGAAAACTGAAAAAAGTGTTTCCGTGGAAACACAATCTTATTACATTGTTGTTATCTACCGTAACTTTTTCGAGAACCCGTCGCTAACCATTTAGAAAAAGATATCCTCGACTTATTTATTTTTCGGAATATCATTGAAATTTTTTTGGTCGGAAAATGGATTATGAGAGTGTTTCCAATGAGAATGATATATTTCCTAGAACGATTTTCCTTTATATGCGCTTAAACAATTACCACAACATACACTAACTAACAAACCAGAACACACCTCGTGATTCAGCTTTTAATCTTCGTGTCTCAATTACCCACTGACATAAGAAGATGCTTGGCATAAATTTCTAGAGCACGTGCACTTTACCTGTAACTTTGAGTACGGTTACGAGCGAATTGAAAATGGATATGCGTTGAAGTTTAGATGCAATATTGGTTGAGTGAAAGCTGAATTGTGGATGGAGGTGAAGTAAGGTGAAACGATTCTGTGTGGGGAAAGTATCGTGGTGAAGATTTGAGCGACGTTTGAGGCCAGAATGAAAACTGGGGAGATTTGTACCGGGAAATTGATTGGGATGATAAATTCATGCACAGTTTTGAATAAGTTTCAAGTTACTTATGGCAGCCGCTATAAAGCTCGAATAAGTGTGAACTGTTATATAGCGTAGACCAAATCATGAGCAAGTTACAAAATCCTTTAACCTGATTAACGTGTAGAAAACTCACCAGATACTCATGAAGAAGACGTAGAATGTAGTAGAAGCGTGTGAGACATATAAGAAAAATAAAAAATGAAGTTGAAGGGGTCTAGTTCAGCAGAGGCACTAATAGTGCGAGGGGAGTCCCGCACACAGTTATTGACCTGAAAGAGTTGGGATAAATTTGGAGACGGGGAGTGCGTGTCGTAAGCTCGCTGTAATCGAATGCGAGAGAGAGAAGTGATTGAGGGGGTTTGTTGTGAGATATTGGAGGGGCCGCAGAAAAAGAAGAAGATGTCAAGAATGTATGGGACGGCCTCAACTGGTAGGTTACTTTTGAAGATTGACCGGCGACGTCAAACTGATAGGGGCTTCAAAATTTTGGACAGTTAAAGAGAGTTTGCAGGTGCAAGGCAAGGGCTAAATAAAGGCTCAGTGTGACAGGAGAGTGAAATCCAAACGGCTCTGCAATGTTGACTAATCGGAAAATAGAGCTGGGCCAGGAGTGCAAGAGCGGAAACGGGCAAAGAGTGAGAAAGTAAAAGGCATCAGCGACTCGCTCTGCGACCTAAGAGTGGTCACAAGCAAGTAGCGAGATACTATCCGTGGTCGATTTAGCTTCATTCGCACACAACCGTGATGTTTACGAGTACACGGTTCTGATGATAGACTTAGCACCATTAGGGGGCGAGTGTTCTTTTGCTTGCATGTGTAGTCGTGTTGTTTCTCAAGATAGTAACGTAAATCGGATGAGAGAATGGTATTATCGAGAGCCAAGGGACTGTTTAGACATCGATCAGGAGCATTTGTGAACGAGTGGCTTAATGCTAAAAGATGAGTGCTCGGAGGGTGTAGTGTGAGGGACTTGCATGCGATCTAATTACGAGCAAGGCTGCGTACTGAATTTGAATCGGCTCAGGTGTTAGTGGAGATTATTCTATATGGTGAGAGAGTAACATTTATGAAGTGATGGTCGCAGTTTTGATGATTGTTATGTGCAGGGTACCGAATTTAGTGTGCTCGATCAGCACGCGCGCAGCAGGAGTTGCGAATCCTGCTGCTAGGAGCTTCTGCAACGAGAAGAGAGCGTACATGCAACTGCAACTCCTTGTTTAGCCCCCGCTCGGCAAGTTGGCCACACTAGCTAACTCTCGTGACAGACGATCGGATGACGACAGACTGGTGACTCTGCCTCCGAACAATAGTGGGGCTGCTCCACGTAGTTCTCGCAGGCCCACGAATTAGTCGGCAAGGCGATTTCGTCTGTTTCGGCTACAAGGAAACATGTCTCGTTACTGTTCATAGGCAATAGTGTTCGACCACGAGCGGCATTGCCGTAAGCTGCGCGTAGCCATATCGTACCCACGAGTTTCAGGAAGAGACTCTCGGGTGAAACCAAGAAGATGAAAACCGGCGACGACATTTCGTAGTGTGATATTTCGAGTAATTGCCAAATCTTCTCTATTGACGATATTCTAAGCTTGTTGCATGTAAGGTGCCATTCAGATGATCCAACAAATACCGAGCAGCCGCGCAACCGTCCTCGCGGGTTTCTTCACTTACAAAAGAAAAAGTCGGACTTGGAACAAACCCGCGCCGTGTCCCAGCCGCATTGTTGAGAAGAGTAATCGAGTCTTGCAACGTCAGCGGAAAAGCATTCGTCGTCGCTGTGTGCCTGGTTAGTTCGCTACTGTCTTACAGAAAGTTCCGTGGAACCATTATTATCGCTATTAGTATGTTGCTTAAGTGAAACTCCAATTGAATTACGTAGATGCGTCTCAATGAGTTCCGTTCATCGTACGGCTCCTGAGGCAGGAGAACTTGTACTTAACAGAGTCCAAAAAGAGATCATGGCCTGTGAAGATTAGTGGTAAGGGAAAAGAGATAGGCCGGGATTCATACGAGGGTGGAAGCGGGGCGAGTTGCTGTGGGGAAATAGACTCTGAGAGGAGGAATACAATGCCATCTTTCAGCTAATATTCTAGGCGGGAAACTCTGCGAATCTTATATCGCAAGATCGCTGCTCCGCGGCATAAAGCAGACAACTCATTTTTCCAGATAATGTGTTCATTATCGCGTTTTGTTGCTTGCGTCTTTTTAATCCGTAGTGCTTAATTACTCCGGGTTGCATGTGGCGGATCGATTCGAATTGTATGTTTTTGGTAATTTTGGGTTCCATTTGCTCACGAAGCAGAGCGCAATCGTTCTTCGTGAGATGGATTGCTTCATGGTATACAGGTATATTGGATCTATATTGTTTAATTACGCATCTTATTATCCTCACCTCAATTCACAGTTTTGATAAGATCACTTCCCATTTTTGCTGTTCTTGGCATTGTTTTCGGATATAAAGCTGTACAATCTAGATAATAGGAGAGTAAAAATACAAAATAATTTACATCTAAGGCACAATTTCTTTTCATCATAGTATGCTCGAATCCTTTCTCTTTACTTGTCTAACCAGTTTTGAAGCTGCAGTTTTCTGAAACTTACTAGCGGCACAAACTGGATACATCTCAGACCGGTCACATGTTCACATTTGCTTGCAAGAATAACGTAAGCATCATAAAAATTTTTATTGTGAATGAGCATCTGACATGAAAGAATTGCTTTCTGCTGGCAATCTTCCTGCGGCAACTGCTGCACACTGCTGTGGACTGACAGAATGTTTGTTCTTCTTAGTGTTGAGTTCGCAAATTGCCTGGCCCTGCCGATGACTACTTGGCCTCAAAAGCTGCTAATGAGATGGTACATGCAGCGTTTGGTGAGGCACAGCTGAATTCACATCACAGTTAAGGAAATGAACTGCACAAATCAGGCTTGTTGCTGAAAGCATGCTAGCAATTTCATGAGACTTTTTTTTTGTGGTTTGAGTCAGTAAAATCTGGGACGGAAAGATTGCTCACAATTTTATTATTCGAATCGCAATAAACATTATCGTTACTGATCGCCTTCTTTCTGTTTAAGATGTCGAGTTATGAGCAGCTTTGTTTGCGAGCACAAGAAATCCTTAGAATTTAAGCACTACTTTTTACTAGAACAAATTTTACTGTTGATTCACACACGAAATCGTTACGAGCATGAATTTTTCTTACAAAAAAATGCGCATTAAAAGAACGGGAAATCTTAATGTGATAAATAAGGAAAATATAAAAAACCAATTATAGTAGATTAGCCATTTGAATTGATATGTGATAAAGTAGAGCGCAGCCTATTATGTGCTACAATTCAAAATTGAGAGCGCACGTGCTGATCCAAAGCTCTTTTTTAATTTCCTACACGCAATGAGATATCTAAAGACCGTAACGAGCGTCAGACTAGTCTCTAAAATTATAATCCCTAACCTCTTTGACATGATCTAGTTGTCAGCTTTCTTGGGCGGTCTATGTACGCTGCATTAGGGTCGATGATACGAGTTCGAGGCCATTGGATTCTTTGGAAATACATGCAATACCAACGCAAATG
>NC_033634.1:10165258-10195325 GCF_001540865.1 Ananas comosus | reverse complement strand
AAGTTTATTTTTTTAAAAAAAATAGATTTAAAATTTTGATGTAATTTTTTATATTTAATTTTAAATTGAATTTAAATTAATATATTATAAAGATAAATTTAGTATATTAATTTGATTACGTTTTTAATATTTACCTGAACCAAAACACCGACAATGGGAATGATTTATTCCGATTCAGGTGGACAAACACAACAGAATTAAGTATGAGTCATTTCGATTCCGAGTTCAGCTTATTTCGTTCGATTCTAGATTCGCGATTCCGACTTCGAGCCGAAACACTCTCATTGTATCCAAAACACGATGAATAATTTACCGTAACTTAACTTAATACAATGTTTAATACAATAATACGGTGAATATAGAAAAGATACGATTTAATTTAAGTAAAAAATTGAAAGGAGGCCTGAATAGGGTCATTCTCCATATGTTATATACATTTTATCGGAGCGGGGATAGTTTTTGTTGCATTGCAGGAATGAGGAATCAAATCGTTTTTCAAAATAAAATTGTAGATGTAATAAGGCAGATGTGATAACGAATTAATTTAGTTCTGAGGATAGAAAAAATTATAATGAAGAATGAAAAAAATAGAAAAAAAAAAAAAAAAAATTTCTAACTAGGATAGGTTTAGGGTTGTAGGAGGAGTACATGAAACCGACTCCAAAAAGCATCTCCCCGCGCGCGGTAACTCTCTCTCTCTCTCGTGCGGTGCGCGTGCTCTGAGTTGAAGAAAGCACTCCCTCAAAGAGCTCCCTGCCTTTGCGTGATCTGTGTGGGTGTTGAAGTAATTCAAACATTCCCTTAAATTAGACGCCATTCAGGGTGGTGAGCTTCATATTGGCTATAGTCGTGCAGATTAGATGGGGTCTCAGAAATCATAGGCCTCAGTGTGTGTCCGTGCTGCTCCGCGACCTGTGTGTTGCTATTAAATTGGAGCGTGGGTTCGGAATGTTGGGAACTTAAATGGAGGGTAGGTGGTAATTTTAGTTTGTCTAATGATTGGTCTGGATAATGATAATCTACCGTTCTTCTTCTTCTCTTCTTCTTCTACTACGTAACTACTCTGACTATTCGTTCAATATATATTGCACATTTGTTTCATACTTTAAATCTATTAGGTGTGTTCTGCGGGACAAATGAATTGGGGGGTTGGTTTTTAGATTTAGGTTGTGTCTTGGATTGTTGTTAGTCTTCCATTACTGCGTTTCTTTTTCAAGTTCTTGGAAGTGTGGAAGTGCTGTAACGGATGACCGAGAGAAGTGAGTTAGAAGGTTCTTTTGCCCTGTTTAATCGATATAAGAAAAAAAAAGAGAGAAATTTGAGAGAGAATTATATAATATTTAAGTGGAAGGTGTCGTTGGTGAATGATATGGAGTTGGACGCTAGGTATAGATGGAGAGTTTGGAAAATTCCGTAACTCTTTAGGAAAAAGTGAGGGTGTTTGATGCCTCGCTGGAAATAATTGAGGAAGATGGTGTATTATCAGGAAGATATTTAGTCTTTGGCTGGACTGGAAAAGTATTTTTCCGTCCGTTTTACGGGAAGAGATGGATTGACACGAAAGAGAAGAATACTTGAAAAGAGGAGTCTTTTCAGGATTGTCCGCTCTTTGAATCCAGAAAAACTAGCTTTTTTTGAAAAAAAATATTTATTTTATGGAAACCACCTTGTTCTTATTCTTCACACTAATTTTTTAATGGAAATTCTGGAGAAAGAAAAGAATCAGGAAAACTGAGTGTGTTCTGTCGAAACAATGTGGACAGAATACTGAAAAAAGTGTTGCTTCCGTGGAAGAACTCCTCTTTCTCGAATTTTTTTTTCCATCAACTTTGTATCGTTAACGAAGCAGTGACTTTGCGTGTGTGAGAGAGGAGTGGTTTTATGTCCTTGATTTATTCCGTGCGGGTTCATGGAAAAGTTGTTGGTCGGAAAAAGAGTTTGAGATTATTATGACCATAATTGTGTTCGTCGAGAGTGTTGAATTGGTTATTCGCCTGAGAACAGATGGGTGTATGACACTTTTTAGGTTTATATTGTATCATGTGCGAAAAGTAAAAATGTAACGGCCTTCAAGTATTACCGAAGCGTTCGCTGATGGTCACTTCGTATAATATTGTGTCTGACTCAATTGCGAGAGATCGAGTTCAATTCAAGATCCACTGCACACATTTTAAAGACCAGTATAACTCGATTTATGCGGCACTGTATCGCATACTGGGAATTGCAGATGAACATTAGTTACCCGAAATCCTACTGACATTACAACTGGAACGGGCGGGTTTACCTGAGCTAAACGGGCTATGTTCTTCGGTGTTAGTAATCGTCGGCATAGAAAAATAATAGAAGCCCGCTAAATCCACCGTGGTCATGTGCAGTTAACAAGATCAAGTGGAGATGTTGATTTCATGCCGAGCGCGAACCGAGACGCAGAACGCGCGCTCGTGATCCGCCGGGATTCCGAGATAATATATATCTTATAAGTTATGATTGTTGCGTATACTTAATTATATTGTCTTTTTTGTAAGTATTATAAAATGGATATTTAATAGAATTTATATCAACTGTGTAAGGTCTTTCCAGTTGTTCCTAAAAGCGTGGTTATGGATTTGTAAACGATTAGCTCGTCGCCGTTTCGGGTCGTTCGGGTTTCAGGTTTTTGGTCGGATACGGATGCGTACTGGTATTGAATTTTTTATATAAACCTCCGGGGCTCGGATCCGATACGGTTTAATTTGATTTTCGGGTTCGCATTCAGGTTTAAAAACCTTGACCGGGATCGTGAATGTCCGTTGATCGCGCGTCATCGGTTGTTTGAGGTATGTGTGCTGCGTAGAATTTGAAATGATGATGCTTCGACTACGTGCGGAGGAGTATTTTGTGTTTCCGAAGAGTAAAATAGAGTGGGTGTGTCTAAGGGTTGGGGTGAGAAGATGTGTGTTTGTAAATATTATTAGCGGGAATGCTTTATTAGCCAAATAGGAGAGGGATGTTGTGATCTAGAGTGTTAATCCGTTTGATGAGGATTAAGTAAGATAAGTTCATCACAGTTTATAGTGTCAATTACGTTTGCAGAGCGATTTAAGAGCTCGATTAACGTTACGACTGGATGTCTTAAGGTGCGGTTACGAATCCGAGATGGTTTGTTTAACAAACTTTTGTAGGAGATTGGTATAATAATCACGTGAAAAAACTCAGGAGATACTGTGGTGGTGAAAGGGTGTAAAGGTTTGTCGTGTAAAGATTAATATGTAATACACATTAATTTTAAATGATGATTAGAATTGAAGGAGTTAAAGGGGTAGTTGTCTATTATTTCGGGAGAAGCGGGAATGGCATATAGAGTATAAGAGGGTTCTCCAGACAGTTTGCGTTGATTACACAAAGAGATTGAGGTAGTTAAATTTAAGAACGAGTGGTGTAGTACGTAATGGACGTCTATTAAAGTGGGTGAGGTTTGGTTCTGTAGAGAGTACGCAGGAAAAGAGGACAGATTATGGTCAAATGTTGTTATGGGACCATGCAACTGTCAGGTTATTTGGAGAATTGATCTCTCTCTCCTCAAACTGTGAGTTTGGTTCATTTTGAAATTGAGCCCCTCAACTATTGGATATGTCTAGTTGTTTGTGAGCAGTTTAGAGAAGTTGCAGTCAACAAGCTAAAAAAGCCTGATTACAGCATGTGAAGGATTCAAGGAGCCTCAGCAATTGACTAATAGATTATTACCCAATCAAAAAACTCAAAGTAAGGTACTAAAAGTTACGAGGAGAAGCATCCCTAAAGTTCTTACGACATTTTATTGGAATATGGATCGAGTTTTTGGTCGAGTTTTCGCTTCGGTTGGATTTTGTGCGAGTGTTAAGCTGTTAGATGCTGTGCTCAGGAAGTTGACAACTATACTAGGTGTACCCATTAGATGACGATTTTCGTTCTTCGTGATGGTGTAAAAGTCAAGTCATTGTGATGTTTCTCATGATATTACAAGAAGGAGTAAACGATTACGTAACGAAGAGAGAGGAGTGTGCATTAACGACCTATTCACAAAGGAATCGTATTGAATTGCCAGCTGGATATATCTGCCAGAATCGGGCTTCGAGAGAATATCGACAGCGACTGTACTATTATGCTCAGGTGTTGTTATATTTCTTGATGATTAGTAGGATTCAGGGTGGCGAGCGTTATAGACCTTATGATTTGTAATTTGCAGTTGGAGGTCCTCGCGGGTCGAAACTCGTCCGTTGATGCTTACGGCATTTGTCGACTGTTCTACGCATCGAGAAATGGAAGAGGCGTATGGAATGCCATTGAACGTAACCGGTTGTTTAGTCCCGGTCTCGGGAGGTGTGATGGAATCGTATTATGGCAGATATTCACTTATTTCGAAGAGTGAGGATTCAGACGAGAACTTTCACTGTACTGAGTTTCGAGCAGGTGATGGGAGCATGCAGTGATCGTGCGCGGGCGCGAGGAGAAGAAGATATTTAGGTCTTTATATCAGTTTTCGATCCTGTGTTCGGCGTAAGCGAAGGACAACGATGGTCTTCAAGGCCAAAGTTTCGAGGCAACGATTGGGGCTCGGTTTCGAACACGGGTGTGGGTGCGAAAATGATTGGCGTTGGAGTTGATTTCTGGCGGAGAGTGCCGATAACGTAGCTGTGTGAGTCGGAATTCGGTCCACAGAGTCTTACGAAGAAAGATAATGTTCATATGGGTGAAGCCAAAGACTTGTAAATTACGAGTCCCGCGGGCGAATTCGATGAGTTTGTGAGTTATTTACAGGATGAGATATAATGTGCCAAGAGGTTTCTCAGATTTGACAAGGATAGTTGTTACTTTTGCATGTACTTGAGTTGACAGTTTCAAGATAGAATGCCAGACAGACGTAGCGCGATACAGAGGAGCTCAGACCGTATTAACTCCGGTAATTCTTGCAACGTTATAGAAAATCGTTAATGGCGAGAACGAGGAGGACATTACCCGCTCTCGGATGTTCATCGGTTTCGCATTTTTGAGAAGATAATGATTACATTGTTGAATGCAACGTCATAACGATGTGCGTCGGTGGCTTGGTGCTCTTCTTGAGTTGCGCTATAGCGTTCTTAACAGAACAGTTCGTAACCAATTATAGTCCTATTATTTATGTGCCTGCTAAGTGCAAAAACTCGAGTCTATGGAATTTATCTGGATCACATATGAGGCGGGGTTGACAGGAACTCGTTATTGGAGACAGTGTTGCCGTTCAAATTCGTCACGTGTGGTCACATGATAGGAGGGGATTTTGTAATGACTTATTAATGACTACCTGGAAAAAGATGATCATGGCCTTGTGACAGTTATATGGAATGCGGATATGGTGTTCGATGAGCGGACACATAAACGTATTGAGCTGTGGAGAGTATTTGAGTATTAGCTTTGGGGAGATAACGTGTGGTGTGGAGGAGGCAGATACAGATGCATTCTTTTTAAAGTATCATACTAAGCTGGGTAATACATGCGAGAAGAGGATGAAGAATTTTTATAAAGATGCAAACTCGGAGATATGCTGCGCAGCTGCCGCATAGTGTAAGATACGGCAGCAATCTCTATTTTCAAAGAAGAGAAGTATGTGTGGTTCATTATTTGTTTTTGTATTGCATTTGTTCGTTCGTTAATGGCTAGAGTATGTGAAAGTTCATTTTAAATCAGATTGCTTGGTTTGTTTATCACGTATTGTTTGATTGTGACTGAGTATTGGCAGACGCATTTTTTTGAGATATGGAACGGGGATATAGACTATGTGTCGTTAATATTGTTTATGGGTAATGATTTTGATAGATGATCATTATGTGTTGTGGTATATGTATCTTCATTATCCTACAAGTCAGGACCATTGGACGGATTGTTTGGTACGATCATCATTGGATTTGTTGTGTGTGTATAGTGAATTGCGGAGAAGGATAAGTGTATTTAGATCTGTGGCAAGTTGTTCTGATAAACAAGTACTGCTGGCGACAAATGTATACATCTCAGACACTGTTCATGTTCACATTGCTTGAAATAAGGAAGATCATGATAAATTTTTTATTGTGAGGAGGAACCTGACATGAAGAATGTTATGTCTCGCTGGCAATTCTGGCAAAAGCAGACACATGCTTGTGGATGCGGATAATAGGCGAGCAAATGGTGTTGTGATTTTTGTTGAGAGTGTTAAATTGCGGGTGTGGTTGCCCTGATGATTGGCCTCAAAGATGCGCTGAGAAACTTGTCGCTGGTATGTGGTTTTCGCTAATGGTGGTGTAAAGCGGTTTGGAGTTGCGGGGGAAATTGAGCCGTTTGAGGACCAGCCTCGATTCTAGTTAATAAGATCTGAATCGTGGGTAAACAGACCTCTATATGGGACGTTCAGGCTTAATACATGGACCTGCTTAGCTTTTTGAATTTTCCTCTGTTTTTTTTGGTTTACGGTCGTAAAAATGGAGAAATAGTTGGTCCCAAATGTATTGTCTCGTATCTTAAGTATGTACTCTCCAATATATCTCATGTCTCCGATGTACACAGGGAGTATTTGGTACTAGTAGTCTCATTGAAGCGAGTATTTTTAAGAAGGATCTGCATTGAACATACAGCGGAGAGTCGCGTTATTATATATCCAAATAAGAAGAAAATTATTAAAAAAAAGCTGTGAGTAATTTGAAGGAACATTCAAGAGTTAAAATATAGATACAGGGTGTATAAGATGAGGACCAATGGGGCAATTACCCAGAAGTTAAAAAAAAAAAAAAATGCTACTTTCACTCTTGTCCGAACGTTCCAGGGGTTTGTGAGGGAAATATATGAATCGTCGTATACTCATGACAGATGGAGAGATTTTGAATAGTGAGAAAAAGAATGAGGTTAAATAACTCATTCAACGCCTATATCGAATATAGAAAGGCTCCTAAATATTTAAACAAAAGATAGATCAAAGAAGGTTATATCTATTAAAACTTGTAAATTCAGTTAGATAATTTTGTGGGTGTTAATTTGAGTTATTTAGTACCTCTGATTGAGTTAAATCTTTTAAGGTGGGATTGATTATGTTAATGGGAAGTCGCGTATTCTCCAGGAATATCTGATGGATTAGATTGGCCAGAATCAAAAGTTTGTTCGAGACTAGCGTTAACTTCCTAGATTAAGTATCCAGAATACAGCTTAAATCATATAAATTTGTATAATAAGATTTGCTACTTATAAAGTCTTCAATTTAGTTCAGTCTGCTTGGAATAATTGTCCATGCAAGTGCTTAAAATTGATATGATCTGGACAATGTATGCGTTTACGAAGACGGCTTCTCTCTCTTAGCGCAGGATAGGACCGTTCATCAGGGCGGGTTGCGGAGGTCTTGTACCGGTCCTGATGTGCAGTGAGGTTCTCGCGAACGTTTGCTGGCGAGACTAGCAATTGGTATAAGTCGAGAATGGTTGGATACCGGTCTCTACGGACTAAGGAAACAGGTCTCCCGGGGATCGGTCTCTCAGGCAAGGAACCGTTCCGACGCGAAATCCTTCTGCTCGAATATGACAGCCTCGGGACCGGTCCCAAGTCGTTTGAGGCCTAGGTCCTTCACGCGGAAAACTACTGCTCAGTTGTAGGTGGAAGTTGACATAAGGGTTAAAAAGTTTGAGGGTGTTTTATGCAAAATGGGCCTTTTAATTTTATATAGGTAGGAGACAGCACTTGTCACTCTAACATCCTCATCAGACCTGCTTTACTTTCTCTAATAGCCACTTTACTCTTTTGTCCTCTTACCTTAGGAGATAATAGAAGTATAAGATAGAAAGAGAAAGAAGCTAAGAGTGGTGTAAATGTAAGAAAAATGAGAGCGCATTGACTGAGATAGATAGAAAAGAGAGAACAAGTGATATTGTGTTATAAATTGATGAAAGCGAGATAAGATTCATAGAATGACCTGATTAAGAATGTCATATAATAACTTCTTATTTTCCTATTCTTTTAGTCAGCTTGTTGACGTTTTTATCCTACATTAGTTTAGTAGTTGGATTGGGTAAGCTCTATAACCTCACCGGAATATTTGAATAGAGTTAGATAAATTTAGAGAGTATAATTGTGAGATTATATGTTTACGCTGATAGATATCGATACGTGTAACAATATGAATTCCTATTAGTGATAGTTGGAGCAATTAGCTTTTAAGTTGAACAGTTGGTTCCGCTCGCAGAATTATCGATGCGTATCGCACCGTGGATTTCTCTTGTGATTCTGGAAGGTAATTTTTTTTGGTGGTTTGGTATCTAGTAGGTATGTTAGAAATATCTATCTAATATGATTGAGAGTGACGTTTGTCTCGTAAGACATTTTGCATATGTGTGCTCTCTTTGCTTTCTTTTCTGTCCTTCCCTCTTTGAAAAGTTTGTGGATTATACGGTTTCATGTTGAGGAGATCCTAACTGACGAGAAGAATTAATGAAGGCCGTGGATACATGTTGTCTGTGTTGACTGAGAGAAGTTGAGGGTCTACGCGTGACCATGAGGAGGCACAGTGCAGGGATTCAACAGTATAAATAAGAAAAAGATAAGAGAATTTAAGAATATATTACGAATCGCTCGGACGGATGACATCGATTGATAGTGTGGTTGTGTATAGAAGCAATCGGTATCTTCTCTTTAATGTTATAATTATTAATGTATATTTTTTGATTATGTTAATTTAATTTTATATATTTTTAGTCTATAATTTTAAGGAATAGGATTATTAAGTAATGAATTGACTTTGTTCAATTGAATTCATTTATAATTTTTCCTATGATGATATTTTACGATCAATTCTCGAGCATTAACTTGTCATGAATATTAATGAGAATTTAAATAGGATTGTTGAGTTTTGTATGTGAAATAAAAACGCAATCATTAATATGGTTTAGAGCAAGAAAAAAATTGGTAGATTATATAATTAGTAGAAGCCCGTCTAATGATTAAGATACCTAATCGCTCCTCCAAAAATATGATTTAATTGAGGTGCATAGCGATGAACTTTTTATATAAGAAATCCATTGAATTATGCAATTGCGAATTACAATGGTTATGTATATTTTGGCATTTCCAAAAAAATTTTTTAGAGTACTTAAGTCCTTAAGATTGGTAATTATATGAGACTTCATGGAATATAATGAATGTATATTTGATATAGAGGAGTATATCCAGAGACTGTTATCCGAGCTCATGAATTTTGTATGGCCCGGTGCTTTTAAGAATTATGGAATCCTTTGTGAGGTGCGCCTAATCAAAAGTGATTATTAAGCGTGGGCTAATAGTGTTATGTTTTAATTAATAAGAGTCAAATCCTCGTTGGTAGCGACTTCTTTTGTCTTTTTATGGTCCCGTATACGTATTTTAGTTTACCATGCAAGGGACCTTCACATTATTAATCGTGTGAAGTATTGTTTTATTAATAACAAACTAATGTGTTCGGATAGGTTAGTAGTTGTAGCCGAGCTTTAGTGTTAGATAAGAATAGATGATTATCTAAACTCTCTCTCATTTTTATAGAAGCATGTAAGTCTAACATATAGGAGGTATAATTTTCTTTTATATGACAACGCAACCGAAGGTGTACTAGTATCCTTATTCAACATAAACTAAAAATTTATATAAAAACATTTTGTAATCTGGCTTTTACTAAGTAATTATACTAAATTTAGAATATGACTATGTATCTAATTAACTAACTCTTATATCAAATAAATTACATGAAATTTTAGGAATATTAGGTAATAGTCAAATTAAACTTTATATCAGTCGATTTAAGCTATGTTATCAAATTTAATAAATCTTAAATACATAATTGGTTTGAGAGCTCTATTTACAATCATAGTCACTTTAAAGATGATATAAATTGATTTTATTTTACAGTCACCCTATTTCCCGCAGAGAGAAGACACGCTGTCGCAGACTCGTAGTGGGCGTGGTGATTCTGGCTTTACTTGGTGCTATCACATTGCGGATTAAGCGCGAACCTGATCGCGACTTCGACCCTACACGGAAAGTTGTATTCTCCATCATTAATATTCCACCCACCTTAATTTAACATTTTCGCTACCACCAGGTTCAGTTCGGCGATCCGGTGGGGAGGATCGCGGTAAGGCGGCTCCCTCCACCTAACTGTACTGTATTCTTAAGTGATCTGCCAGTCTTATCTACTCTATGCATAATCTCTGATTCTCATACCTAATATTTGCTCTGTAATGAGTACAGTAAATGCAACTGATCAGATTGGGAGGGGTTAGTAGGTTGAGGTTGAGTTTTATGTTATATTTTGGCGAGAATGTAAAAAATGTTTAAATGAGTAATAAGATGAAATAATAGATGTCTTTCTCTTACTGTAAACTTAGTGGATTAATTGTTGTTGTATATACCTACCGTTATACCCTCATATGGTCTAATGTTTTAATATTCGAATAGATGGTGCACATAGCTCATAAATAAGTAGAATGTGGATTAAACTCAGATTATACTACAGTTGATTTTTATATATTTCCTGTTGGTGTGCCCTTCTTTTCTAACTGACACAGTGTTCCCGCGTGTGGTACGCATTCTTTTCCTCCTAATGCACCCGAATCTGTTGTTTGCCTTGGCGTACCGAAGGAGTCTCTGATCCTGATTTCACCTGTGGCTCTTTTAATACCTGTTCCGACCGGAAACGCAGCCAAAGCGGCCTCTACGGCAGCAAATACACACAAATTTGTTCAATCCTCAACGCAAGCTCAAAAAAAAAAAAAAAAAAAAAAAAAAAAAAAAAAAAAAAAAGTGAATTGTTTGTCATTTTTTTTCTGAAAAATTGTAAATAATTTATTATTTCCTCCATACTTTTATAACGAGATAATGAATTATTTATCATTTTTATTATACAGTAAAATCTCAATATGAAATTAATGAATTGTTCGCTGCTTTTAATGTTTTCTCTTTGCTTTCTTTTCTGTCTCCCTCTTTAAATTTTTTTTATGTCAGTTAGAAATTATGACAGAATTAATAAACCATTCATAATTTTTATAAAAACTAATAGAGTGCACGTGCAATGCACATCACATAAATAAAAAAATAAAAAAATTCAAAATAATTAAGATCGGACATGATTGATATGTAATATATAATTTTTAAATAAATTATTAGTGAATATTTATAATTTAATAATTTTATTATATTGCATAAGATAGTAAAAAAAATTATTGTTCAATTGAACATTTAGATAAATTAAATTTTAGATCTCCACATCTGGTCATAAAAAAAAAAATTTTATACTAATAAAAAAGCAACTTTTTTAGGACAAAAAATGACATTTATACCTGAAATCCCTTCAATTTTATAAATTATGTCAAAAATGATTTAAGTCATGCAAACTTTTTATATAAAAAATGATTTAGGCTATGCAATTCATACTATTTTATTTTGCATTCAAAAATTTTTATACTTAAGATCCCTTTAATGAATAAAAATCATATTATGATAAAAAAATGTCTGAAGGCCCTCAATTTTTAGGCGATTTATGAATCGGGTCCCTAATCATATCATTCAAACAATATGCAAAATATTATTAATTAATAAAATCTCCTTGGACTATTCTTTTTCTACATATTATTTAGTTTCCATGCAAACCTTCCACATTAAATCTATTTAATTAATAAAAAAATTATATAATTTATTTAGATAAAAATATACAAACTCTCTCTCATTTTTAGACAATTTCTCATAATTTTTTTTATTAACACGCACATAGCTACTAATTTAGTCAAATAAACTAAAAATTTAACCAAACTTTTTAAATCCTAAACAGTAAATACTAAATTTTAGAAAATAGATTAATTAACTACTCTATATCAAATAAAACTGAATTAATTAATAAATAAAAAATTAAAGTCGAAATGATATCAATTAAAAATAAATACATAATTGTTGAGAGCTCTATTTCAAAGTCACCTAAAATGAAAATGATTTTATTTCAAAGTCACCTATCCCCAAAAGAAAAGCCACGTGGCGTGTTTTCTTTACTTTTGGACTTCACATTGCGAAACCAACCCTTCGCCTTCCCTCCATCCATAACGTCTAATTAATATTCCACCCACCTTAATTTAACATTTCGCCTTCCCTCCACACATAATGTCTAATTAATGGTCCGCCCATCTTAACTTTAATCTAAATTGTAAATTATAAAAACCTGAAGGATCAAATGGCAACTAAGAGGGGGGGGTGAATTAGTTGAAAACTAAAAACTCAAGTAAAATTAAATCAAGATAAAAATTGCACAACCAAATAAAAGAAGAAAATTAAACTCAGATAACACAGATGATTTATCCTGGTTCGGCCCTTCTGCCTACTCCAGTCCGGTCCTTCTTCTCCTCGAGGTACCGATTTCACTATCACTTGGCCTTTTGAATAGGGCAAGACCAAAGCCGCTTACAATCACACAAAACTTCTTTTACAATCTCTCAAGAAGCTCACAATTACAAATCAATGAACAATTAGGACTTAGAGAATTTTTCTGAAGTTATACCACAAACAACATCCAAGCCCCCCTTTAAATACACTAGCCATCATTTCAAAAATGGAACAAAAGCATAATTAAATTATAATTGATTTCAATTTGAATTTTAACCATATTTGCAAATGCATTTGAATTAATTCCAAAATAAATTCGAATTCATACCACATTTGCAAAACATTTGAAATATTACTATATTGAAAAGCTCATTTGAAATTATATCTAATTTAAAAATCTTTTAAATTAATACTTGACAAATGCGAAAAAACTTTTTGAAATTCATTCCCACATTTGTAAAAGCTTTTAATACAGTACTTATAAACTCATTTTATATCATATTTTTATAGTTTCAAAAATATGAATTTATTACCATACATAAAAATCACTTTCATACCATAGTTAAAATAATGGCTAATTTGAACATTAAGCTCAAATCAAACCCAAAGGTGAATGGTCAACTTGACTTAGTTGGGACCGGCTCAAATCCGATAAATTGTAAAGAATTCCTCCAAATTTTTCTTGTGGCACTTGTATCAATTCTGGTACAATTTGATCTTGTCCGGGCAATTTGAATAATTGATTGAATTGTTTACCTTTCATCAATTCCGGTTCAGCTTGAGCCACTTTAAATTTAACTATAACCTGAAATTGCTTCATAATGCAAATTAAATCGAATATTTGGTTGTGGTTATCATCAAATTTTATTATTGGATAAAAAATCCAACTAAAACCTATGAAAAGCCTCTCTCTCCTTCTCTACTTTCTTTTCCTCCTCCATGAACTTCCAGGACAATATCGAGCTCACGTTCTGTGGAGGAGTATGATTTGCACGCTGCATCGCCCGAGCTTGCGTCTCTCACTCTCTCACTCACACTCGTCTGTCTTCCTCTAAAATTCAGAAGTTCTTTGAAAAAAATTTATGATATTCTTTTATGTTGTAACGTTGAAATTCTTAGGTAGTTTATTTAGTTTTTTAAAGTTCTATTTATTGTAATATGATATTCGATACTGATGTGTTTGTTTGTGTTGAAGGTTTTACTTTTTCTTTTATCATTTATTCTTTTATATTTTTTACATCGAAAGTATTTTGTATTATTATTTACTGTAATTAGGTTGTGTTGGGTTGTATATCTTTTGTTTTTTAAAAATTTATATATAACTTTTCATATACTTATTTTTTTTTCTACTTTTAATTACTCTTATATAAAAAACTGATATAGAATGTTTACAATTAGATTGATAATATTCTAAAAAGATCCTTATTTCTGTTGAAGGGTAAATATTATAGTTATAGAGACAACTGAAGGCTATAAATATATAACTTATACAAAAAAGGTTTAACCCTTTTGATGTATTATTATAAGAATGTTGAAATTTTTATGAATTTTTGTTTATCTAAATCTCTTCAAATAGCTATGTCAATTTTTGCTCAATAGGTTGATACACATATTATCTTTCTTATTGAGCTTTTTTACTGAGTTCCGCTTCAGGCAGATTTAATATATACTTTGCAAGAACCCAATATGTTTGGACTTTTTTGATTTTTAAAATAACAGCAAACTTTTGATACATTAGTTAGAATATATAAATTTATTTTAGTAGTAAATCTATCAGGCAACGTGCGGGTTATTAAAAGATTAAAAAAAAATATCGATGGGTTGCCCAGTTAGTAAAGACTGCCGCAGGCAGACATTTAAACATACCCAAATAAAAATGAAAATATAGCTTATATGCAAAAGTCCAATTGCAACCTCAAAATAAAAGTGTATAAATAGAGCAGCCACGATCCTATCATCACCAAATTATTAGATACTAATATTGATCAATTTGCCTGATCAGTCAGCGCAGCGAGCAGCCTCAGTACGCCTGGTAGGCGATACCAAGCTCACTGTGTATTGGGGTTGCCCTGTCGTGCGAAGCCTCTGTTGTTCTGGGGCGCAGATCGCCTTTTGTCATATGCAGTAGATGACGTATGCTATTGCCGCCAGCCAGCAATTCATCCCTTGAACATATCCCGACATTTAGCCCGCGAGTCATCCCTACTTGGGGAACTTTCTGCGATTGTCTGGTCAATTTGGCGAAGCAGCAAGCTCGTTAATTGTGACACTAGAGAGAGCACAGAGTGTGCTTGAGTACGCGGCAGGGAGGAGAGAGGAGAGCAGAGAGAGAGAGAGAGTGGAAGTAGTGCATGGGTGACTCTATGTTTACGTATATTCATATTGTCACATCCCACATCGGATATGATATGAGGATTGATTTTGTATTATAAGAGATGAACACTAGTAAATCATACTGGGCTTAAGCTTTTAGGCTGGTCGTTGGGTCCAACGAGTTATTATTTTCCCCTCAACTGTTCTTCCATTCTATAAATCATGAAAAATAATATCCCCTCAATTTCTTCCATTCTATCAATATGAAAAATAATATTACACCGAATCTAATTAATATAATATATATATTGCAATAATTTATTTAATAAATATAAGATATAATTAAAATTTAATACTAAGAGATGCAATTTATATCGTATACTAGTAGATCGCTAGAGTGCCGTGCAATGCCCACAGATCACATATAAAAAAAATAAAAATATTTTTTATTGCCACGTCACAATTAAAACATAAAAAATATTTTTTCAAATAAGTTAAGATCGACATTGATTGAATAATGGAATATTATTTTTAATCAAAGTTATGTACTGAATATGGTATAATTTTAATAAGTTTTATTATATTGCATTAAGGATAGTAAAAAAAATTATGTGTTCAAATTGAAATTTAGATAAAATTAAATTTTAACTCTCCACATCTGCATAAAATTTTTTTTTATCTGGGGTGTAGCGTACTATAAAAAAGCAATTTTAGGACAAAAATGACATTTATAATCTCTGTTCAATTTAAATTATGTTCCAAAAATGATTTAAAGTCATGCCAAACTTTTTATATTAAAAAAAATGATTTAGGGCTATGCACTTCATACTATTTTATTTTGCATTCAATAAATTTTATACTTAAGATCCCTTAATGAATACAATCACTTATTGATAAAAAAATTAATGTTCTGACCCTGACTCTACTCGATTTATGAATCAGGTCCCTATATCATTATCATTCAAACAGTATGCCAAAACAATTATTAATTAATAAAGTCTCCTTGGAATATTCTTTTTCTATATATTATTTAGTTTCCATGCAAACCTTCCACATTAGAGATCTATTTAATTAATAAAAAATTATATAATTTATTAGATAAAAATGTACAAACTCTCTCTCATTTTTAGACAATTTCTCATAATTTTTTTTTATTAACACGCACATAGCTACTAATTTAGTCAAATAAACTAAAAATTTAACCAAACTTTTTAAATCCTAAACAATAAATACTAAATTTTAGAAAATAGATTAATTAACTACTCTATATCAAATAAAACTGAATTAATTAATTAATAAAAAATTAAAGTAGGAAAGATATCAATTAAAAATAAATACATAGTTATTGAGAGCTCTATTTCAAAGTCATCTAAAATGAAAAGGATTTTATTTCAAAGTCACCTATCTCCAAAAGAAAAGCCACGTGGCGTGTTTTCTTTACTTTTGGACTTCACATTGCGAAACCAACCCTTCGCCTTCCCTCTACCCATAACGTCTAATTAATATTTCACCCACCTTAATTCAACATTTCGCTTTCTCTCCACACATAACGTCTAATTAATGGTCCGCCCATCTTAACCCTAATCTAAATTGTAAATCATAGAAACCTATGAAAAGCCCTCTTCTCTTCTTGTCTACTTTCTCTTCCTCCTCCATGAGCTCCGAGGCCAAGATCGAGCACGTTCTGTGAACGGAGTATGATTTTGCACGCTGCATCGCCGAGCTTGGCATTGTCATCTTCATCAAATCGTGCCTTCCTCTAAAATTCAGAAGTTCTTTTAAAAAATTTATATATTCTTTTATGTTATAACGTTAAAATTTCTTAGGTAGTTTTATTTAGTTTTTTTAAGTTCTTTTTATTTACATGGAATTCGAACTGATATATTTGTTGTGTTGAAGGTTTATTACTTTTTCTTTTTTATCATTTATTCTTTATATTTTTTTCGAAAGTAAAATTTTGTATTATATTTACTGTATTAGGTTGTGTTGAGTTGTATATCTTTTTGTCTCTTAAAAATTTATTATATAACTTTTCATATACTTATTTTTTTTTCTACTTTCATTACTCTTTTTATTAACTGATATAAGAATGTTTACAAAATTAGATTGATAATAATCTAAAAAGATCTTCATTTTCTTGAAGGGGTAAATATTATAGCTTATAGAGAAAATGAAGGTATAAATATATAACTTATACAAAAAAGTTTAACCCTTTGATTATTTTGATTTATAAAATGTTAATTTTTATTGAATTTTTTTTTATCTAAATCTCTTCCAAATAGTATGTCAATTTTTGGCTCAATAGGTTGATACATTTATTATCTTTCTATGAGCATTTTGTTACTAGTCCGCTTCAGCAGATTAATATATACTTTTGCAAGAACCCAATATGTTTGGACTATTTTGATTTTTAAAATAACAGCAAACTTTTGATACATTAGTTAGATATTAAATTTATTTTAGTAGTATCTATCAGCCGCAACGTGCGGGTTATTAAAAGATTAAAAAAAAATATCGATGGGTTGCAGTTAGTAAATACTGCCGCAAGGAGACATTTAAACATAACCCAAATAAAAATGCAAAATATATGCTTATATGCAAAATCCTTGCAACCTCAAAATAAAGTGTATAAATAGAGAGCCACGGCCTACATACCAAATTATAGATACTAATATTGATCAATTGCTGATCATTCGCGCAGCGAGGCGGCCCTCTAGTACGCCTGAGGCGACTACCAACTCAATGTCGCTATGGGGTTGCCCTGTCGTGGAGCCTCTGTTGTTCCTGCGGAGGCCAGATCGCCTCTTTTGCCATATGCAGTAGATGAGTAGGCTGATTGCCGCAGCAGCAATCATCCCTTAAACACTCATCCCGACATTTATCCCGACAGTGATCCCTACTTTGGGGGAACTTTCTGTCGATTGCTCTTGGTCAAAGTTTGGCGAAAGTAGCAAGCTCGTTATTGTGGACATAGAGAGAGACAGAGATGTGCTTGAGTACGCGGGCAGGGAGAGAGAGAGAGAAAGATAGAGAGAGAGAGGGAGGAAAGTGTGCATGGTTGAATGACTATGTTTACGTGTATATATTGTCATACCCCAACAATCCCACATCGAATATGAATGAGGATGTGATTGGGTATATAAAAGATTTAGACACTAGCAATAATAACTGGGCTTAAGCATTTTAGGTTGGTGGTTGGGTCCAACGAGTTATTATTGCTAGTGGGCTGGGTCGTTACATTTGGTATCAGAGCCAGTTTACCAGCCGAAAATGTGTGGTGAGTCTCGGCTGAGCCATGGTCTAAAAAATAATGTGATGGGTTATGCCGGAGTCTGAATGATAAGGTGACCAGCTATGTCAGGGTCTGTATGACAAGGCTAGCGAGACGAGTCTCACATCGCCTGGTGATCTTGGGCTGTGTGTGTGATTGGACTGACAAGGATGTCAGGGGGGAGTCTGTCACACCCGAATAATCCCACATCTGATATGAATGGGGATGTGATTAACGGGTGGAGTTTGTCACACCCAAATAATCCCACATTGGATATGAATAGGATGTGATTGGGTATATAAGAGATTTAGAAACTAGTAATAATAACTGAGCTTAAGCATTTTGGGCCGGTGTTTGGGTCCAACGAATTATTATTGCTAGTGAGCTAGGTCGTTACATATATAGGGTGGGGAAGGGGTGTGGGGGGCACTCCTGGAAAGAAATTGAGAAAGATGGGGTCTTTCCTCTTTCGTCCCTCATCTCATCCACTAAGAAAGAATTTGAGGAAGATGGGGTTGAGGAAGATGGGTTTGAGTAGCAACAAGTAACAAACCAAAAATACTCATAAGTAAGTAGCAACAAGTAACAGACCAAAAATACTCATATGGGATTTAAAAAATATAGCATACTCTCTACTACTACGTGTAGCTTTCCTTTCAATTCCCCTCAACTTTCTTCCATTTTTAAATATGAAAAATAATATCTACACCGGATCTATTAATATATCATATATATTGAAATAATTTATTTAATAATAAATATAGTATAATTAAAATTAATCTAAGAGATGCAATTTATATTATACTAGCAGTCGTAGAGTGCACGTGCAATGCACGTCACATAGTTAAAAAAATAAAAAATATTTTTTTTTCAAAATAATTAAGATCGGACATGATTGATATGTAATATATAATTTTTAAATAAATTATTAGTGAATATTTATAATTTAATAATTTTATTATATTGCATAAGATAGTAAAAAAATTATTGTTCAATTGAACATTTAGATAAATTAAATTTTAAATCTCTACATCTGGTTATAAAAAATTTTCTTTTATATTACTTATAAAAAAACCATTTTTTTAGGACAAAAAATGACATTTATACCTGAAACCCTTCAATTTTATAAATTATGCCAAAAATGATTTAAGTCGTGCAAATTTTTTATATAAAAAATGATTTAGGCCATACCATTCATACTATTTTATTTTGCATTCAAAAATTTTTATATTTGAGACCCTTTTAATGAATACAAATCATAATTATGATAAAAAAATGTCTGAATGCCCTCAATTTTTAGGTGATTTATGAATCAGACCTCTAATCATATCATTCAAACAATATGCAAAACATTATTAATTAATAAAATCTAAATCTCCTTGGAATATTCTTTTTCTACATATTATTTAGTTTCCATGCCAACCTTCCACATTAGAGATCTATTTAATTAATAAAAAATTATATAATTTATTTAGATAAAAATGTACAAACTCTCTCTCATTTTTAGACAATTTCTCCTAATTTTTTTTTATTAACACGCACATAGCTACTAATTTAGTCAAATAAACTAAAAATTTAACCAAACTTTTTAAATCATAAACAGTAAATACTAAATTTTAGAAAATAGATTAATTAACTACTCTATATCAAATAAAACTGAATTAATTAATTAATAAAAAATTTAAGTCGGAAATATATCAATTAAAAATAAATACATAATTGTTGAGAGCTCTATTTCAAAGTCACCTATAATGAATGATATTTTATTTCAAAGTCACCTATCCCGAAAAAAAAAGCCACGTGGTGTGTTTTCTTTACTTTTGGACTTCATATTGCGAAACCAACTCTTCACCTTCCCTCCACCCATAACGTTTAATTAATGGTCCACTCACCTTAACTCAACACTTCGCCTTCCCTCCATGCACCCATAACGTCTAATTAATGGTCCACCCACCTTAACTCAACACTTCGCCTTCCTTCCACACATAACGTCTAATTAATGGTCCGCCCATCTTAACCCTAATCTAAACTATAAATCATAGAAACTTATGAAAAGCCCTCTTCTCTCCTTCTCTACTTTCTCTTTCTCCTCCATGAGCTCCGAGGCCAAGATCGAGCACGTTCTGTGGACGGAGTATGATTTTGCACGCTGCATCATCGAGCTTGGCGCTGTCATCTTCATCAAATCGTGCCTTCCTCCAAAATTTAGAAGTTCTTTTAAAAAATTTACATATTCTTTAAATTGTAACGTTGAAATTTCTTAAGTAGTTTTATTCAGTTTTTTTAAGTTCTTTTCATTTGCATGAATTTCGAACTAATATGTTTGTTGTGTTAAAGGTTTATTACTTTTTCTTTTTCTATCATTTATTCTTTATATTTTTTTTCGAAAGTAAAATTTTGTATTATATTTACTATATTAGGTTGTGTTAGGTTGTATATCTTTTTGTCTCTTAAAAGATATATGTGAATGACATTTTTGGCAAAAAAAAAAATAAAAGCTTACTCTTTTATAAATAGTATAAATAATAGAGTGTAAATCTTTTCGTATGATTCTTATATTGTTCGAATTTTAAAATGCAAATTTTTTAAAATTTACAGAATTCTTTTATTGTTTCGATTTTTAGTTTTATTTTACAAACTGAATATACATCATTTCTCAATATGTGCACTTTAAATTATAGATAAATTTATTTTGAATCTATACACTTTTTAAAATCATTTTCTTCATGTATAGTAATATATTTTGATTATATTAATTTTTTATGACCTATTTAAAATTTAAAGGTTGTTAATATTTTATCCTTTTAAATTTTAAAAAAATATTTTATTATTTTTAAATAAATAAATCGTGTAATGCTTACATATGTTTAATCATGCGTGATGTATGGCACATTGGGCTATTTCATTTATTATGATTTTGAATTGTTACGTTGTTTTGAGTTTTTTCCTAATATCATTTTAAAGAATTTTTTTATTTGTAAAAGAATTTTTATTATTGTTTGGTTTTTAAATTTTCGTAGAATTTAATCTACGTCTATTAGAAGTTTGAAAAAAATTAAATTTCTTTAAAAAATTAAAAGTTGTGCATTTAGTTTTTCAAAAATTTTAAACAGTATATATTATATTTTTAATATTTTATGTAAGGTGTATTTCAGGTGGACTTAGCTAGTATATCTAAGTTAGAAACTGAAATAAATAATTAGGTATACATTGAGAATATCAGGTAGCACCAAAATACATTTTCAATTATTGGAAAAATGATTGTTCTGATCAGTAGGATGACGACGAAGTGCTGGCAACAGTAACGATGACGATGTGCTAGCGAAGGTGACGATGATCGGCGAAGGTGGCGATGATGACTTGTCGCCGCCGGTGAGGACGACAACGATATATCGGAAGGACGATGATTTGCGCAATTAATATGAGAGATAAAAGATAATGAAGATGCAAACTTATTAATATTTAAAAATCTTAAAAATAAAACAAAATATATGAAAAACGAATTAGATAGAAAATTATATTATGACACGTCAAAATGAATCAGGTGGATTAGGTGGAGCCAAAATATCTTTCCAACTGTGGCGAAGATGACAGGAGACGACGATGAAGAACGAATAAATATTGCTAAAATAATAATATATTTGAGGAAACAAAAATAATATATTTGAGAAAACGTATAGTAAAAATAAAAAAAGATCTAATTTATATTTAAAAAACGTATAGATGGAGATAGAAACTATTAAAAAAAGATATACTTTATGTATGGATAAGTATTATGATGAGAAATTGGGTAGGGGATGAAAATTTTTTATGCGAGGGTATTAAGATATTTTTTATATTATGCATAGATGGCGGGTAGGTATTACATAGAAAAAAATATTGAATATTTCGCTCTACTTTTTTGTTTCTAACGAATTTAAAATTAAATATATATATTTTAAAGTAAAAATATTAAAATTTTAATTATGTTTAATTTTAAAAGTTAAAATATAATTTTAATCTAATTTAAGATTTAAATTCAAATGCGTGGGTAGTAGAGAAATTATATATTTTTGAGAAATCCAAAATTTAATGAATTATTTGAAATAATGGTTCAAAATGAATGGTTCAAAATTTCTATCTATGAAAAAATTAGTAAAAAGAGATAGAGATATTTTTGAAAAGAAATTCATGATTAATTCAAACTTTAAAATTTAATTTTGATCTATTTTAAGATTTAAATTCAAATGCGTCAAAATTTAATGAATTATTGAGATGAATGGTTCAAAAATTTTGGACATGAAAAAATTAGTTAAAAAGATAAAAACATTTTTGCAATAAAATTCATATTTGATTTAAAATTTAATTTTGATCCATTTTAATATTTAAATTCAAATGCAATGATATGTTTAATTCAAAATTATAATAGGTTGAGAGAATTTTTGAGAAACAATGAGAAAAGATTAGAATTTTGATGAGATATTTAAGAAACGTGGATTGGCGGGTGTGGGTATTACGTATGAGAAGGACAATATTTGAGAAATGCGTAGATAGAAAATATGATATAAATGCGATACTTTTATTTTTAATCGTTAGATAGTTCTAATGACAAAAAATTAATATCTTTATTTGAGAATAAATTATTACTTAGTTAATTATTTGAAATGATTGGGTGAAAATTACTGGACATAAAAATATTAGTAAAAAGGAATAGAGATATTTTTGGAAAAAGAAAAAATAGGAAAAATTTCAAAACTCACGCTTTTATAAATAGTGTAGATATAATAATAAATAATTTATTATATTAAAAAAAATTTCGTGAAGTTTTATCTCCAAATTTAAATATTCAGGAACTATTCTTTTAAAATAGCTCAAAATAAAAATAAAAAAAATTAAGGATTTAAATATAAATGTTGTAAAGGTAAGGACTAAAGTGAAATTAAACTATGAAAGAAATTAAAAAGAAGAAAATGCCTTAATCATCTCTCCCGTTTCGCGAAGCTCCTCTTTCTCTCTCTCTCTCTCGCGCGACGATCTCTGAAACCCTAACCCTAATCAGATTCGGATTCCCCCGGGGGGCTACATGAGTGGAGCGGTTCTCTCAAATCACCCACTGGGGTTCCCGGTCACTGTGGCTCGACCCTAGAGGAGGAGGTGGAGCGGAGGTGGAGCATCTCGATCGCCGCAGCCGCGTCTTCTTCAATTGCGACATCACGTTTCAGGTGAGATTTTAGAGAGAGAGATGTAGATATCTTTCACTTGGATTCGTTACATCTAGGGTTTTTATGTGATTCGAAGGTCTAAATCTAAGAAATTTGTGTGATAGATTTTGGTTTTATGTGGATTTTTTTATCTTTGGGAAGAATAAATCCATTTCTTATACAGTTGTGTTAGATTTTTTTATAAATTTTCCTTTAAATTTGATCTGTTCCCTAAAGTAATTTCTCCAAGAAGCAATTTGTTTTTTTTTTTTTTTCCTGTTTAAAGTAGAGTAGAAAAGAGGCAATCATTGTTAATTTTTTATAGCATTAATGCATGTTTAGTTTCATTGCATACATATCAGGATTAAACAGTACAGTTCTTGAAAAAAAAGAATTAAGGTAAAAACATAAAAAACTTGGCTGAACTATGGAACATTTTGAGTTGGTTATGCAACCTTCTAAAATTTTGATTTTACTACTCTACCTTTCAGTTTGTTTGATTTGAGTTGGCACTTTGACTTCAAAATTTGAATGCGTCGATTATTTTTTACAGGTTTAGTTAGTATATTTCATGCAATTCTCACAACTATAGATTCATTAAAGAAAGAAAAATAGTTTAAATTTTGAATCAAAAGTGCCGGTGACCGACTCAAATCAAACAAACTGAAAGCTTGAGTAGTAAAATTAAAATTTTAAAAGGTTGCGTAGTAGATTCAAAATGGTCCATAGTTCAGGTAAGTTCTATACTTTTTTATCCCAAAAAAAAAAAGAACGACAAAGAAAGAAAATAGAGTACCAGCTTAATCATGTGCATCACCAATGCAGAATTAGGGTAATATATGTATCCACCCCTATCCTAATCCAGTCTAGTTCAATCCGGTCTTCTCCATCTAGTCTCCTGAGTGTTAATTTTGCCGGAAAGTCAAACCGGGTACCCTCAAACCACAGATGGATTCCACACCTCCGAACTCCGTCAGTGCTGCTGCTTCCTCCATTCCTAATGCCAACAGCAGTGGTGCTGCCGCATCTGATGCCTCGGATGACACGAAGCAGAAGCTGGTGCAAGTCACCGACTCGATTCAGAAGACCCTCGGCCTTCTCCACCAGCTTTACCTCACCGTGTCTTCCTATAATGTTGCCTCCCAATTGCCTCTCCTCCAGCGTTTGTAAGCCTCTCCCTCACCCCTTCCTCCCCTCTGCTCGCTCTCCTTCACTTCTAATCCTAGTGTTTCTTCTCCCGGTCCCTAGGAACGCCCTTGTTGCCGAGCTTGATTCGATGCAGAAGCTGGCGGAGAATTGTAACATCCAAGTACCTATGGAGGTCGTCAAGTGAGTCTCTGATCTTCCCGCCATTCTTGGCTGGTTCAGTTTGTGTTGTTTTGGTTGGTTTTGAGGGTCCGGTTGTGGTTTATAGCTTGATTGATGATGGGAAGAACCCAGACGAGTTCACGAGGGATGTCCTCAACAGCTGTATTACCAAGAACCAGATCACTAAGGGAAAGACCGATGCTTTCAAGGTAATTCTTTTTACTTGTAGCCTGATTTTGGAGAAACAAGAAATAAAGAGAAAGTAGGTGGATAGAGGCCATTCTGTTGTTCATTTTTGTGTGGAAGTTAGGTGCTTAGAGGCCATTTGTTGTCAACTGTGATAATTTTTACATAAAAAGGGATATAGAGGAAAGAGGAGAGATTGTGCAGAAAGAATAAACTCATGCTGATATTTTTCTTTTCCTCAAAATAAAGCACTATGGTCACCTAATTTCTGTTCTTAGACTTATATAAAAAGGTATTATGCTGGTCTTGGAAGGAAGTACTGAACTATCATACTTATTCTAGAACTAACTATTGTCAACCTTGAGCTTTACATACTTTGACATCAGTAGGGCTAACTTCTAAAGCTATCAAAATGTTGACTTCCTAATCGAGTCAAGAATTCTCTATGCGAGCTGGCATGTGGCTATGTCGACAAGGTGTCATCTGTTGCAGCCTTCGGCATGGCTAAAATTCTTATTTTTGTATTTTCTTTTCCAACCAAATATATCTAAATTTGCATGTTCTATTATTTATACATGTGAATGGTTTCAGTTTGATGAATGAATGGTCGATATGGGGGAAGTTTGATTTTCCAAATTTGTAATCCTTGTTTCCCACAAATCATATGGACATTTGATGAAATCATTGATAAACAATTTTGATGGTTTTATTCTTGTTTGGTTTTGAAAAATTCAAGTTCGAATGATGCCAATCAAGCCACTTATTATTATAGCATGACTCAATGCTGACCTGCACATGACCTTGTCTATGGGTAGGTCTGTTGCCACCTTCATTCCCCTCTTTATCTTATTCTTGTGGATCTTTTATTTTAGTGCAACTTTGTGGGAAACACTAGTAACAATAAGTTGAAAAAGTTTATGTTAATTTTCTTCACTGAACAAAGGAAATCGTTCTTAGACATTAAAATTTTAATTGACAACAGCGGAGTTCTGTTGAATCTTCCTCTTTTTCTAGTTCTATTTTATTGTGGTATGAAGGTTTTTATGCGTGCTAAACTAACTTATCCAATGATTATTGGTTAATCCTCTCTGAAGAAACATTTCTCTCTTGTTGAATCTATCAGTACTCTTATGTTTTATAAAAATGAGATGCCACTTTTTATTGCACAATCATGCTTGTTTTGTTGTTTGATTTGATTGGAAACTACTGTGGATAAAAGGTCCTAAGAACTAGGTTGTCTCGTAGCATGATCTCATTTTTGGCATTATTAGGAGCTCATAATTTTGTTTTCCTTCTTGATGGTTGCAGAGCCTGAGAAAGCATCTTCTCGAGGAGCTTGAACAGACTTTTCCTGATGATGTGGAAACTTATAGGGAGATACGTGCGACGTCTGCCGCTGTAAGTTGAAATAAAGCTTTTACTTATAATGTCATTTCCTCTATCTTTCCATTCTATTATTTTTTTTTTTTTGGAGAACATTTCGAAACATGCATGTGCTAACGTGCTAGAACAAGCACTTGAACTAAAAAACAGTGATCTTTACTGTAGATTTTGGTCAGCAAACAAACCAAGAAATGACATTAGAGGAGATTGGTTTGTAATCTTTTGAGTTTCTGATTCACCAGAAGTTTAAGGACTATTTGTACATTTAAACCCAATTCTTAGATTATGAATGCAAGTCATAAGATTTCTAGCGTTGCTGCCTCATAAAGTGCGTGCTTAGAAAGTGTAACGCTTCTCTTTTTCTGAAGTGGATGCCATATAACTTGATTTCGACGCAAACTTTGCAGAGGATTGATTACTTGATAGGTGCGGTCCAGATTACCTTTGCTTGGAAGAACCTTGCCTTGTCTCCTTGCTCTATTGCTCGACTCAACCCGCCCAATCCGATCAGGTTGTACAATTGGTGTTGGGTTAGGATTAAGAAAGCTGAGTGCTTTTCCAATTTGGGTTGTTTCGTCCTAACTCGTCAACCCAATGTACACTTGCCTCTCTCCCTATCTTTTGGGTATCTTTTATGTGAATCAGGTTGTGAGGATGTGTTTTTGAGTTCCAAAGGCCTGAATAGGATACAGTTTTGCAGGCTTATTTTTGTCATAGTCAATACCCTACAGAGTTCTTGAGAAAGGCTTGGTTTTAGCACACAATGCGAGGTTGGGATGGATTAAAATTCACAAAAGCTTGATCATCCTAAGTAGGGTTGAATTGGGTTAGGGTCCGTTTGTTTTACCGAAGATGAAGAGGGTGAAATGGTTTTTGGCCATAAACGTCCATTTTCGTTGTTTAGTTCACCTTAACTTCACCTTCGGTTAAAACTCAAACTCTCCAAAATACCGTAGCTGATTTTGGTCCGCCCCAAGCCGAAGTTAATTACGGTGAAAAAAAAGTGAGGAAAAAGTTAATAAAATACCAACCCGTTTCTCACCTCCAGCTTTTGTATTATTCACTTCCTACCAAACAAACTCCAGAACTAGAGGAACTTCAGTTCCGCAGCTATACAAACAAGTAATGGAACGAAAGTAATTTTTACTTAAAACTCTAATTCTTCTGAAAGTTTACCTCTGTCCGAACTTTACCTTCGGCGAAACAAACAGGCCCAAATGTTCAGTATTATTCTGTACCCCACTAACCAACCTCCCCTAGTTGCACTCCTAGTCACATGATATGGTGCGAGATATTCTTTTGACATGAATGGAATGCTACTTATCTTTGCTTTTTTGTCGCGCTCTACAATCATCAAGCTGTCAATCTAATATAAACCGCTGTATTGTGCAGGAGTCGAAGAGGCAGACTCAGTCGCAGAACGTTTTACCGAACGGAGATGCCAAAGTGAAGACAGAGCATTAGAAACCGAGTTCCTTGCACTAATCCTTTGTCAAAAATTAGTCGTTCGCAATGGATTATGTTAGTTTCAATCTTTGATACCATCATGATTAGCAAATCAATTCTGTATAATATGAGTATATATTATGAGTATGTATTGCTGTGGTGCGAGGTACGGATACGGAAATATGGATACGAAAATATAGTTTGCTGGTTTCTTAAGAATGCGGTACGAGGATGGTAGGATTAGGATTAGTTGGAATGTTATTTTGGAATGTGCTTTGTTTCAATGCATATTGACATATGTTAAAAAAAAACTAATAACGTATCTCTGGAGTACGTATCTTGTGCTTTTGTACTTAGTACGGAGGCATTCGTACTTATAAGTTATTTTTGATGATAGGATATTCGATTCGATGATTTGCTCCGTTAGGTATAATTTACGTTATTGAAACTATCTAGGAATCTAATTTTATAATTTTTTAATATCATTTATCAAGTGATTAAAAGGTTGCAAAAATAGTTATTTTAACGGCCGATGTGGCACATTTTTAAGTTCAATAGTGTAGAATAATTTAAATTATATGAAATTTTAATAGAAAATTTTATTTAACATGAGTAGCGAGATCAATTCTTTTGATTTGAAATTTAATTTTTTTTTATTATTTTTATGAGATTTTTATTTTCAGTCGTTTATTTTGAGATTGTTTGTTTACTAGGTAAATAAAGTTAAAAAATTATGAAAATTTAGTTTTTAGATAGTTCTATTAGCGTAGATCATGTCTAACGAAATTGATTACGTAATTAGATATTTTATTATCGAAAATAATTTATAAATATGGATGCTTCTTACTTTTGAAAATATAGAAGCCTAGCTCCGTATTTTTGTTACTATATCGATTTTTTTTCTTCTGTTAGGGTTGAATTTAGTATTCTCTCTTTTAATCAAAATCGCATTAACCTTTTATTGTTACCTACAAATTCTGAAATTGAAAAAAATTATGATGCATTCTGATTATTCCTAAAATCCCCAAAACTAATATGCAACCAAACAAAATACAAAATTTACACTATCTAATCCCGTAATTCCAAGCATAATACTACTATTAAACATCAAATTTATTTTAAAAAATATAAACAAATATGACAAATTTTAAGCACAATATTACTATTAAACACCCAAGACCATACCAAATTTGTAAACAAATTTAAATATGAAGTTGGAATTTACCATAATTTGAAAAGATCTCCAATGAAGCTTGGCTCCTCTCCAAAGCTTCAAAACACTTTTCTAATGGATAAAATCTCCAATGGTAGAGATTTTGATGATTGATGATGCTTTTCCACTTTAGTATCCCATAATTTAATTTAAATGTATCACTTTAATACTATGTGATTTTATTTTTTCCTTTTTGTTATCTCCTCCGATAATTTTTTTTGTTAAATCAGTGACAAAGTTACAACTATAGAGTTCTAAAGTAAAAATTTGGTAAACTATAGGGTACTAAAGTAAATATTCAATAAACAACTCGTGGGGTATCTGAAATTTTTTGTATATATTTAATGGAGAATTAATGGAGTTGCTGATGGAAAGATAAAAATAAAATTATAAGATACTAAAGTAATATACTTTAACCGGTACTAAACTGAGAAAGTATGAACCATAGGGGTGGTATTTGAAGTTTGCTCTTTAATTAAATGATAGTATAGTATTAGGTCCAAATTCTAATTTATTAGAAATAATATAAAGATTAAAAAAAATTCCTCTTAACTAGGATGACGTGGCAAAAGAGCTGCCACGTGGCGATAACGTGGCACAGTGAATAATTTCAATAAAATGATCATAAATTACTAAATTAGACTTTAGAAAATCCATTTTCAACAAAAAAGATGTCGTTAAAAAGATTTTTCAAAGACTAATCAAATATTGCAAGCTTCAAACTCAAATTAAAATTTTTAAATTCAATTTTATGAAAAAGGCTTCAGCTGTGGAGAAAAATTGAAAATTTAGGATGCTTTGGGTGAAATCAAGCCCAAGAAGTGGGCCAAGTCCAACTTCAACCTAACCAAATCAAATTTGAAGTCTTAAAATTAAATTTCAAATTTTAAAAATCTTAATTACTTTAAATTTAAAATTAAGAAAAGGTAGATTTTTAGCTTTAGCGGATATGATACAATGCCTAGTCTGTTTGGATGCGTGAACATTTTATTCGGAATATTTTTTGATTTATTTAAGAAGTATGTATGATACAATGCTTAGTCTATTTGAATGCGTAAACATTTTATTCAGAATATATTTTTTTATTTATTTAAGAAGCATGTAGCGTTTGTTGGATAAAGAGTGTGACGAAATATTTAGAATGGATATCACATTTGATCTTCATTTTTTTTGTTGCGATGAAGATAAATAAATTCATATGCAAAATATACTATCCAATCAAATTATAAATGCGAAGATCTTTCGAGTAAAAATTAAATTAATTTCTTCCAAAATGCTAATTCAAATTCGGTGTTTAGTTTGATGCTTTTGAATCCAACTGTTGCAGTTGAAACCGCATGAGCAGGTCCAACTGTAGCAGTTGGAATTACATCCAAATTTGCCGCAACTTCAACAACAGTAGCTAAGCTTACCTCCATGATT
>NC_033634.1:10161671-10165167 GCF_001540865.1 Ananas comosus | reverse complement strand
AACAGCATTAAGTAAGCCTTACTCTCATATTCTTTTTAAAACAAAAATATATCCTTTTGTATAAAGGTGTTCACCGCATGTTATAAAAGAGGTAAATTTATCAAACTACTAATGCACTGGGTTCAATCTATATACAACTAAAATATTTATAATCACAATTACTTTTACTGTGTACTATCAACGAGATAGAATATAGTTTGTGACCGCCTCCATAGTCTACATAGATGAAAATATAGATTATTATGGTATATTAAGAGACTCCATAATTATAATAATAATAATTGAGCTTAATACTTTTAAAACATCGGTGGTTTTGCCAACGATTTATTATTGTAGTATATTCAATTTACAGTTAAGAACTGTATGCATTCGTTAATCGCACTACCTTCCTACTTACATTAAATGGTGAAGGTGTCAAATGCCGAAGCCGGGAGTATTAAATGGTTCTTAAACTTGGAAGCGCTTATCATCCAACACTAGTTATACATTAAAAACAATAGGGCTTTTTTTGCAATAGCCTGAGTAATTTATTTTTAAACATAGCCTATCAAATTAAAAATTTAAAAATAGCCTCTCTCTGCCACGAGCGCTACGTCGCACTACGAGCGGCTGGGGCCAGGGTATTAGTTACACCGCGTGAATCATTCACCGTGTCTCAAACCGGGTGTAATGGTTCAAGCCGTGTTTCTTAGCGTATTTTTTGTATTTTGAATGAATTGGAATAGGAGTAGGGAATGTTCCAATAGTTATGGTATATCGAATATTCCGAATCAACATCTGAATATATTATAGATCTAAATATAGTATTAATGTATTTTGTTTATTATATAATATATAAAATATTTAAATATTTTTATTGCTTAGACCTATGCCAACGTATAATTTTTAAAACTCGCTGGTTGGATAAGATCTAAGAAATAAAATATTAAATATTTATAATTGTATAATAAACAAAAATTTTTTATATATATAATATATATATATAATTTATTCGGTTTGAATTCGGCTAATATTTAGGATAATCCATACCTATTGATATCCCTACTGCCTTATTCTACTTTTTCATATCAAAAAATACGTAAAAAATACGTTAAACAGGTGAACATATTCACCGTGTTGAAGCACGTGAATATTCAACGTGTTCAACTAACACACTGGGCCACTTTAACCCGGGCGTGGCGCTGACGTGGCGCCTGTGTGGCAGGCCCAGGACCATTTTTGCAAATTAAATTTTGACAGGGCTATTTTTAAAATAAAAATTTATCAGGGTTCTAAATGCAAAAAAAACCCTAAAACAAACAATGCCCATGTATATTTATGCATCCAAATATGCCCTACTATGAAACCGTCAAAAAGGTCAGGGACCAATTGTGCAATTTATTACTCAATACGGGGCTTTTTTTACAAATAGCCTCCTGACAAAATTTTATTTTAAAATTGGCTCTGTTAAAAATTTATTTGCAAAAATGGCCATGCCTCTGCCACGCAATCGCCACGTCAGCGCCACACGGGCGGGGCTCGGGCAAGGTGTTTAAGTTGAACACGGTGAACCATTCACCGTGTTCAAACACGGTGAATGGTTCACCGTGTCCAATACAACTACCTAGAACTTAGCCATTTTTTGGCTAAGGCTGTATTAGTATTGGATACGGTGAATGATTCACCGTGTCCAATACAACTAACTCGACTTAATCATTTTTTGGTTAAGTGGGGTTATTTGTATTGGACACGGTGAACCATTCACCGTGTTTGAACACAGTGAATGGTTCACCGTGTTCAACTTAAACTCTTGTCCCGTCCACGTGGCGCTGACGCCGCATGTGTGGAAGGGGCAGGACAATTTTTACAAATAAATTTTTGACAGGCCAATTTTAAAAAAAAATTTTATCAGAGGCTATTTGCAAAAAAAAAAAAAGCCCTCAATACAAATATTGATTTCCATCCTGATGCCAAATTGTCAACGCAAGAACAGAGTGCACAACTTTTGAGGCGAGATCTGCTTGCAAAACTTGGGACATATAAAAGTAAGAAGAGAGGGAGGGAGAGATAGAGAGATACGGATCTACCAAAAAAAAAAAAAGAAAAAAAAAAAAGGTATGTAATATAAGTTCGCTTTAGAGAGAGAAATTAAGAGGGAGAGAGAGAGAGAGAGGAGGCGACGATGGGGTGCTCGTTCTCCGGGCTCAACGCGATCTACGGGGCCGTGGGGAGCGGCGGCGATGTGTGGATCAACGAGAACCGATTCCGAATCTTGAAGCAGCTCGGCGACGGCGGGGCCGCCGCCGTCTTCCTCGTCAAGGAGCTCGTCCCCGCCGCCGCCGCCGCCGCCGCCNGTATGATACAATGCTTAGTCTATTTGAATGCGTAAACATTTTATTCAGAATATATTTTTTTATTTATTTAAGAAGCATGTAGCGTTTGTTGGATAAAGAGTGTGACGAAATATTTAGAATGGATATCACATTTGATCTTCATTTTTTTTGTTGCGATGAAGATAAATAAATTCATATGCAAAATATACTATCCAATCAAATTATAAATGCGAAGATCTTTCGAGTAAAAATTAAATTAATTTCTTCCAAAATGCTAATTCAAATTCGGTGTTTAGTTTGATGCTTTTGAATCCAACTGTTGCAGTTGAAACCGCATGAGCAGGTCCAACTGTAGCAGTTGGAATTACATCCAAATTTGCCGCAACTTCAACAGCAGTAGCTAAGCTTACCTCCATGATTTCTTTTTAAACAAAAAATAATATTCTCTTTTTGTATTAGAGGTGATCTCACCGCCATGTTATAAAAGGGTAAAATTTTACAAACTCACTTATCACTTCTCAACTATATACAACTAAACAAATTATTTATAATCACAATACTTTATACTGTATCTATTCAAACGAGATAAATATAGTTGGTGTGACCCCCCAATAGTCTCACATCAGATGAAAATAGAATTATTATGGGGTATATAAGAGAACTCCATCATAATAATAATAACTGAGCTTAAACATTTTAAACCGGTGGTTTTGGCCCAACGAGTTATTATTGCTAGTATATCAGATCTTACAGTTAGAACTGTATGCATCGTTAATGCACTACATTCCTAATTACATTAAACCAAATGGTCTCTTAAACTTGGAAGCGCTTATCATCCACCAACACTAGGCTTATACATTATAAAACAAAGGGCTTTTTTTGCAAATAGCCCCCTGAGTAATTTTTATTTTAAAAATAGCCCTATCAAAATTAAAATTACAAAAATGGCCCTCTCTCTGCCACGCAGGCGCTACGTCAGCACCACGCGAGCAGGGCTGGGGCCAGGGTATTAAGTTGAACACGGTGAATCATTCACCGTGTCTAAACACGGTGAATGGTTCACCGTGTTTCTTACGTATTTTTTGTATATTGAAAAGTGGAATAAGGAGTAGGGATGTCAATAGGTATGGATATTCGAAATATTATCCGAATCCAAACCCGAATAAATTATATATATATATATA
>NC_033634.1:10142941-10160680 GCF_001540865.1 Ananas comosus | reverse complement strand
AAAAAAAAAAAAAGAAAAAAAAAAAAGGTATGTAATATAAGTTCGCTTTAGAGAGAGAAATTAAGAGGGAGAGAGAGAGAGAGAGGAGGCGACGATGGGGTGCTCGTTCTCCGGGCTCAACGCGATCTACGGGGCCGTGGGGAGCGGCGGCGATGTGTGGATCAACGAGAACCGATTCCGAATCTTGAAGCAGCTCGGCGACGGCGGGGCCGCCGCCGTCTTCCTCGTCAAGGAGCTCGTCCCCGCCGCCGCCGCCGCCGCCGCCGCTCCTGGCGGCGCCGGCGGCCTCGCCCGCAAGAAGGGCGTCAGCCCCTCCCACATTTCAGGTCTCTTCTTAATTCTTCCTTTCAGATCCAAATCTTGAAACTTGTGCGATCGAAAAGACCGATACGATAGAAAATGGTACCGAAATAGATGCGTGGTTGACGAGATCAGGCGAACCATGTCACGGAATGCGAGATGAGCCTCTGCATATGCTATTGAAAAGATTGATGTGTGTTGACGAGATCAGGTGAATCATGTTGGATTGCTTAGGACCGGCTCTGATAGTAAATCTGATAGAAAAAATGGGTACAAAATGAGTCAGAATGTCTCTGCTGACGCATATTGATGAGACGAGGTGAATCATGTCACGGAGAACGAGATTAGACTCTACATGTGCTATTGAAAAGATTGATGTGTATTGACGAGATGCGGCGAATCATGTTATGTCAGGGGATAAGAAATGAGCCCTCATTGAACTAAGATTGCTTAGGACTGGCTCTGATAGTATGTTATTGAAAAGATCGATTTGATAGAAATGGCATAGAAATTGTCTGAATGTCTTTGCTGACACGTATTGACGAGATCAGACGAATCTATGTCGTGGGATGCGAGATGGAAAAATTCTAGAATGCAACGGATATATTAGTGACGTGGCGTAACAAACCAATCAAATTAATCCTTTTAAGAATATATGTCCCATCATGATTGTAAAAAAGTATTTTATTTGTACTTTTGTTTGAAAAGAAGCAATGTGATTGGCTTGTTATTGATGACATAGTGCAAGTGTGACCGTGTAGAATTCCTCTGCGAGATGAGCCTCTGCATCTGCTATTGAAAAGATTGATGTGTATTGATGAGATCGGGCGAATCATGTCAAGAGAAAAGATTGATCAGATGGAAAGTGACCCTGGAATAGTGTTATAATTAATTGATGCTATGCTATGGATTTGGAATTGTATGTGTTTTCTCCAATTCTCTTGTAGATCTACGTTTGGATCCGAAAATGGGAAATGGGTTTTGTTTGATCAACTAAAAATTGCCAGTTTTAGCTTAGTTGCTTCCCAGAATGCCTGTTTTCTGTTTGTTTAATCTACTGCTGAATTTTTGATGCATTGGATTGGGAATTGGATGTGCTCCTGTAGATCTATCTTTGGATTGGAAATTGAGGAACTGGGTTTTGTTTGACGAAATGCAAAGATGTCGATTTTAGCTTAATTCCTATGCCCATTTTCAGATTGTTTAATCTGCTTCTGGATTGATGCATTTGTTTAGGAATGGATGTGTTTTCTCCAATTCAGCTCTTAGATCTCTCTTTGGATATGAAATTTGGGAGTTGGGTTCTGTTTTGTGTGCTCCTAAGTTTTGAAATTCAGCTTAATTGCTTCCCGATTGCGCATTTTCAGCTCATTCAATGTGTTGCTAGGTTGATGCATTGGATCGGGAATTGTCCTCTAAATCTCTCTTTGGATCCGAATTTGGTTAAATGGATTTTGTTTGATTACTATATAGTTGCCAATTTTAGCTAAATTGCTTCCTGAATACCCTTTTTCAGCTTATTAATGTGTATGACCATGCATCTTAGATTCTAATTTTAGGGATTTGATTCTGTCCCTGTACGTGTGAAAGAATTACCAAGGTAGTCATTTTAGATGAATTGCACAAAGAAATGCTTGGTTGATTCCTTTTTCTGATGATTTGATGTAACAATTCATATATTTTAAATTCTTTTGAACTACATTTTTCAGCTGATGGGACGTATGCTATGAAGAAAGTCCTTATTCAAAGCGAGCAGCAGCTGGAACTGGTTCGGCAGGAGATTGGTATCTCTTCCCAATTTAGTCACCCTAATCTGCTTCCCCTTCTTGATCATGCCATAATTGCAGTTAAGGTAGTTCAGATCTGTTTATGGTTGACTTTTATGGTTGACTTCCATACTTATTCTTAGATACAAGGACTTTTCTTGTTTAATATGTGTATATTTATAGATTGGTTTGAGATTAAAGCCATAGTTTGTTTAACTTTGGGGTGCTCTCTGATATTCTGCAAATTGCTACTCATCCTTTGAATGTGACTTTCTTCTATATTATGGAGTTCTTGATTAATCAGGCAGCATTGGTGTTCTACATTTGCAAGGTCAATTATGCATTTAATTAAAAATCAGACTACAAATCTAACAATTTTACATATCCTTATATTAATTTGAGACTTTCTATTTCAAATGGTGGAAACTTAAGTCTACAAATGTGTCTCCCTTTCTATGTGAAATACTTTGGTAAATAGATTAGACTCTGTTCTTATTTTTGACTGTTGTATTGCTAGAGTCAGGTTTTGGTACAAAGGGGGATCTGGGTTGCGAGTGATTGGAGTAAAAGTAAACTGGTGTAACTTGAAAGATTAAGGTTGATATAAGTGAAGGTGGATGTGACTTGTGGTGACTCTTCTGTCAAATTGAAGTTCTACAAATGAAATTAAAAAAAAGAATTAGTCTGCAAAAAGAAGAAAGGATTCTAGTACTTAAATTGCTAACTGATTTAACAGTTTTTGTGACTCTTATGGAGCTAGTGGAGTAAACTTGTCCGAATACAGAGAGATTTACTAAATTTTGTGCGTGAAAGATGTCTATGGAATGAGGAATACATATCTTTTGCAATCGGAACATGCATTCATCATTCCTAAGGTGGAAATTAGCCAATAGCCTAATAAAACACTCTTGTTTGCTGCCTCCTAACTTTTAACTCTATTATTGTGAGGAATAAACCTTTTATGCTAGAGGTAACCCGAACCCATAACAGTGATGATGAAGCAGACAACTTGAGCTGATATGACGGTACCATGGTAGGCACTAAGTTCGAATACGCTGTGAACAGGCACCATGGACATGGCAAGGCATCTGTGAACAAAATTCTGCCACATTTTTAGAACAGAGGCTAGAAGAATGTCCCTTACCCATCTTTGATGAACAATTTTTAGCCTTTTAGGTTATCACCCTTTTGGTCATTCAAGTGCTATCTTGTTTGTTTCGGAAGCTTAATTATGACATATTCAGGGACGGAGCTATTAATAGACCCAAAGGGGCCATGGCCCCCCTCAACTTTTCGATATTTACTTTATAGTCCTTTAGTAGTTTATAAATTTTTAGTTAATTTTTAAAATATATGGGCCTATTATCTCTCAAAAAAAATATATATGGGCCTATCTTGTAAAAAGTTTTTAGTGCTAGTATAGAGCTCTCTCTTTTCTTATGTGTTTTATAGGTGAAAATACGCTAAGAACCTCCTAATTATAGTGCATTTTAAAATAAGTGCTTTCAACTTTAAATATTTTATTTATACATTCTTAACTTTCTAATTATTTTTGATAAGCTAATTTATTTAACTAAATAAAATAGTATGCTAAATTTAATAGTTCTGTTAGATATTAGTCACTGGTTGTTATTATTTTATTAACAAAAATTAAAAAAATTAAATTCTAACTAAATTACTGTTAGGTTTAGTAAAATTCTTAAGTTATTTGATTAGAATAATGTAAATAAAATAATTAGAAGTTAAGCGAGTGTAAATTAACGAAATAATTTAATATTTTTTAACATTAATTATCTAATCACTAAATTTTTTTATTAAAAATTTGAGTAGTTAAAATCTTATTTATTTGCTAAAATTTGTATTTGTATATATTTTGGCCCCCCCCTCGTGATTGAATACTGGCTTCGTTCCTGGACATATTATTCCAGATACCTCATTCGACATCTGATTTAAATATTTACATTGTGCTTTACATATGGAAATTGATTGATTGTTGATATTAAAAAACATTGTTCTTTACATAGGGAAATGATCGATTGTTATGTTCGTATAGGGTACACAGGAAGGATCAAAGAACTACGAAGCTTACTTGTTGTTCCCAGTTCATTTAGATGGAACTTTGCTGGACGTTACCAAAGTTACGCAAGAGAAGAATGAATTCTTGTCAACAATTAATATTCTTCAGATATTCCGTCAGGTGTTTTAGTTGTTGATCTCCTTTATATTTTTACTGCTGTCGACACCATTAAATTTTGGATTTAATGCTCATATGACTTGTGATTGCTGTCCTAATTCTTGTACCTTATGCTCTACTTCGTCCAGAGATTAATGCGATACCTTTTTGCTGCCGAAATTTCAGTAAATCATAACTAGTAAAAGTTTGTAAAATAGAAGTTATGTGATGGATCCTGAAACTTGACAAACTAACATCAAACTGACTTTGAAGGAAATGCATATTAAATTTTTCTTAATTAAAGGCATGGTTTGTTTTTGTTGACTCGCTGCTTCTCTGCACGTTAATGTTTAAATTTAATATGCTTTTGATGTTACTGAGGGCCTAAATTAAAGCTCTTGACTTCATAATTGGGAAGAATGGGATCATATTTATGTAAAATCAGATCATAGGCACAGGGAAATGTGACAAAACTGAGATTCATATTAACTTTGTTGCACATTGAAAATATATTTCGCTCATGCTTGAAGATACCAATCTCATTGCAATGCACTTTGAATTCATATGCTTGAAACTTCAGATTTCTTTATTTTGGTAACGTTTAGTTTAGAATTTCTGCTGTTCTTAACCCAATAAAATGTATTCATACTTCTTTCTTAGTAGTTCATTCATATGCTTGAAGATGCCTGTCCGATGGCAGTGCACTTATCTTTTTCTTTTTTTCATATTTGTTCATAAGCTTCGACGATTAAGAATAGGTGCACTTTGCACTTTACATGCGCATAATTACCAGACATTATAAACCTTGGTGACATATAGTATTGGGATATTGCAGATTTGTGCAGGATTGAAGCATATGCACAGTTTTGACCCTCCGTATGCGCATAATGATGTCAAGCCTGAGAATGTACTCATAACGCACAGAAAGGGACAACCACCTCTAGCTATTTTAATGGATTTTGAGAGTGCTCGCCCTGCCAGAAAAGCAATTCGTTCTCGTTCTGAGGCATTGCAGTTGCAGGTATAAGCGACTTTAATTACACACAATCATCTGCTTATCAGCTGCCTATTTTCTTTGTCTAAGATGTAGTCACTTTTGATACATAGACTATCTACAAGAATATGTTTTTGGCATTTGTTGTTGGTAATTGGTTGTATGGTTTGTTGGTAATTGGTTGTATGGTTTGATCAATTGTTTGGTTCTGGATTCTCAACCTTGGAATATTCTCCGCAACGGGCCCTGTTCCTGATTGATAAGAGGCATAGATGAACCATTATCTAGCCGGAGTTGTTTTCTCTAGTTGATTGTTTGGCATTTCATTAGATAAAATTTATGGTAAGGTAGAAGTTCGAAAGTGCACGCTTTACAGATTTGATTCTTCATGTTGATGTCTTAGCCAGGATTCTCAGACCTCTTGTTTTTGAGTGATTACTCACGGCTGCCCTCATGGTATTTTTGTTCGTCTCGAAGCATTTCTTTTTATCGCAATTGCCTCAGGCAGGAACGTGCAAAAACCAGCGAACCAAAAATCAAACCAAACTTTCACCTTTATTTTGATTTAGCTAATTTCTTTTACAAATCAATCTGGTTTCTATATATAAAAAAGCTGATTTAAGTGAGTCCTGTATCAGCTCTTTATAAGTAGATTCGACGGAGCAATGGCCTGCATGTGCAACGCTAGGTTGAAGTTCTAAGATTCTGAATAAACACTGTTTCTAATCTTTGAAGGCGTACAATTTACTTGTACTAAGGTTTGGAAATACAAGGACTGGAACTCAGTCTTTTTATCTGAAGCAAGTTACTCGGAGATCTTTTTTTTTTTGGCCCCACCTGATAAATCGCTGACATAGCACTTACTTTTTCCACTAGAATGCGCATTAAATTAAATGGATAAATGTTGTAGTTCCATTTCAAAATGTTCGTATATACTGCCTTTACTTATTTTGCATGTTTTATTCATTTTTCCGAGGCGTCAAGTTGTTGCTTAACATTCTTCCTTTTTGATGGATTTCACATAGGAATGGGCTTCTGAGCACACCTCTGCAGCTTACCGAGCTCCTGAATTATGGGAATGTCCAAGCAATGCTGACATTGATGAGAGAACTGATATATGGTCTCTGGGATGCACCTTGTATGCAATGATGTAAGGTTACCTTCTCCGATGTAACAGTTTTTGTGTTTCTTTTTATTTTTCTTTTTTCTTTTGCTTTTCATATCGTTCTCTTAGTTAGTCACAGATATTCTTTGGCATCTTTACACAATATTGACTATTTTACCATAATATTCGGCCACGAGATGCAAAAGAAAACACATTTGGTATCAAGGCTCATTTAGGTCATTAGAAGTCAGGAGCCTGACTTTTATAGTCCAAAAGTGATTATACGAAAAAGGTAAGCTCCTATTTACTCAAGTTGGATGGTGTTTTCTTCTGGCAAGTTATGTTCTGGCAAGTTAGTGTCGGAACGTGACCTAATAGTCCACTGAGGTCTTACTAGTCCTCATATTTAGCATAGTTGATTACGCCGAGGAGGTGATTTGTCGTTCTGTTGAAATCACTTATAACTAACCCTTCTTACTCGCTTGTGAACGTCATTCCTCGCCCTCTCAGCGGCCAACTATCATATGTAGCCATCGAGTAGACAAAAGGAAATGCTAGATAAGATGTTCCAGCATCTAAACAGGGCAAATTGTATGTCCTTCGCAACAGGTGGTCCTACTTAGATATCATTCCAACTTAGATATTCTCTTCTCTTTTCTTTTGCTTTATCTGTGGGACAGTCGTATTAATTACTGAGTTCCTTTTATTTCCTTCTAATTCGCATGTTTATGCATAATTTCGTGCTTTTAGAACGGTTCAAGTAGGCGGTCATTGCGACAATCAAGAGTATGCTTCCAAGGATCATGAAAATAATGAACTATGCAGTTCCTGAATTTATGAAGCAAATTCAGTTGATTAATCAAAACCAAGAAGTTTCTTGAATTCTATGTAAAGCTCAAATTTATCTTCTCACATGTCATTACAGGTTCGGAAAATCTCCTTTCGAAGACGCGCTTAACGAAGCGGAAGAAAATAAACATTTGGTGGTTAGAAATCCAGAAATAAAATGGTCTCCCGGACCGGACACCCCATACCCAGAGTCTCTCCGCCAATTCATCGTTTGGATGCTTCAGCCTCAGCCCGCAGTTCGACCTCACATCGACGACATCATCATCCACGTCGATAAGCTCGTCGCGAAACACTCGAGTTAAGATGATTCTTTTGTCACTGTATCTGTAATTTTATAGTGCATCTGCTTAATATATGCCATTCAAATGTGATAATTTTACAGTAGTCCTATTTATTAATATTGTGAGGAGAGGGCATTACTTTGTATCCTGAACCAAAATCATGGATTTATTGTCATTTTTTGTTATTTTAATAATTATAATAATATATATAGCTCTATGATGTTGTGCTACATAATTGCTTTGTGTCTTCTTTTTTTCTTACTAAAATTTCTCCTTAAACTGCTTCAAATTATAGGAACCAATCTAGTCTCAAAAGTTTAATATATAAGATATAATAAAACTAAATTTTTTAATCTGACTATAGTATTTTGGGCAGTGATTAAGCTCAAAAAGTTACAAAGTTAAGCGTACTAAGATTAAAATAGTTCCAGATAGGTGACTCTTTTGGAAAGTAGGACGTCATAGTTGATATCAGAGCCAATCACCAATTAGAAATATGAAATAAGTCTCGGCTGAGGTAGGTTCATACAACGGGAAGAGCGTAACTCCTCGACTGATCTCCAAGGTCGGCAAAAGCTAGTGAAGATAGTTTTACATCATTTGGTGCTTGTAAGTTTACTGAGCTTGATAAGCACGTCAGAACTTATAGATGGAGGAATGTAACACCCCTAAACTTTGAAAATTCTTTATATAAGATATAACAAGTTTAAACTTTTTAATCAAGTTATAATATTTTAGGTGGTGACTAAACCTAAGAGGTTAAAATGGTTGAACATGCTACAGGTGACCCCTCTGGAAAGTGGGGTCATATTCAGTTTCAAATTTGTAAGACTAAAATCGAACCAACCAAATTGAGTTGATTCAGTTCAATTATTCGGCATGAACCAAATAATAATTTTGAGAGCCCCTTGTTTTACCCACTATATCTACTAATATATTAATTATCTACACTATACAAGCACATATAATCACATCAGTGGTTTTTCTGGTGATCCATTATATGGAATTCATAGCAGTACTCTTTTCTACTATTTGTTTCAAAACATGTATTGAATTCATAAACCAATAGATTGCTTATTTGTTTAATTTGGTTTCGAATTCCTAAAATTGAATCAAACCAACCGAAATGAGTTGGTTCGGTTTGATTATTCAATTTGGACCAAAAAATTCCCGAGTCCCCCTATCCGCTACAATCCTACAAATTTGGGACAGTTTCATTCAATTATTATGACTTTGAGTCGGTGTCCGCTACATTCAATACTATGACGGTTCATACTGTATGAGTCAATTCGCACATGACGCACCAAGATGTCAGCATATCAGTAGTTATTTAGACGCCCCCTTGTTAAAGGAACTCGAATTGAATTCATAAACCAACAAATCATCGGATGCGGATCGGGTTGACGGGTTATCGGATCCACTTACTTCTCTACTCTGAAAGTGAGAGCAGGACTCTAGCAGCAGCCACTAGTCTTAGTCAATTGATAAATTTACAAAAAAAACGAAAGAACAAAAAGAAGAAGAAGAAGATAACTCTTTTGCACTTTCTATGAGAAAATTTAAAATAAAAATTATATAAATATATATATAAAAAAAAAAGGAATGGATGAGGAACAGCCAAGGAGACAACTTGGTACTTATGGTGGAGAATTAATATAATTATTATATTATATATATATATCTCCTGTGTTTTTAGTGGTGGCAGTAGTAGTAGTAGTGGTGGGTGGGGCCCATTAAACTATGCCACGTAGGCAGATCGAATCATATTCCCGAGAAAAAAAAATTTTAATTGGGGAGGTCCCACCATGCCTTATTAAGGAGGCTCAAATGCTCAATTCATTATCATGTTTTATTCTTATCTATCAAAAAGTTATACTTATTTTATCTATAATTTAATTTTTTTAAAAAAATTAGTATTAAAAAAATATAATAAATTATTAAAAGGAATAAAAAATAACATGTCAACATAACAAGGACTCTCCAATAAAATGCAGTTGGGATGGGGCGCTATCCACTGAAGTTTTATCCACTCCTGTAGTCATCATAGTATTAGTGGCTCACGATGTATTGTCCTCTCTTTAGGAATATCAAAATCGCCTTAAACCCAAACCCCACCTCTCCCATGTGGGAGGATAGTAATTGACAAGGGGCACTTTTGGATTGGGTACATGTAGTTTATAGTAATATTATTAATCAAGCGTATTTAGTTCGGATTATTCTATCAGAATTACAGATAATTTTATCAAAAATTATTATATTTAATTCATCCAATTTGTAATCTGATCGATAATATATAGTATTACAAATGATGCATAATTACTCTGAGAGTATTAACGAGCGGGTGTAGGTATCTCAAACTCTAGTTTGTTACAATTTTTACAATCACTTCCCACAATTTGATTTAGTCTTCTAAGTTTTAGCATATTGTTTGGCATAAAAGTGATGCGATATCTTAATTATTAGTGTATTATTAATCGCAACACTACTATATCACCTCTATATTAGTAATATATTAACATTTAGCTAACTAGATTCAGTTATAGAACTTGATTGCAATAATTTTGAAAATTTGAACTAAAAATTATAGCAAATTAAAGTCAGAGGACCAAAGTGTCACAAGCATCATAGTTGGAGGACTTGATTGCAACAAGAGTTGTAGTGATTACAACACTCATTCAAGGGCTGTGATTCCTCCCCTTGGGTTTGAAAAATCCAAAATGGGTTTTAGTATTTAAAAAAAAAAAAATTAATGTCACAAGTGATAAAAAAAAAACTTGCCCTTACAGACTAGTTGTAAAATATACAACCCAAAATGGGTTGTGATAAATTATATTTGGTCCTTAAACTATAGGACTCATGACACTTTAGTTCTCGACTTTAATTTGTTGCAATATATATAACTCGAACTTTTTAAATTATTATTGTAATTAATATCTACAATCTATTACTTTTTGGCTAAATATGGATAAAAAATTCGAGCCAGAAATTATAATAAACTAAAGTTTGAGAATTCATTAAAATATTACATGCCTCGTAGTTTGAGGACTAAAAGTGTAATTTATCCAAATATTAATATTCAAGAGACTCACCATCTAATCTTAAACTAAATTTTGTATCTTTTTAGGAAAAGTAACTTCAAAACATTTTATAAAAAAATTTGACTTCCAGAACTGATGCTTATAGCTTGAAGAATGTTATTACTAATAATACAATTTTTAAGAAATTTGAGTTAAGACCAAATAGTAATTCTACCAATCCAAACACTCCCTCAGACATAAATAAAGTTTAGAAGAGAGGTTTATTGAACTATTTGATATAGTTTAAAAAATTATTTTGCCAAATTTAAAAGTTCATATGCCTATAAATCCCTTTTTTATTTGGTTTCTCTATAAACTCATTCCTTATACCCCAGCAATGGAGACATCCCAACATATGAGACATTTAGAAGGTTGTGAGATTTGATAAGGTGGGCACTTAAAAGAAGTTAATCTTTTAAATCTCAAAAGTAGACCTTTTGTTTTAGAACTTTTTGTTTTAAATCTCAAAAGTAGAAAAAAAAGGGATGTTAATAAAGCTGTCCAAAATATCCGATATACCATACCTGAATCGGACCCTATCCAGACCCGATAAAAAATGGATAGTATACGGATAAAAAAAATTACCTACTAAAATTTCATATATGGGTCTGGATTATAGTAACCCTGGAATTCAGCATTTGAGGCTTGTCAACAGCTTTGGAGAGTGTCAGGACAAGTCCGAATCCTGTTGGTACGAAATAGACGCAAACTGGACTCAGCGGGACGCGAGAGGAGAGAGTTAGCATTGCAATCTGCAAATTGTAGATTTTCAGCAATTGGTACCGGTACCACACAGGGGCGTACCGGTACCCAGTCCATTTTCTGCGCAGACTGCTCTCGGGTTGGCCATTCTACTGCGTGGTATCGGTATGGCATTGCGATGGTACCGGTACACCAGGGTAGGTAAGTAGCCTTTTGGTCTTTTCTTGTCTCGTTTGTGTCACCTTTATCCCTATTACTCTATATAGGATAGAGAGAGACTGAGGAGGAGGTTTTGCTGTGCTCTCTCTTTCTCTCTTCCTCTTGTGCTCTGCCGTACGCAAGGAGGGGCTCGGGTGGAGTCGGAGCGACGTCAACGTTGCGCCGCGGAGCCGTTCGAGCGTGCGTTCGTCATGGTAGCGCCGTGGGAAGGCCGGGCGAGTGTGTGGTTCCGCTTTTATCGACTTCTCGCCGTTGTTGGATGTGCTTTCGAGGTGGGTCAAAGTGATGCTTATCAAATTCTACGAGTTTCCTCCTAATTCTATATATGTCGACAACATGTCTTTTTAGCTTTGTTTAGTACATGGTTTAGCTTGATTCTCGGAACTGCATGCTTTTGAACGTGAATTGGAGTTTAGAAAAATTTGCTAAATTATGCATGTTGTACTTGGATTTGACTTAGGAGAAAACTGACGTTTCTACACCGTCATTTGATCAAACTACCAGATTTAGCTCTAGAAGCCGTAGTTTGCATACTCGGTTGGGTAGCGCCCGCGAGTGCCACTCCGGAGTCAGGCTTTGTGCTTTTGCGTTGGTGTCGTTTTGTCCTGGTTGGACTTGCTCTCCATTGATGACCTGGTTTGGTGTCAATTAGTGTAGCTTCGACAGGCGGGATGAGTGTGTTCACAGTCCCTAGTGAGATTGGGTCAGGATTTACATTTTCTACAGATTATTGTGTTAAAGCATGATAGTATAGTGGCATTTAGCTGTAGATTTGTTTCAGCTTTCCTTACTATTCCTGCTTACTTCTGTAGACTTAGTGAGTGAGCCGTTGAGGTTGGTAGCAGTACCCACTGAGGACTATTTCTTTTTGCAGTAGTTCTCACACCCAGTTGTTGGAATCTTTTGCAAAGCCTTCTTCTTCGGCTGCTGCTGCTGCTGAGTCTGACCGTGGTAAGAGTGTTGCGAATTAGAGCCCTTTTTGACGAGTGCAGAGCTAGAGGAGTACCAACTACAGGTAGTTGTAGTTTCTGGGTTATTATACATACTAAGGTTGTATCTCGCTGGAGTGAGCATTTTGGTTATCTGGATGATGCTTGTATGTATAGTTAACCTCTGTTGTTTATATATGTTTTTATTTTGACGGCTCTATACTACTGGTTGTAGTATTGTATGATTACAGATACAGCTATCGCTTCGTATACAGAAAAAATTCTTTTGTATACGGCGGATTTGTCGACGTGTCCGGAAAAATGAGTAATCCGGGGCGTGACACGAATATTTTATACCCATACCTGATTTGAATCCAACTCAAACCCAACTTTTAAGTGGGTAGGGTCCGGAATAGTTTTCAAATCCGAATCCGAGCCTGGACCCGATAAAATATTTGATAGTAAGTAAAAAAGATTTGAACTTTTGAAGTTGAGTGATTAATTTTAATACGAGTTATAAATGAGGGGTCTCTACGTATTTTCATTCTAGTGAAACATTGAAATCCTAGCCGCTCTTTTACTCCTTTTCTTTTTTCTAATTTTTTTAGTCATTATTTTTTTTGTTTCATTTCCGCCTTAGAGTTTTTTATGAAATAATATTTCTATCGTCGTCATCATCAGCAATATTAATCCTCTACAGGCGCGACACGAGTGAGTTTTTCTCAAATCCCTGCTACAATTATAGTCGACAACCTAGGTTTTTTTAATAAATATTCTATTAGTAAATTTTGTGATTCCTTCTTCTTTTTATTTGAATGTTAGTATATAATATTAATAATTACTACAACTTATATTCTCTTTATCTACAATATAGTATCATAATTTTCTTATTTTTGTGTGTTTACATATAAAATTGTTTTGACTTTAGGCTTTTAATCAGTCAATATAATGGCTGAAACAAACTCTGCCCAAACAATTTAATAAAGTCTATAAAAAAAAAATATGTATAAGGGTACCCGTATCTGATTTAGATCCAACTCGTACCCAGTCTTGAACAGGTAATATACGGATAGTCACTATCCAGACCCGCTCAAATAAACCCGATGGATATATTAGTAACTTAAGTAACTAGACCCAAACCCGATCCGAAGTAAAATGGGTAGGATGTTTTTTTTTTTTTCTGACCATTTCTTTTTAGAGTACGGATACAGTATATCATTTATCCAGATCCGACCCAGTCCACAGACACCTTTAGGTGTTAATTAAGAACTCAAGCTTTTCAGTTTGGATTCTCGCATAGGACTTACCTCTTGACGGCACTCGCTAGGAGGTGGAAATCCAGCTCGCTGTTCGCGAGCCAGCTCATGTTCAGCTCGAAATGTACTTGAGATCGAATCGCTTATTTAGTCAATAAGCTGAACATGAGCTTAACTTTTTAGGTCATTTAATAAATGAGTCGAACACGAGTTAGGGCAGGCTCACTCGTGTTTGGCTTGATAACAACTCGAATATATATATATATATATATATATATATATATATATATAGAGTAGGGCTACTATACTCTTATGAGTATTGGCCCTTCATACTCATAAGTTGTTTTCGATGATAGGGCTTCCGAATCGACGATCCGCTCCGTTAAATATGATCTAGAGTATTTGAAACTTCTAAAAAATAAATTTCATAATTTTTCGAAATCATAATAAAGTCCATCAAACGGGCATAAAATGAACGGTCAAAATCAAACGATGTCCTAAAAATAGATGATCGGATCCTTTAATTTAAGATCGGAGTTATTGATCTTTATCTAGGTAGTGAATAGAATTTTCTATCAAAAATTCAACCTATTCCAATTTTTTTACACCGTTAAACTAGCAAGTATCCCATATCGGTCATTAAAAATTGTCAATTTTGTGAGCTTTTGATCGTAAGGTAAATAATGTCGAAAAATTATGAAATTTGATTTCTAGAAGTTTTAAATGTACTAGATAATATTTAACGGTATGGATCGTCGATTCGGAAGCTCTATCACCGAAAACAACTTATGAGTACGAGGGCGATCGTACTCATAATAGTATAGTAGCCGGACTATATATATATATATATAGAGAGAGAGAGAGAGAGAGAGAGAGTCCGGCTATTATACTATTACCAAGCCCTTGATACTATTGAGCTTTCTACCGTTAGACCTACCCTTTGATCCTTTCCACCCGTTAGATTATACTATTAAACCAACCACCCACTCAACCCTAGGGGACCACTATCAATTTAAACCGTGGATCCACTATCAATTACCGGGAATATACTCACGCACATCTTATTCATCCAACGGCCGAAATCCATAGTACCAAGGGCTTATGCTATTGATAATATAGTAAGCATAATTATAATTTTATAATATTAATATATATATATATATATAGAGAAGAGAAGAGAGAGCAGAAGAGAACGAGAAGCTCAGCTGCTATACTATGGTAGCACAGGGCCTCCGTGCTACCTAAGTTGTTCGATTGATCGCGCTTTCCCAATCGACGATCGCCCCGTTAACTTGATCTACACTATAAAAGTGTTTGAAATTAATTTCATAATTTCCGATATCATTTGACTATATCAAAGATCATCAAATTGACCATTTTAATGGCCACATGTGGCGGTTGTGATTAATCACGGGTGTAAAACAATCCAGAATCGATGAACAATTTTATAGAAAATTCTGTTGCTCACTATTTAGAGTAAGATCAGTATATCTGATCTATGAATTTAACTATTTATCAATCATTTTTTTGTGAGATCTTATTTTTAGTCATTCAAATTTAACTATTTATTTGATAATAAATGATTTTGAAAAATTATGAATTTAGCTTACAATACTTTTAATAGTGTAGACAAGTCTAACGAGCGCGATCGTCGAATTTAGGAAGCCGCATCAATCGAACAACACTTGGTAGCACGGAAGCCGTGGCTCCGATAGTATAGCAGCTGACTATTATATATATATTATATATATAGTATATACTATATATAATTGAGCTCCTATACTTTAAATGACGAATCACTTGGTACTTATCGCTCTTGGATTAAGGATTGGCGTTAAGGATGATGTGGCCCTAGGATGGATGTGTTAATAAATAGTAATAACCTTATATAAGTAAATAATATCAAAACGTAAATCTTAAGCGGTAAACAAATTACCAAGCACCAAGTGTGTGCTTTTCAAGCACCATCCGAACCTCTCTCCTCTCATTCTCTCTGTCTCACTCCAGTCTCTCTCTGCTCTCACTCTCCTCTATATATAATTATATATATATATAAATAATAGATATATTAATATATATAATATATAATATATATATAATGAAAGGATTTTTATTATTTGATTTTTAAACAAATCTAAATATAAAGTCCGACTCAATTATAAAAATATTCATTTATATGTGAAGTTTCAACCATCTTTATCTTTATAAATTTATACCTATTCCTATACATTATTCCTCCTAAATTGCCAAATGGCAACATTCCCTTCATTTGTACTGGATCGATTTTTTTTTTCTTTGCTTGAACCGAACCGATCATTGTTGAGTGTGGGATCCTCCAAAGCGGCTTAAGTCTTCCACATGTTTTCCTCTTTTTTTGCTCGAACCGAATATGGTTTTCTCTTTTTTTACTTGAACAGAATCAGGTCAACCTATTGCATTAGGCCAAATTGTCTCAACTACTCCACATGTTTTCATCTTTGTACCGAATTGTTCTCTTTCTTTGCTTGAACCAAATTGATCACTGTCGAGTGTGGACTCCACCTGAAACCGGTTTAAGTTTTTCTTTTTTTTCCTTGAACTAAACCGGATTCTCCTTTTTTTGCTTGAATAGAACCGAATCACATCTCTGCAGTGAGCGTGATTGTTTCTCTTCCTCTTCCTTCTATTGTTACCTTCCTTTATTGATAAGATGAATCCCACCTCTCATCGTCGTTTTTTCCATTGCCATTTTCTCTTCCTTTGTCACCATTTTTTTTTTTTTCAATTATCTATCCGTCGCATCACACGGATTATTATGCTAGTAAATATGAATTGTGAACACTAAAGAAGGCTTCCCCTTATTTTGGGGGTTGTAGGGCCAACATGCACTTTTTTAAGAATTAATTGCACATTGGTCCCCAACCTTTCCACTATTTTTTACTTTGGTCTCTAATCTTTTTTTTTTTTTTGCAATCAAATTTTCAAATCTATATTTGGATTTCGAATGCCTTGTGATTAGTCTTATTTTTGTGCTTTTGATAATTATGATTTTTTCACTAATCTAAAATTTAGAATTAAATAATTTATTAGTTATATATGTGACGATAAAAATTAACGAGGGTACAATGAAGACGTTACCGCCAAGAATACCAAGGATAGTACTTNTTTAACGGAGCCGATCGACGATTCGAAAGTCGCAACATCGAAAACGAGGTGGAAGCACGGAAGGCTCCGTGCTTCCGATAGCATAGTAGCCTCACACTCTCTCTCTCTCTCTCTCTCTCTCTATATATATATACACACACACACACACACACACACGCTGATATACTATTAGTACCAAGGAGACCTCCGTGCTAGTAAGTTGTTTTCAATAATGCGGCTTCCAAATCGATGATTGGCTTCGTTAAACTTGACATACACTATTAAAAGTATTTGGAAACTAAATTTTATAAGTTTTCGACATTATTTGGCTAGTGATCAAAATGTCTCAAAATTGACAATTTTAATAATCGACGTAATGCGTTTGTGAATTTAATGATATAAAATAATTCAAATCTGATGAAATTTTTGTAGAAAATTATTTTCACTATTTAGAGTAAGATCAGTATATCCGATCTTAAATTTAAGTCTTTTATCAACATTTTTTATGAGATTTTTATTTTCAACCGTTCATTTTTTGACTACTCGTTTGATATGTAAATGATGTCGAAAAATTATGAAATTTAGTTTCCAAATATTTTCAATAGTGTAGATCATAGTCTAACAGAGGCGCGATAGGGCGATTTGAACGAGCGCATATATTATATTATTAGTATATTATATTATAATATAATATATTAATATATATATATATATATATATTTATATATATATATTAAGACGAGAGAGAGAGAGAGAGGAAGAAGATGAGAGAGAGAGAGAGAAGAAGAGAGTTGACCTGGTGCTTACTATTAGTACAAATCCCCATTATTGCTACTATTTATGCCTTTGATCAACTTCCCTTTTATTATTTCTAAACACATTGGATTAAATAGCTATAACCAGGGGGACGCACTAAACCTAGGGTACAACCTAACTCTAACGCGACTACTATCATCCTGACCTCT
>NC_033634.1:10092752-10142648 GCF_001540865.1 Ananas comosus | reverse complement strand
AAATTTGAAATTTGAAATTTGAAATTTTAAAATCTGAAATTTGAAATTTGAAATTTGAAATTTGAAATAAAATTTGAAAATTTAAAATCTAAAATTTGAGATTTGAAATTTAAAATTAAAATTTAAAATTTAAAATCTATATTTCAAATTTTAAAATTTAAAAGTTAAAATTTAAAAATTTTAAAATGAATCTGAAAATTAAAATTTAAAATTTAAAATTAAAATTAAATTTAAATATTAAAACTAAAATAAAAATAAAATTTTGAAGTTTAAATCCAAAATCAGAATCAGTTTTCAAGAAGCAGCTTTTTTCTGCTTCTGATTCTGAGGTCTTCAAAATCAGTTTTCTGATTCTAAAAAGCAGAATCAGATTTTAAAAGTGAGTTGCCAAACGCTCTATTAAGCCGAAAATCACTTTTCAGCCCAAAAGCGCTTTTTAAAAGCTAGGCCAAACACCCTCTTAATCTAATGGCCTAAAATCTAGAAGCACTAATAATTTGGTACTTTTAAAAACATAGGAGCTCAATTTTATATATATATATATATATATATTCTTTTTAATCTTTTTAGCTCATTGTTTCTGAGCCGACTTGTGTTCGGCTCACTCTTTTACCGAATAAGCTCGCGTTCCGTTCGTTGACACCTATGAAAAGAAAAAATGGGGATGCCTAAAGTCACCACTTTCCAAACCGACTCCCCACTGGGGATTAGAGGGTGGAAATGAGCCGAGTTTGAGCGAGTTTGAAAATGTACAGCTATGATGATAATAATTTTCTAAGTTAATATGTAAACATAGTCAAAGGGACGGATCTGATGACGAAAACTTCGACAGTACGAAGCACTTGATACTATCGATCGAGCGAGCTCAATAATATTCAAGCTCGGCTCATTTAATTTCAAGTCGAGCTCGAGCGAGTCCATATAACTGGAGTCGAACGCGAGCGGGCCCATGATTTGCCAACCCGGTACTGGGGATATATGATTCCAAAAGCCACTAAAGCAAGTGAGGGGCCCAAAAAGGCTCTCCCCGGCCCCACCAAGAATCACATCCCACCACAAGATAAGGGACCAGCCCCTCCCAGCCGCTCATTTCCCGCCACGTGTCTCTCCTCAGATTCTCCCTTTCCCCTCCCCAAAACCACTGCTACACGGAGAACTACACTAGAGTGAAGTAGTATATATCTAGAGTGGAGTAGTATATACGTAGCGGTAGTGGAATTAGTAGTAAGTGTGAATTTACGTAAAATTAAAGTATATATGTTGAAGGTTGAGGATGTGGAGGTGGAGGAGGAGGGAGGAGGAGGAGGGAAGGGGTGGCCGCGGCTGTGCGAGGGATGCCGGTCGGCGCCGAGTGCGGTGTACTGCCGGGCGGACGCCGCCACCCTCTGTGCCGCCTGCGACGCCGACGTCCACTCCGCCAACCCCCTCGCCCGCCGCCACCACCGCATCCCCCTCCTCCCCCCCACTCCCCCCTCCGCCGCCGCCCTCATCGTCCTCCCCGGAATCGCCGCCTCCTCGCGCTACGCGTACTCTAAGGCCGAGGAGGGGATCGGCGCTGACGACCACGACAACGACAGCAGCGCCCACGAGGAGGCCTCGTCGTGGCTCCTCGTCGAAGACGTGGACGTCGACGTCGNCCGGCCCCACCAAGAATCACATCCCACCACAAGATAAGGGACCAGCCCCTCCCAGCCGCTCATTTCCCGCCACGTGTCTCTCCTCAGATTCTCCCCTTCCCCTCCCCAAAACCACTGCTACACAGAGAACTACACTAGAGTGAAGTAGTATATATCTAGAGTGGAGTAGTATATACGTAGCAGTAGTGGAATTAGTAAGTGTGAATTTACGTAAAATTAAAGTATATATGTTGAAGGTTGAGGATGTGGATGTGGAGGAGGAGGGAGGAGGAGGAGGGAAGGGGTGGCCGCGGCTGTGCGACGGATGCCGGTCGGCGCCGAGTGCGGTGTACTGCCGGGCGGACGCCGCCACCCTCTGCGCCACCTGCGACACCGCATCCCCCTCCTCCCCCCCACTCCCCCCTCCGCCGCCGCCCTCATCGTCCTCCCTGGAATCGCCGCCTCCTCGCGCTACGCGTACTCTAAGGCCGAGGAGGGGATCGGCGCCGACGACCACGACAACGACAGCAGCGCCCACGAGGAGGCCTCGTCGTGGCTCCTCGTCGAAGACGTCGACGTCGACGTCGTCGACGAGTTCCTCGACCTGCAGGGCGAGAACGGAGACGACGACGACGACCACGGCCGAGATCGCCGCAGCCACCGCCGCGAGGAGAAGAGAAAGGAATTGAGCTGTGAGATCATGTTGGTGCCAAACGAAAATCAACAACAGCAGGAGGAGGAAGAGGAGGAGGGGGAGATGAAGGGTGGTTACCATCATCTTCTTCTTCATCATCATCATGATTATCATCATCAGATGGATCAGATGGTGTATGAGGGGCCCACCACAAGCACTGCAGGGTTCATGGGCTACGAAGCTCCTTCGCTCAACCACAGCGTAAGCTATTTGTTAAACGTATAACTACTACTTCTATTTATTAGTTTAAACAGTTAATTACCGATTCAGGTAATTATATATAGTTGTGTTAACTCTAGTAACTAAAAGGGGCTAAATCACACTTTAATTTTGTTCTCAAACTATGAGTGGTGCCAATAATATCTAATATATCCTTTCTAACATATATACTTTTCGTTGACCAAAATATTTTTATTTATTTTTTTAAAAAAATTTAAATATTTTCAAAATCCCGCATCGTTTGGTTGGGAAATAAAAAGGGAATAAAAAAGTTTAGCCACTTTATTATACCGAAAAGGATTATTATTCTTTCTTTCTTGTGGAATAGTCACTCTTGTCCTTTATTCTCCCCTTTAAATAATAATTAATTTATTTATTAAACTATGGTAGCTAGCTAGTATATTATATTCTTAAGAAATCAAATTTTTAAATAAAATTTTCTATTAATTAGTTTCTAAATAATTATAAAACATTGCAATTAATAACTAATTAACTTATTTAATAATAATTAATCACTTGACGACTTATTACATTAATATATATTTAATTAAATGCATGAACGAATAGTTTATTATTTATAATTAGTAAGCTAATTAAANCATCATCAGATGGATCAGATGGTGTATGAGGGGCCCACCACAAGCACTGCAGGGTTCATGGGCTACGAAGCTCCTTCGCTCAACCACAGCGTAAGTTATTTGTTAAACGCATAACTACTACTTCTATTTATTAGTTTAAACAGCTATTTATTAATTTAAATAGTTAATTGTCGACTCAGATAATTATATATAGTTGTGTTAACTCTAGTAACTAAAAGGGGCTAAATCACACTTTAATTTTGTTCTCAAACTATGAGTGGTGCCAATGATATCTAATATATCCTTTCTAATATATATACTTTTCGTTGACCAAAATATTTTTATTTATTTTTTAAAAAAATTTTAAATATTTTCAAAATCCCGGATCGTTTGGTTGGGAAATAAAAAGGGAATAAAAAAGTTTAGCCACTTTATTATACCGAAAAGGATTATTATTCTTTCTTTCTTGTGGAATAGTCACTCTTGTCCTTTATTCTCCCCTTTAAATAATAATTAATTTATTTATTAAACTATGGTAGCTATAGCTAGTATATTATATTCTTAAGAAATCAAATTTTCAAATAAAATTTTCTATTAATTAGTTTCTAAATAATTATAAAACATTGCAATTAATAACTAATTAACTTATTTAATAATAATTATATAATCACTTGATGACTTATTACATTAATATATATTTAATTAAATGCATGAACGAATAGTTTATTATTTATAATTAGTAAGCTAATTAAATAATAAACTAATTTAATATATTTATTCAGCATTTAATTTATTTTTAATAATTAATTAACTAATTAACATCCTTTTCCATCATCTTATACAATATTCCTGGTTAATTAATTGATTAACTTGTTAAAATATTATTTATTAATAACTGTATGCTTATTATTTGAAAAATAATATTATCATTTTAAAACTATAATTAATCTTATTCCTACTATTCAATCTAGCTATCCAAACATAATTTTTCTTATCCCTCAGAATAACCCCATTCTCATTCAAACACAAAATTATTCTAATCTCTATTTATCCCCTAAATAATACCTATTCCACGAATAACAAGAATAGCTTATTCCCAAACCAAACATGGCTCCGTCTACGGATGGGAATGGTGATTTAGAAGGGAATTTTGGTAAATTTAGAATAATTTTGAAAATTTTGGATAGTAGCCGGCGGTAAATAAGCAAAAGCTCCTAATATATTATAATTTATAGCTCAGAACTCGTAATCAAGTTACACAATCCAATTTAGTTGATTAAATATTGACGTGTCGCTAATGTGAAAGTGATATAAAAGTATTGTGATTGATGATAAGACAATTATTAAAAAATCACATAACGAGCCAGCACGTACTCGGTTTGTTTAATAAACGAACGAACACGAGCAAGCCCAGCTCGCTCGTGTTCAGTTCTTTGACAAGCCAACCCAAATATAAAGAGATATATTATTTTGTAAATTTTAATAATTAAATTAAGATTGTAATTTCCTAATTTTCTTTCAACTTTTCATTTAGTAGGAGGGTTGACTATTGAACTTATTTTTTGCGAGCCTGCTCATACTTTGCTTGTGAATTAACAAGCCGGACATGACCTAAATATTTCAACTCCATATTTTGACGAACCAGGTAGTGTTCTTATCATTTAGTAAACAAACAAACACGAGCCGACCTTATCTCGCTTCTGTTCAACTTGTTGACAACCATCCATGCAACCCCAAAATATATTACTCCTTTCAAGAGTTGAACAGAGGGCCACTAGATAGCCAGCCCCCAACAGTCAAACCAATTAGGTTAATAGCTTGGTGGTATCTTTTATATTGATTAGTTAGTGTTTTTACCTGTAATCACTACTTCCTTGTGCCCACCATTTTTGACCAATCTCTTTGTAGCACATCTTTCTTTATAAGTGTCCTACTATTATTTGTTAGGCAAAGTGAATTGTGAACGCTTCACACACACACACACACACACACACACATATATATATATATACTAATTAGTAGAGAAAAGGAGGTTGAGATATGAGAAACTTATATGATGTCTAAATTGGAAACTAAGATATGCAAATGTAACTTCTTGAGGAGAACTATCATATTTAGTCCCAACATACATATATTGGTTCTTCAACTTATCAACAACAACAAATAAAAGGATCTCAAAGCCTATGTGTTTGAAGGCGCGCGTAAAGTTGAGATGGAGTGCTTCTGAAGCACGGAGACCTTCATGTTCACATATCAAGTTCAACAATTAACAAGCATTTGCGAATCAAAAATTGACACAGTTGAAAATTATATAGAGTACAAAAATATTTTTTAAGGATCCAAACATTTTATAAAGTTAATTTAGAAAGCAATTACTGTATAATTATAAAGTCAAACTATATAATAAGATTAGATGATAAAATACTTTGATTCTAGATAGAAATGTTGATCTCACTCTAAATAGTAAACATACTTTGTATTAAAAAAAGAATTAATTCAACTAACTTAGGTTGTTCGAGATCGTTAATTCAAACAACCGAGTCTTTCTGATTATCAGCTCAAAATATCAAAAAAAAAAAATTATGTAACTTTCATATTTAATGTTGTCACTCGATTGTTGATTCAAATGCTCCATTGTCAAATCCGACTCGTGCTTTCGAAAGTACTTCAGGTCAACTGTCGCAAACATAACTTCTTTTTTTTCCTGATTTAAGTTTAGTTTGGTAATATAGTAATTAAAAGTGCTATTTTTATTTTATATTTTGCCCAACAAGATTAAAAGTGTTTTCAAATTTTCTTCTGTATATACTATACATGTTTTTCGAGTGGCAGTTGCAACCGCAAATTTTCACTTACCTACAACTTTTTCCTTTTATTGTATTATGTGCATGCAGGTCTCAATGTCCTCACTGGAAGCAAGTGTGGTGCCAGAAAGCACTGCAGCAGACATCTCAAACCCCTACTTCCGGCCGTCGTCGTCGAAGGGGACCATCGACCTCTTCGCGGCGGCAGCGGCGGCGGTGGCAGCTCCCGGTCACATGACAGCACAGTTCATCACCTTGGATCGAGAGGCGCGACTCCTTCGGTACCGGGAGAAGCGCAAGGCGCGCAGGTTCGAGAAGACGATACGGTACGCGTCAAGGAAGGCGTACGCGGAAACGCGCCCGCGGATCAAGGGCCGCTTCGCCAAGCGGTCGGAAGTCGAGCTAGAGGTCGACCAGTTCTTCTCCGCCGCCGCGTTGGCGGATTCGAGCTACGGCATTGTGCCCTCATTCTAGTGATGCACAATACAAAAGCCATGATCTTTATATATAGATGAAACTTGTGGATTGTGTCAGTACTGTTTTTTGTTATGATCATGTTGTGTTGACAACTTGTTTGTTTTGCAATTCCCTTAAATTCTAGGGAACTATAAGGCTTCACAAGTAATATTGTTTCTTCCTTTTTATCTCTAGAACATGTGAAACAACCGTTGTACTCTAAAAATTTAAACTGTTAGAGAACGGTATTTATATATTTTTATATTTAACACTTTTCCTCACATTTTGGCTCGAAACTTTTTGTAAGGTCCATGACCTCCCACAGCCTTATATCTCTTCCTTCGCTTGCTCCGGCGTCCTCCTCTTGTCTCCTCTTTTTGCTTCTTATCGGTGTCCTCTTTCCTCTATCGCTGTCCTTTTTTGTCGTGCATATATGGGCCCTTCAGGATATGTGAGCTGAGGTGAGCTCAAAATGTTTGTTTTTTTCTGTGCCACTCATTATAGTGTTCTTTCCCCGTCAAAGCTCTATGACGCCTTACTGGCCTCTACATGTGACTCGCGACTCTTCCGGTGTTGTGAAATTATTCGGTATATTTTTGGACTGTTAGTTTTCTTGTTCAATTTAGATCAGTTGGTCATATGTTTATCAAAATGTCACTCGAGGTATTGAACTGTACATTCGCATTTGCGTCTCTCTCCAATCTTTAAGAATGCTTTTTAATACTATTTGCTTTTCATCAACAGTGTACTTAGCACCTTTGAATATTGATCAATTATTAATACAACATTCTAGTGTTCCTCAAAAAAAAAAAAAAAAAAAAAAAAGGAAAAAAACACATTAACATTTTTAGATCCATATTTTCTTGTAAATACTAAAAATAGCACAATAGAAATCTTTTGTAATAACAAAAGACACATTAATTGCATCCAAAAAATGCACATCCTTTAACTTGTTATATATTTGTATATTAAAACAATAAGATATTAAGGTATACTCTCTTTAGTTACTAAAATTTGTAATAATTTATCAATTAATTATTTGATAATTTTGTTAGTGCATTTATAAAATTGCCACATTTTATGAGTCAAAGTTAAACTTCAGTTGAAACAACTTTTAGGATAATAGGCAAAATAAGAAAGAAAGAAAAGAATAAGAGACAAAGGATTTGTTTATTTGAATAAAAATGGAGAGGCGTAAAGCTGTTTTCGATTGTAAACGATTATTTTTCTGTTTGGTTCGCCGTAATAAAAATACAGTTAAAACTCTAGTTATCCAAAACAGCCTCCAATGTCAATTTTGGTGGAAAGAGGTAAAAGAAAAAATAATTAATAAAATAATATAGTGGATAATGCTAGTAATTATATTTAAATATATTTGAGTGTGGTATAGAGAAATTTCTCTTTTATTTAGTTTACATGTTTAAAAAGTGATGAAATTGATTATTTAAGTTTTAATATCTTTTTTATTTAGATTGCACATTTAACCCTTTAATTATATGATGAAATTGATTAGTTGAGTATTAATTAATATTTCTTTTGCTCTATAGTTTTATTGTTGTATTATATAATAATTTATGTATAAAAAATTTAATTTAGTTGCTTTGGATTATTTTTTTTAATTATATAAACGATACAGTTATATTATTTTTTATTTATTATTTATCAAATTATTTATTATTTAGAATGTGGCTAGAATGCTTGTAATACTATAGAAATAGTGTTTACTATCAACTTTTTGATATATCTAGGATTTAGTGGGGATTGATGGAATAGCAATAATCTAAAGAGTAGAAAAGTTGATAGAAACACTATTCATATACCATCGATAGTATAGCAGGTGAACTCTTATTATTTATATATAAATTATAGTTTCTATATCATTTACTTTTTACCAAACAAGTAGCAGAGTTGGAGAAACTTCAGTAGCATAGTTGGAGAAACTTCACTTTCATAACCATGAAAACAAACATGAGGGAGTAGTTTCATATGAACTCTGTTTCAACCCAAAGTTCAATTTTGGTGAAACAAACCGGCCCAAAGTGAGAGATGAGTTTCAAGCTAGGCTAGATCGGGTCGAACCCAAATTCAGCTGTCGATATAATATTTTATTAAACTATAGTGTCAAAATATTTGAATAGATAAAATCTTATTTATCTTCTAAATTTTTGTTTGTATTTATTTTGTTCCCCCTTGTGCTGGTATTCTAGCTTTTTCCCTAGGCTTCAAATGGATATTGTGGGTGTTTAGCCTAGATTTTGAAAAGTAATATTAAAGCCGACAGTGATTTTTCTTTTAATAGATAGTTTGGTAACTTATTTTTGAAAATTCAATTTTGATTTTTAGAATTAGTTTTCTGATGTAGAGGCCCAAAATCAGATAAAACCTGCATTTGAAATATTATTCTGATTTTGAACTCAAATTTTAAATTTAGATTCAAATTTCAAATTAATATTTAAATTTTAAATTTATATTTTAAATTCAAATATCAAATTTTAGTTTAGATTTTAAATTGTGACGCCCCGACTTCCCAGGGGGTCACCCATCCTAGGATTACTCCCGTCCGAGCACGCTTAACTCTCTTAACCTCTTGGGTCTAGCTACCACCCAAAATGCTTAAGCCGGGTTAAGAGTTTAGCCCTATTATATCTCATATATAGGACTATCTGGGGTCTCACAATCTCCCCTCCTTTAAGCCCTGACGTCCTCGTCAGGCTCAGACTCACAAGTACCAGGCGATGTGAGACTCATCTCGCTAGCCCGTCATCCAGACCCTGGCTCAGCCGAGACTCATCTCACACTTCCGGCTGGTAATTGGCTCTGATACCATCTGTGACGCCCCGACTTCCCAGGGGGTCACCCATCCTAGGATTACTCCCGTCCGAGCACGCTTAACTCTCTTAACCTCTTGGGTCTAGCCACCACCCAAAATGCTTAAGCCGGGTTAAGAGTTTAGCCCTATTATATCTCATATATAGGACTATCTGGGGTCTCACATTCAAAAATTTAAATTTTAATTTAAAGTTTAAATTTTAAAATAAACTTTTTTAAAAAAATTATTTGTGGTTGTGTGTTTGCAAGAGTCTAAGGTGCAATTTGTTTCAGGCACTTTTCTTCGTAGTATAGGTGGATCCTTTCTTAACAAATGCGTCTACCTTGAATCGGATGGTGCTTTCGGGAGCGTAATCACGTGTTGGAACTCCCATTTCTACATTGGCCATGACGTCCTAGTAAGAAAATACTCGGTTACCGTCCTACTGACACACGTCAAGTCCGGGATAAATTTCTACGTTACAAATGTCTACGGACCAGCATCGTGGAATGGGAAGGAGGAGTTCTTCTCGGAAGTGACACAGTTGAAAATGCATTGTGAGAGAAGATGGATTTTATGTGGCGATTTCAACTGTATTAGGAGGCAAGAGGAGCGAAGCGGGAAGACCTGGAGTGCTAAAGCTATGGCAATATTTAATGATCTTATAAGCAATCTAGCTCTAATTGACCCACCAATGTCAAATCAATCATTCACGTGGTTCAATATGCAAAAAACTCCGACTCTTGCGAGACTTGATCGGTTTCTACTCTCGACAGAATGGGAACAGGATTTTCCTTTATCCAAGGTGGTAGCTCTCCCCCGTGTCACTTCTGACCACTGTCCTATAATGTTATCTGCTGAAAGGGGCACCACAAGGAAGAAGAAAACCTTCCAGTTTGAGGAAGCATTGCTCAATCACGAGGATTTCCGTAACAAAGTACCTGGATGGTGGAAGGAGGGAGCAACAAAAAGATCTGCTGTGCTTACATTTACTGCGAAGCTAAGGCATTGTCGACATAGGATTAAAGAATGGTGTAATAGCGAGTTCTACAATGTCCGAGGATTAAAGAATTCCTTAATGGGGGAATTACATTAGATTGATATTATGGCGGAACAGGGCACCTTGTCGGCGGAGTGTGTAGACAAAATGGAGGATCTGAAAGTAAAATTAACGAGTGTTTTAAACGATGAAGCGTCCCTGTGGAGAACCAGGGCTAACCAACACTGGCTACGCGAGGGAGATTGTAATACTAAATACTTCCACAGTATAGCTAATGGGAGAAGAAGAACCAATGGGATTGGTGTCGTTTCTGAAAACGGACGTGTATACCGTACTAAGGAGGATAAGAAGGAGTATTTCTTTTGTAAATTTAAAGAGCTCTTCATGGCTGATGACATGGCCCCATCTTCGTTCGGGGATTAGACTTGCCTTTTTACCACTAAAGGGGTCTCGGCCCCTATGCTAAGGCGGCTTACGGAGAAATTCACCATCGCAGAAATAAAGAAAGCGGTATTTCAACTGGGTAGTGATAAAGCTCCGGGCCCGGATGGGTTCTCATTAAGGTTTTATCAAACTTTCTGGGAGACCATCGAGGTTGACCTACTCAACGTGTTCTAAGAATTGCATGAGGGCAGGATGTCCACTACTCCTTTCGACTATTCCTTTATCTGCCTAATTCCTAAGAAGGAGGGAGTGGAGAGAGTAAATGACTTCCGATCTATCAGCCTTATTAACGGTATTCAAAAGATCATCTCGAAGGTTCTAATAAATCGTATTGCAGCGGCGATGAACGAGTTAATTTCGCCCTCCCAATCAGCATTCTTAAAAGGGAGGAACATCACCGACGCATATGTCACCATCTCTGAAATAATAGAATGGGGTAGTAAGAAGTTTACCGAGGGGGTCGGCATAAAAGTGGACTTTGAAAAGGCTTATGATAGGATCCAATGGCCCTTCTTTTTCAAAATTCTTCAATGGTGGGGATTCGACGCGACGTGGTGTGCATGGATCGAACAATGTGTATGCAACGCTAAAGTAGCTATATTGGTCAACGGAGAGGCGACCAATTGGATCAAAATGAAGAGAGGAGTGCGACAAGGGGACCCGTTATCACCATTCTTGTTCTTGTTAGTTGCGGAGTGTCTCGCCAGATTAACCAGCAAGGCCACTTCTAACAATCTATTCAAGGGTATTGGTCCATCTGACGAGAGTATAACGACCCTCACACAGTTTGCGGACGATACTTTCGTCTTCTCCGTGGCTTGGAAAAGATATATGAGAAACCTCAGATTGATGTGGCACCTTTTCGAGTGGGCTTCTGGGTTGAAAATCAACAGAGAGAAGTCGGAGCTATATTACCTTGGAAAGACTGAGAGCAAAGCGGCAAGACTAGTGAACCTGCTTGACTGCAAAGTTGGCACCTTCCCAACCTCCTATCTAGGGTTTCCCCTCTCCCCTAAACCTCCCACGAAGGAGACATGGTGAGGGGTTATTCGAAAATTGCAAACTAGAATCGATGGATGGCAAACTAAACTCCTATCAAGAGGGGGTAGACTTAACCTGGTCAATGATGTGCTTACCAACCTTCCCTTATACTTTCTGTCTGTATTCAAGGCACCCTGTTGGGTGATCAAGCACATCGAAGCCCTACGTAGAGATTTCTGTTGGAGCGACAAGAGCGAGTCTACAAGCAAGGGGTGTCTAGTTGCATGGAAGAACGTCTGCCTGAGCAAAATGGCAGGCGGGTTAGGCATACTGGATGTTGATATCATGAACCAGGCGCTTTTGGTCAAATGGTGGTGGAGATTCCATACAGCACCTCACCTATAGTGGATCAAGATTATCCGTGCCTTATACTACCAAAGAAGAAGACCTTTGTGGGAGGGAAACTGCTTCGGGCCCTTCTCACACTGGTGGAAAGGAGTCCTAACCACCAACGCTATTTTCAAATGGGGAATCAACTATAAGCTGGGCAATGGGAGTTCTATTAATTTTTGGTCGGACAGATGGTGTGGGGACACCACACTCCAAACGGCCTTCCCGGAGGTTTACGAGCTGTTGGACAGTAATCCAATGCTAATCAAGGATTGCTTTAGAAGGGACGACTGGAACTGGACTAAGATCCTAGGAGACGAGTCGATCTTTACGCCTGGCCTGGGTCCCGACATTTCTTCGCTCAAAGATAGGGTTAGCAGTTTTAAGATAGAACACAAGCTGGATAAGATAGGGTGGAGATGGTGTAGCAACGATTTATTCTCTGTTAAATCGGTCTATAGAATGTTGAGCGATGGGGGAACGAGGGATGGACACACTAACTTGATCTGGAAGCTCAGAATACCACTCAAGGTCAAAGTGTTATGCTGGCTTGTCCTTAAGAAAAGACTTCTTACAACTGATAACTTCGTCAAGAGAGGGTGGACTGGAGATACAGCCTGTGTGTTATGCAGGGCTTACGAAGAGTCAGTAGATCATCTGTTTACCTAATGCGTCTTTACCAAGTACATCTTGGTGATGGGTCTCGAGGATGTCTAGGCGGACGAGCTAGGTGATGATGTACTCGTAGTTTGGGACAGGTGGAAGGGTGGGTCTGGTATGCGAATTAGGAGCAATGGTCTTTCCGAATTGGTCGCATGCTGGTGGACGATTTGGAAGGCCAGGAACAATCTTATCTTCCGTAATCTTCAGCTTGACCCTATTTTAGCCGTTCAAAGGCTCAAGATGCTGCTTTCTTCGTGGAAAGATATGCTATGATCGGTTTTGGTTTTCTTCTCTTTTTTTTTCTTTTTTTTTTAGTCCCTCTAGTTGTTGTTTTTCTTGAGGCCCTGGCTGCCTCATCTCTGTAGCCAAATTCATCCATTCAATGAATGAAGCAGGTAGCGTGCTACCTATTCTCAAAAAACAAAAAAAAACTTTGCTAGACAATTGTATGAAATTAGCTTCGAAAAAATATTTTTTATGTAGACTCAGCCAAACTCTCTATATTTTTTAACCAAACCAAAATTAGTTTTGTAAAAATTACTTCTTAATCCGCTGAGCCAAACAACTCCGTGTATTTTGGGGAAGGAATTTCTACACTGTAGATATGAAAATTTTTTATTAATAGACTTAAAAATATTATAATTATAAAAATAATTTTTTAAAAGATTTATTTACAAAATTAAGCTTGTATGGTGAATAAATTACCGCTTTTTAAACATGATAAGAGTCTAATATCGTACATTTGTTAGAGTTCGAATATAGAAATATATAAATTTGGTAAAAGCGGTGAATAATTCACTGCTTTCAAACTCACCCGTCCCTTTTAAATGCGATAAATTATTTATCACATAGATCTAATTTTATAAATAAAAATATCAAATAGAAATTCTTAAAATTAAAAAGTTTTATAAATCTAGCTGCCCAAAAACCCCACTAACATTTGAAGCTCGGACAAGAATCACACGGCTTTGGACTTTTACAGAGAGATTCAAATATTTCAGATTTGGATGGACTTTGAGATTTTCTAAAAATGTTATAGTCGTGGACCGCTTGGCAAATTGGGAACTGGCAAGCAAAAAGCTTTCCGTTTGGTCTACTATTGATGATTTTATTCAGACTGTATCCTTGATTAATTAAATAAAATCACCTTAGGCATGTTTTTCCTCAAAATAAAGTAAAATAAAATAAAATAAAACCGCTAGATACTTACGTATAAAAGGGTTGAATCAAAGTACTTCATATTATGTTAAATATAAAAATATATAATCACTGCTCTTTTTACTCCCCTCACGTCTGAGCTCGAGATTTTCGCATGGCCCATGAAGTGAACTTGAATTAAATGGAAAAAAAATTAATAATACTAGGAGCCTGGCGTGATTCGAACTTAAAACCTTTTGCTCTGATACTATTTGAAATAATCATTGTACTCTAAAAACTTATAAAGATAAAAAATAATATTTTTATATTTTTATATTTAATATATTAAATTACCAATCAAGTTTCTTCTCTCTCCTAGTGAAGGTGACTTAGCATTGTAAGAGTTTCTTTGGGCTTTCAGATTTTTTTTTTTTTTTTGGATCCTAAGGCAATTTTATTTAGTTAATCAAAAATACAGACCGAATAAAATCATCAATAGAAAACCAAACAGAAAACTATTTACTTGCAAGTTCTCAATTGGCCAAGCGATCCGCGACTATAACATTTTTAGAAAATCTCGAAGTCCATCCAAGGCTAAAATATTTGAACCTCTCTGTAAAAGTCCATAGCTCTGTGATTCCTGTCCGAACTCCAGATGTTAGCGAATCGAAATAAATAATCCTAAGGTGCAAAGTTTTTGATAACAGATACTGAATCTGAGAATATATGAAAAGTTTCTCTAAAATATATTTGTACAAGAAGCTCTATCACTCGTGAAAGATTGCTTCAATTTCTCTTTTTATTGCGTCAGATATGCATGCGATGGTTCCATGTTGATCGGTAATCAATCAAGCTTCTAGTATTATTTCCTTCAATTCTTTCTAATAGTAATAGATCCAAGAGTACTATTGTTGAAATAACTAGTTACAAGAATTTGACCCATTTAGTCCAATCCAAAATAAAAACAATAGGAAAATCAAAAAAGAAATAATAGGGGCAATATAGTCTATCTTTTTCGCCGTGCTCGCAATTCATTACTTTCTTCTGCACTCTTTAAAAAGAGTTTAAAAAAAAATTAGGGGCAAAAGTGGTTAGAAAAAACTTCAATCGTATTCGACGCCAGATTCGATAGAATACAAATATGAATGTTAAAACTTAGCATGCAACATATATTTGTGTCCGAATTGGCATTCTGGAAAAAAAATAAAAATGTGAATATGGACCGTATTTGACCATTTTCGTTCTGATAGAAAGATGTTAATATATATTATGTTTTTGTTTTATTTTATTATGAGTTTCATGTTGAAATTGTATCATGAGTGTGAAGCTTTAATTATATTACGTGTCTAATTTGCGCTTATTTTAGTTCATATTGATATATGCAATATTAGTATATATTACTTCTGAATAATATCCGGATACAAGTCGAATCATATCTAAATCTAAAATCCTTTTTAGTTAATATAATAAGCATTCTAAAAAATATGGATGCGAATATAATTTTGTCGAAAATCTGACCATATTTTAGCTGTTTTCATTCCTAGATAAATGAGAGAGAGAGAGAGAGAGAGAGAGAGAGAGTAGAGTTCTTAGTAGGGCCATGCATATTGTCATAACAAAATTAACCGAAAAAAAAAAGTTATAACTTTTTAAAATTTTAAATTAAAATGACTAGTGTGCGCAAGTCCATCTCATATTTTCCAGCACTAATATCTATTACAAAAAAAATAAAATAAAATTTTATTTTATTAAATGTGTGTTGGTGGTGAACCATTTGTTTGGACAACTTTTGATTTTTAGAACTATTTAGGGCTTTTTTAGTTCAAGGGTGGAATTGGAATGGATAATGAAATGGAAATAAATTGGAATGGTAATTGGAATGGCCCACTCCCCCAAGATGTTTGGTTTATTCGTGGATTCGGAATTGGAATGAGTTATTCACATTTCATTGTTTGGTTCGTATAAACTAAAAAAATTATAGGATACTATAATACTAATTTTACTCTCAAATATAAATTTATATTATTTAAAATTTATGAAAAATATAATACTATTCTCTAATAAGTTTTTCAAAAAAAATATCAAATTTATTTTTAAAAACTTTTATTAATGTGGGTTAGGGATAGGGTTTTGAGAGATGAGGTAGTTTATTTTTTTTTTTTTTTTTTTTTTTTTTTTTTGATGAGAAAGGGGTGACGAGAAGGAGGGTGAGATGGTCCACATGGCTTCGACGGACTTAGTGAGCTTCGGAATTGAAAATCTCAATCCAGCATAGAAGACCGGAATCAAGTTTGAAGGTAACTGGGTCATTACCATTCTCAGTCCGGAATAGAAATACCTCAAAACCGATTCATGCGAACCAAACACAAATTAACCGGATTTGATCAAACCGATTCCTCATTCCTACCCAAAATGGATGAGACGCAAACAACAACGCCCTAGAACTTTTAAAATTTAAAATTAAATTTAATTAGAGTTAATACGACCAGGTGTATCCTCAACTGCGGTCCATTCGCGGAGGGAGGACGACCTCATTCCCCCTTTTCTCGCGCGGCGCGCGCACCTCGCCGAATCCTAGATCCCTCCACCGCCTACGATAAAAAATAAAATATGTTTGAGTAATAATTTTTTAAAATTTTATCATATTTTTTATAAGTAAATTCTTTACAATATTTATAAATGGAATGTGCTAATAAATTCTAATTTAAAATATTAATTATTTATAATAGGTCGTGTTTATTAGACGCCCTCTATACAGGGTGTAGCAGAAGTGACAGGGTTTTCTTTTTTTTCTATACCGCTATAATTTTGCCTTTAATTGCAAATAATTCTCTCTAAAACAGTTTATTTTGCGCAAATAATTTTCTGTTTGCAAACGTAGACCTTAATCGAATAATTCCTGAGCATGAATCATTCACTCATTTTCGAGAGACGACGCAAAATGATTTACTGCTTTCTAATTTTTACGAAAGTGGTTGAATCATTGACCAGCCATTCACGGCTTTTAAATGGTTTCACTTCCTCTAAGTCTAACGCTAGAATTTTAGCAAACATGATGGAATTGTGTGCGCATGTCTCGCGATAGCAATCAATACTATCAACGTGAACTTATATATATATATAGAGAAAATGAGAAGAGAGAGAGTAGGCTACTATGCTTCGAAGCCACGGAGCTTCTGGCTTCAGCTCGTTTCTGTGTGCGGGCTTTCCGAATGCCTCCGATCGACCCTCCGTTAAAACTTTGATTCAGAGGATTTGGAGTTTACGAAAATTAAATTTTATTACTTTCCGATATCATTTGCCTAGGTGATCGAAATAGCTCAAAAAACAGGAATATTTCCATTCGGCCACATCTCCTCATATGCGTGTGGCCGTTTTAAAGTTTAACGGTTGTACAAATATCCAATCACGTAGAAGTTCTCTGATAAGAAAATTCTTTTATATACTACTAAAATAAGATCAATATCTTGATTTTACAATTTAAATGTCATATTTATTAAATTTTGATAAAAAGATATTTTATTTTCAGTCGTTGATTTTTGAGCCACTCTGTTCACTAGGCAATGATATACGTAAAATCATAAAATTATTTTCTAGGAATCTTACAAATACTCTAGAGTCATTTTAATGGAGGCCGACAACGTTCCGAACAGTCGGCCAACATCGAAACGAGCTGGAAGCACGGAGGACTCCGTGCTTCATGGATAAGCATAGTAGCCTCACTATATATTATATACTATATAATATAAGTTTATTTTTCTATGTGAAGTACTACAAACTGTAAGAAGATCTATATAATGAATTAAAATTTATAAAGATTTTGAAAGCCTGATTCAAAATGATTTTATTCAAATAATTGTTTTTTTACAACGCCCAAATTAAGTAATTACATGCTCCGAGTTCTAAAATTATATAGACGTTATGACACTCTTGATCCTCAAATTTAATTTGTTTAGATTTCTGACTCAAATTTTAAACTATTTGCATTCGAATTCTATTAACCCAATTTGGTGATTAAATGATTAATCGCATATTAAAGTGTATAGTAGTATTTTTATTAGTGCTACCATAAATTTAAGATGGTGCCGTCACTTGTTCCTTAATAATGCGGTCAATAATTTAATTTAACTAAATTAGGTTGTGAATTGATTTGTAACATTGTGTAAAATTCTGAATGACGAAAATCGATAATTAAAGTTTGAGAACTAAAAGTGTAGCGCGGTCATGATTGTTCCGAACAAATGTGCAATTTAAACTACCAATTATTAATAATTTTTTTAAATTATACGAAACAATATATTTTTCTCTAAGATTAGATGTTCAAGAGATCAGTAATCCGATACTCAATATTAAGAATAGGTTAAAATACGAAATTCTCTATGTTAAATACGCGACTTAGCTATTTCACTTTTCCTTCCTACTTCAAAAACAATCTAAGTTTTGCCGCTTTCAAAATTTCAAAAATATTTTAAAAAATTACAGAACGTTAATGGAAGAGGGCCGAAATGTCCAACATTCTCTTACACTTGGTTTTAGAGGAGAGAATGCTTTTTCTAACATTACTTCCTTTTTAAAGAATATTTATTGTCATAAATTATATTAAAATAAGCAAGAATTAGCCAATAGAAATCCTGACAAAAATAAAGTGAAGGTACATGAACTTAATGGAAACTTTTGAAAGATAAAATATAAATTTGAGCAAATTGAGGAGGAAAAAAAAAGAAGTAAAAAAATATTTGCGATCAACAATATTTTTATCTTAAAAAAATATGAAACAAGCTGTTTGTGTCCCTGAAGACTTAACTAGCTATCAGAAAACGCAATATTTTTAATATAGTATTTTCCATACAGTTCCTGTAAATTATAATAAGTTGATAAATTAATTCCTCTAAAAGTTCAATTTTTATATGTTTGTTCTTATAAAATCACTGATGTTTTTAAATATGTCACTTACCGTTGGCCCGTTAGATAGAAAAATTAGTTATCATGGATAAAATACTTTAAACCTATTAGTTCATTGCAAGTGAATTATTTATTTTTTACCTTTCTTTAATTAAAGTTGGAATTTTTAAAGAGACATATTTGTAATGGCCCAAAATATTATTTTATTATTAAAATAAATAATAACTTTACGTAATAATCAGAAAATATATTTGAAAATATTAGAACTTTTACATTAACATATATATAATTTAAACTTTGTAAAGATATATTTTAATTTATTTATTTATTAGACCTGTATATGAATTACATCTTTTAATATTTATATATTTCAACAAGAATAGAGCTATTGTTACTAGTCGAAGCACACAGAATCTAATTGCTCTGACTTTTTGGTTTTTAGATCAGTCCCTTAATATTTCTCATCTTTGGAATTAATATTATTACACTGAGAGATCAGTCAACTTAGGGCGTACCACAATCATCCCCAACCGTATAATTTTTAATTTAAAGATCAAAAATTTAAAAATATCAAGTTTTTTTATGCTTTTGATAGTACAGTAGCTCTGCACTTTCAACAATTATCAATAAATTAATACATAAGAAGGGCAGTGAAAATACTTTTCATGTGTGTTGTTGTGCTTCATCGGTTCCTCTTTTGATTTTTACGGGAGTAGACCATGCGCGGATCCCGTCGGGGTCCGCGGCGAGCCCAGGGGGCGGTATAGAGCCGACGACGCGGGGCTCGGCGTAGAGCGCGATGTTTGCCGACGCCTTGCGGCGGTAGCTCGCCACGACGCGCTCCCCACGAGCGCGGCCTCGGCCAGCCCTGGTTGCGACGGATTCCACACCACGCTCCACACACCGCGTTGAAACAGCCGTCCCCGTCGCCGCTCTGCGAACGCACCGGGCGCGCCGCCCGACCGCGACGGCTGACGGGCGGACCACACGACGGCGCCGCCGGCGCCGCCGGCGGCGGACGGGCGCGGCGGAAGTGCGCGGGGGTCGCGGCGGGGGGAAGCCGAACCCGCGCGCCGAACCGTCGTTATGGGCGCCACGTCTGAGGCCTCCGCGTCGCGCCGCACCGCGAAGCCGCGGGACGCGAGCTCCGGTCCGGAGACGGACGCAGCTCGAAGCCGAGCGGAAGAGGAGGAGGAGGCGGACGGCGCAGGGCGAGGAAGGGCTTTGGGGAGTGGGGTGGGGAAAGGAGGTGCGGAGGAAGCTGTGGCGAGCTGCATTGTAAGGGTTTGTGGAATGCCTATGAGGAGATGATCGAGAGAGAGAGAGAGAGAGAGAGAGAGAGAGAGAGGGGTTTGGAGAGAGAAGGGAAAAAAGGAGAGTGAGTGGTCTCGGTTGAGGGTGTTATCTGAACGGGGACATTATATTGAGTAGACCGGGTTTACCAAATCAGTTGGTGCACCATCCCTCAAAAATATTAGCATAATGAATACTCTGAATGGGGACACTATGAGTAGACCTGGTTTACCAAATCAGCTGTGCACCACCCCTTCAATATTAGCATAATGAACTTTTGTCTTGCATGAGATAGTAAAATGTCTTTTAAAAAAAAAGGGGATAATTTTACACTAAAATAGTATCTAAAAATAATTTGTTCCTCTACATTTGTAAGTTATAAATTATATAAAATAAATATACTCTCCATCATATGGATTAAGAGCTTTAGACTAATTTACCCCTAGGTATATCTAATTATACATAATTTTGTGGTACTTCTATGTGAGGCTAATAAATTTATTTCTCATGAAAAAATAACTCAATTTTTTAATTTAGTTTATGAATGCACTTTTTTGTCTACTTAAGTATATTACTATTTTGTTCTATTTACTATCATATAGATCTCATGTTGATCTTAATAAAAAATAATAAAACAAAAGATATATTATACTTTTTTGTGAAGCCATTTTATGTTTCCTTAGTGTGATTTTTTTTATTACTATTTGTGTAGTTTAATTTATTGTAATTAATTAGTTTCTATTTAGTATCCATTTAATTGTATTTATAATATTTTCAAAAAAAAGATCTTTTAGTTTATTGCAAGCTATTGATAATTTATAATGGCCAAAATGATAATTATATTTAATTTTTAGATGGATTGTTGTGGATATGAATTTTTATGATAATTTATTTAAATAAAATTAGTATTTTTGATATCGACACTTTTAGAAGAGTTTCTGTGTAATTATATATTAAAGGAAGGGTACCTATGAAATTTTTCAAAAAAAAATGTGTACCAAACCAATTTATTGTGTCTTATGATCGAGCGAAAGTATTAATAAAGGATAATATGATAATTTTATATTGAAATAATATGCTATGTAAAAAAATTATATTTTTGATGCTTAAGAGAAATATATTTTATAATTAAATTTTTACTGTGATAATTTCACAATTTTCAAAATATATTTAATAATTAAGACTTTAGAGGAAAATATATCAATATTTATGAAATTGTTAAGAAAAACATAAGTCTAAATTATACTTTGGTACTCAAACGATGAGGCGGGTGATATTTTGGCTTTAACTTTAATTTATATAAATCTTTGCTCGAACTTTCTGAATTATTACAGTTAAATTCTGCAATGCAATTTAATTGATAAAGTGTGACATTTTGTGGATGCGGCAGTATTGTAGTAGATGATGCATCAATAATAAAAATGCTACACCACTCACATTAGCTACAGCTTAATATCTAATCAATTAAATTAGACTGTGGGACTGTTTGGAGACAGAAAGTCAGAAAGCAAAAAACTAGTGAGTTTCGCAAACTTGACCCTACCCTCTACTCGTCCGAAAATTGAAAATGTCAATCTTCGGATAAATGTGAGTAGGGATGTCAATGGGATCACATTCACAGCAATTTCATAAATCTGAACCTGAACTCGAACCCGACAATCAAAAGCTGCAAGCTGAACTCAAACCTGAGCCTGATCGGCTTTGAAAATCTATATACAAAATGAATCCGACCAAAAATTTAAAATTCAAATTTGAAGCAGAAAAAACGAACCCAAAACAATCATTTTTCTTTACCATATATCAAACCATATTGTATATTAAAATCTATATATCAAACTATATTGTATATTAAAACTTCAAATACAATCCCCGTGGTTTTATATTTTCTTACTTTAGTACCCTATGGTTTAAAGTGTATCAATTTACTACTCTATGATTTTATATTTATCTTTTTATTATCAATTCCACTAATTTTTTTCGTTAAATCAGTGAGAAAGTTAAAACTAAAGAGTACTATTCGATAAATCTAGATAGAGTATTTAAAGTTTTTTTTATATAATTAAATGAAGTATTCACGGAGAAACTGACGAAAAAATAAAAATAAAATCACAAGATACTAATTTGATACACTTTAAATTACAAAGTACTAAAGTGAGAAAGCTCGAAAGGGTGGTATCTAAAGTTTACCCCCAAAAAGAAAAAAAAAAATCTAAAGTTTGAGGACCAAAATGTTACGAGCTTATCGTTTGAGGACCGAAGTGTAATTTGGCCAAGACACAACTTTCCGAACCGGACTGAACCGGAACCCCGGTCCGGTCGAACCATCCACCGACTAAAACCGACCGACCTCTCCCCTCCCGACACCGAGCGAGCGTACACAGCCACGGTGACCCACCGTTTCCTTTCCCCCTCTCTCCCGCCCCCTCACAAAACCCTAGCCCTAAATCGCCTCTCCTCTTCCCACCCTTAATCGACACCTCCCCGCTCCAATCCTTCCCTGAATCGGTTCGTCGAGGTGCGCTTTGATCGAACAATCTCTCGTGTTTGTTGCTCGGAAATCGTAGCTACAGTTACTCGTTGTTGTTGTTGTTGTTGTTGTTGTTGTTGTTGTTGTTTTGTTTTGATCAAATCGATCTGGGTATTTGAGAGTGGGTGGGTGATCAGCTCCATTTACTGGGGTTTTTGTAATTTATATTTATTTGTTTTGACGACTCATTTGTGAGGTTTTAGATGCTGCGATTTGAGTCAGTTTTTTTCGTCGTTAATTTGCGAGGATTTTGGGTTAGGTATGAAAATTATTGGCGTACGAGGGTTTTAATTGTGAAAGATCTTTCTTATTCGAGCAATTATTGCACGATTGAGTGTATTTGAGTAAAAAATTGCTGAGTTCTAAGTTATCTTATTTTTAATCAGCAGTGCATGGAAGTGTCTTTGTAATCTTAGGTAATTCTAGTTAATAATATAACATCAAGGTGCAGAGATCCTCTAGCTTCATCAGTGGTTTCGGAAATAATGATTAATGGACTTATTTTGAGGGGGAAGTGGGGGCGGGTCAGAAGTTCCGATCATATCATCCAATTGATATGGTCAAGAGCAGGAAAAAAGAAATTTCAATTCCTAAAGTTAATGGATGAGTGAAATATGGATTTCATATCTCGATCTTTCTGTCTATTTTTGACCTGTTTCTCCACTCGCTGATCATTTCTGTTTTACTCTTGATCTCCTAGTTTCTAGGGGTGCTAGTATCTAATCTAGTAGTAATTATCCAACATTACGTTTCGTTTAACTCTTATTATTGCAAATGACATAATGTTTGTTTTTTGGTTTTTCTGCAATCTACTGTTCTAAACCAGAACTTCTTAAAAAAAGAAAAAAGGGCACTAGCAAGCAGGCACATCAACTGGATTTGACAATAGTTAATGAAATCAACTAGTGGGGGAGTTATCAACTAAAATTCATAAATCTGTGCATGAGTTGCTGTTACTAAGGGGTGGAAGATGGATGAGGAGGTCACTTATGTTGTGTAAAGATTTGTAGCCGGATTGGTTAGTTGTAAGTGATTGAGAGGGGATGGTTAGTCATGCTTTATGGTTCTTAAGACGAGGCAAAGCGTGACTTAGAGAAAAGCGATATTGGTTTAGGGTATAGAATCATTAATAAGTTTGCAATGTTAGATACTTAGATGTAATTCCAGGTTAGAACTCAAAAGTTGTAACCTAGACAAGTGTTAGTTTGGCTGTGTATTTAATTTGGACCTTTATTTATAATTAAGCATCAGATTAGTTGAACAGATGTGTTTGCTTGCCAATGAGTACCAAAATGTAATTGTTTTATTTGTTGTTATCATAATTCAATTAATTGATAAAAAAGGACATCTGACCAGAATAAGAATCCTTTTGAACTCAATTATTCAAACAGTTTGTATTCCCATCTTGCACCAAATTAATTCGGAAAAGTCCCAACATGCCGGTTACCAATTTTAGACCAATAACCCCAATTTTGTGGTGTTGTGCAACTTCTGCTGTTATATCATCATTGCTAAATTTGTGTAGATGTTTAAAAGAAGAAGAGTTTGATCAAAGATCTAGAATTTTATGTGTCATTTGACAATTACGTACTAACGATTTGTACAATTCTAGGTGGTTGGTTGAAATTTCGCAAATATTTGTTCTTGTTATTGATTTATTTTATTTTTGTATTTTCATTTTATCATTCTTTTGGTAACTTCGAGATAGGGGATGGTGCTTTGGAACTGTACGAGAGTTTGGGGTGATTTGGCATATTTTCCACTCGTAGTGAACTTTTAGTATGTAATATAGTTGTTGAGTGTTTCGTTTTCTTGTTTTATTTATTTTGTTCTTTTAATTGTTTGGGAAGCCATAGGATGGTTGAAAGTATTAATTTTTCTGGCTTCTTGGGTTCTTTCTAAATCACTTTTGGCTCTCCTTCCTTGAGGAGCTGGGGAAGCAGTAGACAAAGCCTGACTTGGAAAGAGCTCTTTTGGAGGAATACCTGTTGAGTATCATCCCACTTATGTTAACACAAGGGGGCCATGTTGATGTGCTGTTCATACTTGTTGTCCACTTCCACCATATAGTGGTATATGATGGTTTAAATGACTCTTGACTTGACTTTGCAGTGTGCAAGGATATTGGAATAATGTTGTTATCACTTCTTGATGGTTTTGCAGAATATGTCATTCCCAAACAGAAGTTTCATAATCTCTTGTAGTTTGTTGATCTGCTGTCACAATGCGATATGAAGTTCCTAAACATAGTACTCCAAGAAGTTTTTGAAAGATTCACAAAGTTACCATCAAATATGTACTTGAAATAGATAGAGGCTTACTAGATTACTCATATATCTATGCAAAAAATCAGCCAAGCATATGATAATTTTATTGAACTTTTGACTTGCAAATCTCTTGCTAACTATTGTGTTTGCTCGCTCCTTCACTCATGATATAGTTTTTCATTCAGTTTATTATGACAGAGCTACGTTAGTTTTATTACAATACAGATACAGAGATATAGGTTGGGGTGCTTTTCGAAGAATCAAGACCCTTGTGCTTTCACCTTCAATCTGATGTTCAGGCATCGTATCATAGATCCATACCTATAGATCTGATCTAGAGTGTTTGAGCTTCTAGTAACCAAAAAGCACGTTTTTCTAAAATATTTCTATGGTGCATCAGTTACGAAGTGGATGGTGTAAATCAAGGAACTGATGTTTAAATTTAGATGAGTAAATAGATGGTAACATTCTTGATTTGAAAATCATAGTCACTGATTTTAACTACACAACTAAATAATTATCTTAAAAAAATTCTGCTCGTTTGGGTTGTTCTAAATTGTTCAGGTGAACAAGCACCTTACCCAAACCAAGAGCCATTAAAATTGTCCATTTCAGGGCCACTATTCTTTAGTTAGAGAATGTCAAAAGATCATGATTTTTGTTTCCTAGAAATTTCAAATACCCTAGGTCAAGCCTAATGTCATGGCCATTGGATACCCTAGGATCAAATTTAAAGTTGGCAGCACGAAGGTGTCAGAGCTGTTGAAAGCACCCTAGCCTTGCACCTAAAATCTTTCTGATCTTCTTTTGTTTTTGTTTTTTTTTCTTGCCTTTAGAACATTTTGCTAACTGAATTTCATACGGAAATGCTATTCACAATTTCTCTGATGGATTACAACATTTGGCCATCCCAAAATGCAGGAAGCAAAAGTAACATCATGTCTGTTGATGAGGATCACGAGGATGAATTTTATCAAAACAAAGCACCACCAAATGGGGAGAGATGTAATTGGGAAGGAACTGCTATGGAAATTTTAACAAGAGTGGAACTTGAACTTGCATACTCTTCTGAGAAGTTGCTAAACTTGGAGATACTTCTGTTGGAAGTTGCTGGTAGAGCAAGTGATATTGAGTCTATTAATTTCGAGGATGACTGTGTATTGAATGATTCAGTAGAGAAGGCTTTTGAATTTGACATATTATCTGGATTTTTAGACTCTGAGGTTAAAGAGTTAGACAACTTTATGACATCTCTTCAAATGGAAATCGTGGATGCCCGCCAAAAAGTTTCTCATGCAGAATCTTCAAGGAAAATGGAAGTGAAGTTGCATGATGCTGAAATTTCCTTGAAGCAGTTTCGAGACTTGGTCGCTGATATTAGGAAAGAATCAGTTAAATTTGAAAGCGCCCAATATTTTGTTCGGAACAAATGCTGTAAGTTTTAGATAAATTGCTTTTTCTTAAAGTTATATTGGCATTGAGGATATAGGTGTATAATACTCCTGTTTCTGTTACATGTAATTTAGCAGGGGCTGGTGAAGATGGGATAACTGAAAATGGTGATCGTGCACCCAAGAATACCAAGTGGACGATGCAGACTACAGATCAGCAAAGACATGTTCTACAGATGTTAGAGAAATCCTTGGCAAGGGAGCTGGATCTTGAAAAGAAGCTCTCTGAATCAAGATCTATCGAGGAGGAACTCAAATTAAAGTTGCATCAGGCAGAACAAGAATCGTACTGTCTGGAAGACTCAATCGAAACGATTATGGAAAGATTGTTTGAGGCTGACAATGCTGCTGAGTTGCTTCTAGGAGTTTCGAAAGAGTTTGCAGGGAAACTCAATGCCGTTCAATTCAGTCTGAATGCTTCGTTACGTCGAGAAAGCGAGGTGAGGTCCAAGCTACAAGAAGAGATGAATTGTGCGGATTGTGATGACAGTATACTCTTGCAAGAAAATGATCTAAAAGCCAGCCTTAAAGAAGCTGAGGATAAATGGATGGCTGCAAATTCAGAGGTCTTGACTTTGAGGGAGAAAGTTTTAGTGCTTGAGGAACAGTTAAAGGAATCAGATGTCCAATTACAATTGGCGAAGGCCTCCGTTGAAGCGAGTCAGGAAAAGCAAAACAATCTGCATTCTAAACTAAGTGTGCTAGAAAGTATCATTGAAGGTCTTAAGCAAAATGCTTCGAAAACAGAGAGCAGGGCTGAAGGTGCGGAAGCAAAATCTACAGAGTTGACGAAAGCTAACATGGAGCTTGCTGAAGAGTTAAATGTCTTTAAAAGTCGTGGATCAGAAAAAGCCAGCTTCTTAGAGAGGAAGCTCAAGGAATCAGATACGCAGCTAGAGCATGCGAAAGCTTCTGTGGAGGCCATTGTGGAACAACAGAACCTGCTCAAGTCAACAATGGCTGATATGGAACATATGATTGAAGACCTTAAAGGAAAGGTTTCAAAAGCTGAAACTAGGGCGGAGAGTGCTGAATCTAAGTGCAGTCTGTTGACTGAAACCAATTTGGAGCTTAATGAAGAACTTTGTTTTCTAAGGAGTAGGATCGAAATCTTAGAGAACTCTTTGCGTCAAGCTGAACATGCAAAAGTGTCCAGTGCCAAAGACATAGGTATTAGAACAAAAGTTATCGCTGACCTAGTCACAAAACTAGCACTGGAAAGAGAACGTCTTTATTTACAGGTATATTTTTTCACTTCATCATTAAATCTTTTATCTTGGGATTTGCATTAGGATGTATTTGGTTGGATAGAGAATACGCCAGGAAAGAGTCTTTAGGCTAAAAATCAGTTTTCCAAGCATGTGGCTCTGTGTAAAGGGGTTTTCCGCATAAGACTCTTTCCAGATTTGCCAGAAAATGGCCCCTCTCATGTTTTAGCTTTTTGCCAGCTGAATTGAAAAGTTCTGTGACCTTAACCACAGTGCATGATTTTTCCAATGTTGCTCAGGTTTCACCTCACTTTCCTAATGGGTCACATGAAGGCTTCACCATTTCTTATAATAGAACTATATTGTAAATGTTTTTTCATGTTATCTAAATGTCATATACATGTGTATTAAATATAATGTATACCGATATGTAATATTATGATGCACATATATAATAGGATATGCTATGTATGTATATATATTGTTATATAATTTATACATATCATATAGATACTGGAAATATTATATATATTCATAACGTATAATAGTTATAATGTTATATGTCATGTATCACATACATAGAATATATATATATAAAAAAAAAAAAGTCAGAGCAGTTATCCATTTTCTTACACTGCAAACCAAGCAAGTATGCTTCGAGAACCCATTTTAGTTAATTGGACTTACATAGGTGTAAAGAAAATAAATAAACGTGACTCTTGTTGTTGCACTAATTTTGCCGAAGATCCCATCGATAGCTTTTCATAGATGTTCACTTTTATTTGGGATATGGTACCAGGTTATACAACTATTCAATTCAGACATGCACATATGTGAAACTGGATGAAAATGATGGTAAACCTTCCTGCATGATACTTTTCAATGTGATAAACTAATTATGTGTTCACCTTGTGGATTAAGACAGTGCAAAAGAAAAGTAACACATTTTGAAAACTTTTAGAATTGGAGAACAGAAATGAACAATAAGCAAGACAACATATGAGAATATGAGATGAACAATGTAAGGCCTTCGAAGATAAACTTATCATATGAATCTGGTTATTAGGAAGGAATGAAGTAAGGACAAACATTCATCGATTAATAATTCTCTTACTGTTTCTTTTGCACTTATTTTTATCTTCATATCGACTAATGAACTTTAATCTGTGTGGCAGTCCTTGCACCAGTTATAACTAGCAAAATAGCATGTGTTTCTTCTCTAGTCTTTCTTGTGTGATATTATAAAGCATATCCTTTTTAAGTCTTAAAACACTTGTGTTATACCATAAAGTGGCCAAAAACACTTGTTTATCTTTGGCAGATTTCAAATTGTGTGTATTGAATACCATTTCCTCCTGAGTCATAACATTTGTTGTCTATTTTCACCTGCAGATCTCTGCATTGACCAAAAAGAACAAAATCCTTGCGGAAAAATGCAAGCAAAATGAATACGCAGGTAGCACTGTAGGCGAAAAGGAAAATGAGATTCAAGCTGGACTTGGTTCTGCCGAAGCACCTGAGGAAGCTTCGACAGAATCTTCTTCTACAGATGTTCAGGTTGGTGCTGTTGCTCGTCCCTTGATTTATTCTTATAATGAAATTTAAGTACTACTGTTACCACTTAAAATTCCCCAATTTCTTTTGACCATTGATATATTTTTGATAATTTAAATATGTGAATGATATCGTAAGATTTAATTATTATGAAATATGACAATGACTAGTATGCCAATATTTGTTTGCCTCTGGAGAAATATGTTATCCACAGTAGACAGACCATGTGTACATTTGCATACTTATACAGAAACGTGCGCAGAAGCTTGTGCATGTGTTTGTATATGCATAACATGCACACACATAATCATGTATGTTTCCTTTTCATCTAATACAATTTGAAGACCTGAAGGCCAAAAGTTATTGCCCACTCGTGCATCCTATGTCTGTGCACGAAAAATTCGTCGACCGTTCGTCCATCTTATGCTTTCAATCCAACTGTCAAACTTTCTAATTATTACAAGATGGGATTGAGGAGGGTCAACGGATGCATCACATGTGGACGTACAGCTGCACCGGTGGCAGGCCACAGATTTTGTTGTAACAGTAAATAAATACAAAGACTAAAGTGAAAAACTTCTGTTGTTAAGTTTGGGGTGTTCGTTCAGTAATCAGTATCCAACTTAGAATTTCAAGGAACAAAGAAAACTTTGCCAAAAGTTCTGGCCCGCGCGGTGCAATTTAGCCAATTCCCTTTTCTGAAGCACTTAAACTGGATTTAATGTGATTAGGTGAAGTCAGCTGGAGCTGTGCCTGTTCCCAAGTCGGAAATCGAGACTACTCTTTCCGCAGAAGACTCTGCAAGCGAAGAGTCGAAGCTCGAGGCAGTGACGAATATCGAACCGATGCAAACGAGCTGGAAGTATATTTCATTGGTTCTCCTAGTGTTGGCCGTCTCTGTTTTTTCATACTACGTTTTTCGGGAAGAGAACTGCGTTGCCTAAGAGGAGCCGAAGACGCAGTTTGTTTGTTTTTGTTTCTGTTTTGCCGCATCTTGCACGCGATGCACTGCAACAACTGTTTGATCCTGTTCTGTAAATTCTTCGTTTAGTTTTTCTGGTTCTTTTTCTCGCTAGACGCACGCAATTTTGGTAACTGGAAAATGCTCTGTATTGTGCCTGGAGAATAACTAACCCTTAGAAGGCGCAGATCCTTTTGTTTTTAGTTTCCTCCAAGTTATGTTTCTTTTCCAGCACAGATTAACTTGTATTCCTCTCGCTCGAATAATGTCTCAGCATTCCAGTATGGTGTTATGCATGATTGAGATGAGATGATGTTCATTCATTCTCTTTTCCTTCTTTTTTCTGCATTGGATGATGAACCATTTCTGTAGTTGTTAAAATGGTGGCAACATATGTACATATCAAGTTAGGGCTTGTTTGTTTTGCATCGGTATCTCGAAGGTTGAACTCGCAACCTTGAGAAAGTTGACGGCATCAGCATTTTGCGTGATATCTCGGCATCGTGAGATTGTTCAAACTCCCACCAACGACTTTACAGAGATCGGCCGATCGACTTTAGCAGGGTGGCGAGTAAGTCGAGTTTGCAAAACTCACAGGCTCCTCGCTCTCAGACTTCAAGCCTTAACTAAGTGGGGAAATGAGGTTTTTCTTCGAAATGTCAAAAAACATCACTAACGATATTGGTTGAAAAGATCATTTTGGTTGGATTGATGGTGCTTGGAGGAAATTACCAACAAAGAAATGGATTTTAGTACCACATGAAAGATCCTTCATAGGTTATCGACTCACTGGGTACAACCTCACTGTGATCCCTTTAATTTGATTGTATGAACAAATCAAAATGTTTCACATTACAAATACCAACACATCAGTAGTCAATAAGAACAGTAGTTTAGAGCTACCAAAAGTCGAAAGTTACTTTCATAAGAGATAGAGGCAAAAAAATACCTCGAAAGTTACGTAAGGAAATAGACAGAATTAGGTTTCGAGATTTTGCCTCTAAGTGGTTGCATTCACCGCACTTCCGATAGCTCAAACAGCAGTAACAAGTGACTTGCAACCTAGTTTCTCCATCGGCAAAGGAATGGCTGTTGAGCTACAGATACACAATGCTCTGCCGATTTTAACAAAAGGAGACCAAGATTTCGCCAAAAAAGTCAGTGTTAGCTGCTGAATTGCACTGATTGAATGATTCAGGATCAAGATAACATCCTCTGAAAAACGGTTACAGCCACGCACCTGCGACAGTTCGAGCATAATCCACAGAACAGTAGCACTAGACTAACAATCTTTTACTTTCTCAGCGTATGTCGAAGCCAGAAAGATACAAAACTAGTAGTTAAAGGAACAACCATGAAACAGAACAGATAACAGAAGATCAACGAAGATCGTAACTAAAGATGGATTGTCAGACTTTCACGCGCGGCGTTTCTGTATGATCACTTGCATAACCTCGCTGGAAACAAGCTGAAAGATGCACTTATCTCCGTCTTCCAACTTGTTCCCCATAGAGAAGTCCATCCACCCCTTCGAGAATCGGATTTGCCTTTTGCCCTGCCACAATTTCACAGGCCATAATCTCTGCTTTGGATCTTTGAGTGTCATCTCCTCCTTCCTCAAGAGTCCATGCGACGCGCAGAACTCCTTCGGCACACTCTACATTTTATTGATTTCCACCACCATTGAAGCAACAGCAGTTAGTGAATTACAAGTTAACGAACCTTTAGAAAAGTTGAACATGACATACTAAAACACCGCACTCTGACAGCTTAAATTTTTAGAGAAAACGCGATTATTTCACGTGATATCAGAGCAAAAAAGGTTGGACATCCAATAGGGTAAAATGAATGGATATTCCGTGCACTATTCCCATATCGCAACTCGATCTGTATACTTTCAATGAAAACATACTAGTCCTTAAACTTTCACATTTATTATATTTTTTTTGTCTCTGACCATTAAAAAGATAAATTTTTATTAAAAATGATATTTTAATCATGTTTGATGTAAAGTAAAATAAATGAATCACTTACAATAGAAGAGTAAGTTTTGTTAGAAATATTACATCTTTTCACACTGTGAACGCGGCCTGTACCGCATCGCCAAGCACATACTAAAAGTTCATGAGAAAAGCACAAGAACTGAGTTTCAATATTGGAATAGTACAAGTACAATTCATACATTTTATTCCCTACAAAAATAATAAAACACTGTTTTCTACAAACTTTTTTAAAGGAAAACGGATTATTTTGCAAGAAATATAAAGAGTTAGGAAATTAAGAGCTAATCAAATGAACTAACCATGCGAAAACAAGAGAAGTTGTAAGGTCTAATTATCTTCTCGAAGTGCGGTGGATAGTCTCCAGAATTGTTGCTCTTCTCCACCGATTTATTCTTCGATCGAAAAACCGGTGGAGTGCGCGGCTCTCCATTACCTTGCTGCTGCGCAGAGCTTTTAGAATTCAGCCTTGCGGATTTCCTTCGCTTTCTCGAGCATGTTGAAAGATTTTGCTGATCATCTGAATGACACTTACATATATGAAGTGAAATACACATAGAAATTGATATGATCATGTACATGAGAAGATCAGAGATACTTTCTCAAAGAAAATGAAATAACTGCAACAAGATATCGATATATCGACAGTTCTTTGTGCTGCTGAAAGCTCAAAAAAGTGTAACACTTCGACTGCAGGTCTATACTGACAGATAAATATGCTGTCCGGATACATCGATAAAAGTGCTGCAGATTAGTGATACTTTACTTGCTTTTCATTTAAACTAGTAGTACTCACCGATAATAAGAACTTCATCAGGTTCCTCGTCTTTGCTGTCGACAGATATTTCTTCCACAATTCCGTGGGCGATCTTATCGTACTGTTTACGGCATCCGCTCGCGTCGAACACCTTGACCTTGAAGACCATGTTTCCTTCGTAGCGAAACACGACGAAGCAGCCCGCGACCAAATTGTGGGCTTGCGAGAACTCTCGCCAACCGCTGTCGAAGTACATACCGTCGTCTACGTCTCTCTGCAGGGTGATGTGCCAAAATTTGCCGAGTGGGCTAAACAGGGTTGCAGTTTCGCCACGCCCTTTCGCGAGCAGCTGGGCTATTGGATTTGGAATCGGCTGCAACAAATGGTAAAAGTGTGGCATAGCTACGGAACTTATCAAAATATACATCAAATTGCATGTTTAATTATGAGAAAATTAGCAATTTTCTGTTTTTCGCATCATCGCATGATAAATCAGTGCTAGAGTTTACACAAGAATCCTGATACACAATACATGAGCTTGTACTTTTCAATTTCCGACGAAGATATTCATAAGCCCACAACTGAAACTATTCATGGGCAGTTTCCTGTCAGATCGATCTTGCAAGTAACATGGTATCATAACGAGTTTCAATCTGCTCCAATTCATCATCCCATCCCCTACCTATGCCTAATCTCTCACACAATCTCGATTATACGTGTGAGCGAGAATGTTAAGACTATTTCAAAACTATTTTCTGTCAGATCGATCTTTCGAGTAATACCCACCAATCTTATTATATCCTCCTTACCAAAATTTCCAAAGTGATTCACAATCACACCTTACTTCCTTTCTCTCAATTTCATATTCCAGAAAAAAAAAAAAAAAAAAAAAAAAATCAAAGAGAACACTAACAACAACTACAACAGCAATAACAAACAACTACAACAGCAAGGCAAATTACAACCAATTAAAACTTAATCACAAAAAAAAAAAAATTATTGCTCTCACACAAAATGTGCTAAATTGTGGATAATCCATGATTCCAAGTTACTCACAGAGTGCGTGTTAAGATATTTCCTGAGTCGTTTTCTATAAAATCGATCTTACCTGATCGTCTATTATACACGTGAACGAGTGTGTTAAGATTATTTCTGATTGTTTTCCTATCATATCGATCTTTTCGGATAATACTCACTACTTATATATATTTATTTTCTCTTTGTTTGAGATCTGAAGTTTCCAGCATATCTGGAACTTTAAAGAGGATTAAAACTTCTAAAATTACTTTCAAAGTGATTCACAACAACAGCCCAAAAAAAAAAAAAAAATCATGGCATTTTCTGAAAAATTTAATGCAAGATTGAAAAAAATAAAAATACCAATGATGATTTGTGAGAAGTAGAAATTAAAGATAAATAGAAGGAAAAGTAGTGCATATATATATATATATAATAATAATAATAATAATAATAATAATAATAATCATAATATACTAATACCAGCTTTTCCAAGAAGCCTGGTAGAAGCACTTTCACAAACTGGGGCTTATTATTATTAGAAGCCATGAAACTAAATCTCTCTCTCTCTCTCTCTCTCTCTCCAGTCTCAAGTGAGAAGGGTTTTTCACATTTTGGGAAGTGGTATTTATTTATTTTTGTTTTATTATTATTATTATTAATATTATTATTATATATATGTATATAGTAGATTAAAGATATTTATGTTCTTTTTTGCGAGGAAGTTAATTCACATTCAGATTTTAAATTCAAAATTTTAATTTTTGAATTCAAAATTTGCATTGTAATTCAGATTTTGAACTAAAATTACAAATTCAACCTACAAATCAAACTTAGAAGTTAATTTTTTACAATTTAACTTCAGAGTTTGAATTCACATTTTTAATTCAGAGTCAGATATTGATTTGGAATATCAATTCAAATTCATATTTAGATTTTGAATTCAAAAATTTTCAAATTGAAATTGAAATTCTAATTTTGAATTCAAAATTTGAGTATAAATTATAAATTTAAATTTAGATTTTGAATGTATTTAAAAATACTTAAAGATGGTAATCGATTTATCGATTTTGATATTATTATCCACTATAACGGTCATCAGTTGTACAAATATATGGAGACCCGTCAACTATAGTATATTCTGAAATTACTCTCTCTACTTTATTTTTTTTTTGCATTTACGCCCTCTGCATTTTTTCCTGGAGTTATTTTAGTTATTTAAATGGCTAAAATTATTATTTGATAAAATTAGTAAAATACTTTACAAAATTCCTAATCTGTAATTCAAAAAATTGATAAAATCTGTATTCTTTTATTAAAAAAATAAAAACTTAGAACGTCTTAGTAAGAAAGTTTGAAATTAAGTGGCCGCGTTCGAAATATTTTATAGTTGAGGGATCTCCGTACATTTTTACCTACTAAATTATTTATTTTATATATTTTTTAATTGTTTAACGGATTCGGGTCCGTTCTAGTCGCCCGAATCAACTCAACCCGCTTTTCCAAACTCCCGCGCAAAAACCCCTAAACCCTAAAAACTTTCCCGCCAAATCTCTCTCCCGCCAAAAATTAACCAAAAAAAAAGAAAAAAAGAAAAAGACACAAAAACCCTAACCCTAATAACAAACACCATACTCCAAACCCTACCTCGCAAACCAGAGCACGACGCTGCGGAGGAGACGACGACGACGACGACGAGGAGGATCGCCATGAAAGGGCGATCGGTGAAGCTCCGGGAGGCGCACAGGGGCTCCGGCGCCGCCTCCCTCTGCTCCGTCGTGTGGGGCCCCGACGGGAGCCGCGTCGCCACCGCCTCCGCCGCGGACGCCTCGGTGTCGGTCCACGACCTCGTCGCCCACCCGCCGAGGCCCCCCGCGGCGATACGCCACCACAGGGACGGGGTCACCGCCCTTGCCCTTGCCCTCGGCCCGATCTGCGGATCCCTCGCCTCGGGCTCCATCGATCACTCCGTCAAGCTCTACAGCTTCCCAGGTGCTCGATCCGTTCTGCGATCCCCTCAATTTCTCCTCAATCGATAGAAATATCCATTTCGTTTCACTAATTTGGGTTTTTTGTTGCAAAAATGGTATTTTTATGTAGGAATTCCCATAAGATGGTGTTATTTGGGGAAATGGTTATCACAAATGTTCGATCCCTTTGTCGATCTCCTCAAATTTGTTTCAATCTATGAAATAGAGTTTTGCATTTTAAAAAATGGGTCATTTTGATCTTTAATTTTTGCTAAAAAATGCTCAATTTAATTGACTAAAATCACCAAGATGAGAAGAAATCGGAAGTTACTGCAGTGCCCAATTTAATTGTTAGAATGGCTGTAGTTTATAAGGTCTCCATCCATTTTTAATCTTTCTCTTCAATCATGTGGGGCTTCTTTTTTACCCGCTTTGTGCTTTAAAATTGCACTTTGGAAACATTGCATCAAACAGGAATGAGAGTGCGTAGTGATGTCGCTTTAAAGCATTTAGTTAACCAAATTGGCGATAATGACGGAGTCGATTCTCTACTATACCAGTATGTCGAGGGAGCGGATTTTATTTTTGTTTAATGATGTTTTGTTCTTCTAAACATTTTGCTATAGTGTTTGGTTTGATGAAAAAAAGGTTTCCGACATATGCGTAAATGGAGGAATTGAATCTATATAGCCGAACTAACCAATAATAATGGACCGTAGACTCAATTTGTGTTACCGCTGCTAGTTTAATTGCTTTGCGTTTGCCATGTGGCAATCTTCCTTTCTAATATAGTTTGTTCTTCTCACCCAGAAGGAGAATTCCAGAGCAACATTACGCGGTTCACTTTACCTATCCGATCCCTCGCCTTCAATAGATCTGGTAGCTTGTTAGCCGCAGCCGGTGACGATGATGGGATCAAGTTGATCGCCACCATCGATAACACCATATCAAAGGTGCTCAAGGGCCACAGAGGATCCGTAACAAGTTTGTCTTTCGATCCCAAAAATGAGTTCCTGGCCTCTATGGATTCGTCCGGTACTGTCGTCTATTGGGAGCTCTCGTCGGGAAAGCCACTGCATACGCTTAAAGCTGTAGCCCCTAACACTGATTCAGATAATTCGATATCGAATGTACTGAGTTGGAGGCCCGATGGAGAAATGTTAGCTGTTCCGGGTTTAAGAAATGATGTCGTTATGTATGATAGAGACACGGGAGAGAAATTGTTTACATTGAAAGGAGATCATGAGCGATCGGTTTGTGCTCTGTGCTGGTCGCCAAACGGGAAGTATTTAGCGACTTCAGGGCTGGATAAGCAGGTATTAATATGGGATGTGGAATTAAGGCAGGACATAGAACGGCAGAAGTTTGACGAGAGGATATCCTGCTTGGCTTGGAAGCCGAACGGAAATGCTTTGGCCGTGATCGATGTTATGGGTAAGTTCGGCATCTGGGAACCTGTAGTTCCTCCATCCATGAAGTCCCCTATCGATGGTGCTCCTAGCCTACAAGGGAGGCATACGAATGGGAGTCTTTTATTTGATGATGAAGATGAGAAGCCTAGCACATCTGGCAGTTTGGATGATGTTATCGATGAAAGTCATGGCGAGTCGGCTCCAACTAGCCATAAAAGATTAAGGAAAAGATCGGCGGTATATGCCACCGACCACTCTAATGGAGATAGTGAGGGGGAGGATGATCTGCTTCATCAGATTGAGTCACGCAAAAGAAATAGCACGAAGTGTAAGGAGAGTGCTGGAAAGGGGAAGGAAGAGTGTGTGATTTCGGGAAAGTTGAGAAGTACAAGAATGCAGGAGGCGTTCCAACCTGGCTCGACCCCTTCTCAGCATGGGAAGCGGCGGTTTCTTTCCTACAACATGCTCGGCTGCATTACTACCTTGGAAAATGAGGGATATTCCCATGTGGAGGTAATTGGATTTGATGTAAATGTGTATTCATTGTGGATTTCCTCATAACAACACGGTGCATGATATATATAACCCCTTATGTTTTACCTGGTGTTCTTTGCTAACAGGTTGACTTTCATGACACTGGAAGCGGTCCTAGAGTTCCTTCTATGACCGACTATTTTGGTTTTACAATGGCTTCATTGAATGAAAATGGGAGTGTCTTTGCAAATCCTTGCAAAGGGGAAAAGAACATGAGTACTCTTATGTATCGCCCTTTTAGTAGTTGGGCTAATAATAGTGAGGTAGGCTTTTTCTGTTATCTTCTTTGCATTTAGAATTAAATTTCTCAATTTTTTGGGTGAATGCGTACTGATGCTGATTATATGTTGTGGACTTAGTGGTCTATGAGATTCGAAGGAGAGGAAGTGAAAGCTGTGGCCCTAGGCACAGGATGGGTGGCTGCAGTTACTAGCCTTAATTTCCTCCGCATCTTCACTGAGGGTGGCTTGCAGGTCTGTAATTTGATCTTCTATTTCGCTACAAGTTCTAGTCCAGAAGTAGCTGTAACATCCTTAAATTAGGTTTTCACCCACTTAAAAGAAAATGTATCACCGTAAAGATGGAAAAAGATTAAAAAAAAGAAAGAAAGAAACTCTTCCATCTCTTTATTAAACCACATTACTGCTTTTCTACATTTTGTTCAACATTTGTGGTCCCAAACACTTTGTTCATCTAAAATGGTATTACTTTCATTACAAGGAGAGGCTTCATCTTGTAGGATCTTCAAGCATCATTCGCGAATTGAGTCTTCGACATTCTCCTAATTTTTCGTTTGTAGCGTTTCTGTCCTCTCTAAGACACGGGTGACTATGATAAATCTATCTTTAGTCAAGTAAGCATTTAGTTAGGTATGCTTTATACAAATGTGACTAGACATTTGGAAGTTCTTATAACTTCCTCTCCTACCAGCCTTTGGTTGTCCAAGGTCGATCTTGATCACCAATCAAGAGATCTTCAAATAGAACTGTCACTGGCATGTTCAACTTAGGAGAATAAATTAAATCGAGATGACTGTTCTTTCTCTCGATTATTTTTTTGAGAGTTTGCCGAGCAATATCATTGAACAAAGAATGGTAAAATACAAAATGTTTAAGTTACAATAGAGAAGTAATCATGCAAACTACTTCCCATAATTACAGATGGGCCTATAGAGGCGAGCAAAATATGTAGGTTCAGAAAATAAAGCTGGCACTTAACTCTAGTTTTATATTTTAGTATAAATGTGTAAAGTCTAATTGGTGATTCCATTTTGATCATTCTAGGTCTCTTTTCAATTATACCTTAACTGAACATTCCCCAGTTGTGTACAAAAACTCGAAGCTTATATAAAACTATAATTATGAGTTCTGGATTTGCCGCAAATCATAACGTGAAACAGGAATTGTCTCACTTTTTCCTTGATAATTGCAGAGACACATCCTTTCTGTCACTGGGCCTGTGGTTACTGCAGCAGGTTTCAGAGATCTGTTGGCAGTCGTGACTCATGCTTCCGACTGTCTTCCCTCAGGAGATCAGGTATGGCCCCTTCTCAATGTGACCCTTTTTTCCCTCTTATTTAGCTACTTTTCTTTTGTAGTCTCCAAATGTTCTTTTAGCTTTATTCGCAAAAGTGAATGATAGAATATTAATTTTGCTATGGCAGATGCTGAAAGTCAAGGTATTTAACATTTCCAAGGGAACCCAATCTGTTAATTGTCGTCTACCCTTGACACCCTGTTCTTCTCTAACATGGTTTGGCTTTAGTGAAGAAGGCCGGCTAAGTTCATACGACTCCAAGGTACTCTTCAAATTTACCAGGAATTTTTAAGTGTGTTGCTTTAAAAGAAGGCTAAAAAAATGTTTGACACACCCTGACAAGTATCACGATTTTCACCTGGCGACACAAACTACATTTCTCCCTATCAACCAATGAGCAAAGTGACAAACTTTATTTTTCAAAGGGGTGAAACATAGGTCTTAAATTTCACAGTGGCAAAGTGAATATCCCTACAGTTATAGTAGGTTTCTCGTAGTTTAGCCTTAATCAAGCAATATTTGTATTGAGCCTTGAAAGTGAACTGCACAGGGGGTACTGAGGGTGTTCTGCGACCAATTTGGCGGTAGTTGGCTTCCTCTCTTCAGGTACTAACGATACCTCCTCATTAGACATCGTCTCAAAATGTGGTCGGCAACTGACTACAGTTTTGTGCTCTTTAGTTCAATCAAAGCAAGGAAATCTGAAGACGAAAGCCACTGGGTAGTGGGATTGAATTCTAGCAAGTTATTCTGCATCGTTTGCAAATCCCCTGATACTTACCCATCGGTATAATCCCTTTAACTTCTTTCATTCCATAATTTCTATATTTTATAATCTCTTTTTCCCGTAACTGATTCGGTTGTAATCTATTACAGGTGATGCCCAAGCCACTGTTGACAATACTCGATCTTTCTTCTCCGCTTGCCTCTTCCGATCTCGGGGCTGCTGATCTTGAAAATGAGTTCATAATAAGCAACCTACACCTCTCGCAGGTTTATTTTCGTACTCCTTTCTTGCAATTCGACGCCTTTATTATAATTGCTGAATCATCTTAATCCGAAACTTCAGATGCAAAAGAAAATAGAAGAGATGGTGGCTTCTGGCCAGGACACAACCGGACTTGATGATGAGGCCTTCAGCACAGAAGCTGCGATTGACCGATGCATCTTGAGGCTTATCGCCAGCTGTTGCAATGGTGATTAAAGACCTCAGACTTATTTATTATAAATTGTCTTGAGTACTTGATATTTTGCCTAATGGTAATTTTTCTTTCCTTTGATGCCTGTTTAAAGGCGATAAGCTTGTCAGAGCCACTGAACTGGTTAAATTACTCTCCTTGGAGAAGTCCGTAAAGGGCGCAATAAAGCTTGTCACCGCCCTGAAACTTCCCATGTTGGCGGAGCGGTTTAGTAACATATTGGAGGTAAATCCAACTCCTTTTTCTCCTAAGCTAGTTGAAGTGTTTTTTCGCTTGTATCTTCTTTCATGGTCTCGTAAATGAGCATGATTTTTCTCGTTTTACTCTGTCGGTAAAACTACTACTGCTTACAGGAAAGAATGTTTAGTGAATCGAAGGGGCCACGAGGTATTCCAAGTGTCGATTCCAATGCCACGGTTGCAAAAAACGTGCCACCAATTAAAGCTTCTTTGACATCCGAAACCATAAAAATTGAGCCATCGGGAAGTAAACCGCCACTGACATTGCCGGCAGCTCACTTTTCAAAGCAAGAGCGAAGCAAAGAGTCGAAGGACGGATCTGCAACGATGCCCCTGAAGGCGATACCGAAAGTTTCAAAAGATCACGAGAGGAAGATAGAAGAGAAGGCTAAGAAAGAAGGCGATACCGACATTCTCAAGATTACAAATCGAGGAGCTACTAAAGAAGGCAATGATCGAGTAGAGTTGAAAGACAGAAGTGAAACATGTTCGAGCAATGGCAGCGATCACAGAGAATCCAACCGACCAGCAAATCCTTTCGCAAAGTCATCGACCAACCAAGGGAAGCTTTCCCTTCTGGATTCCATCAAGAAAATGAAGAAGGCTGATCACGAGAAGGATGAAAAGGCCAATAACAAAAAACCGAGGGTCTGACAGTTCCTCATTTTTCTTATGATTGACCAAAAAAAAAAAGCTAACACTTCAGCTCAAATGCGTCAAGTTCGCAAAGTACCAGCATTTCTGGAAGCAGTGGTTGTGCGACATGCCATGAACCATACAAACATGCGAATTGCACCGCACGCTTGTTTTACGAACTCGTAATCTGCTCGCGGATATAGCATCACTCATTCTAGTACCACTTTTTTCATGATGCATTTGCTAATAGCTCATGATTGTAACTTAAGCACTTGTTATTTTTTTTCTATTTGGTGCTCTGCAATGTAAATGCTCTTGTAATGATTTTCCTGCAGAAAAATTATTTACAGGTGATGAGAAATATGTGAGTAAAAAATGCTTCTGCTATGTTCTTTAACAATGTTAATTAAAGAGCCCTGTGTTTAAACATGAACTATTTGTTATGTACATAACTTACTAGAGTCATTACAGAACTCTGAAATCATAGCAATTTTTTTTTTTTTTTTGAGAGATAGGTAGTATGCTGTTCATTTTGTTTATTTTTTTAGAAATAAATTTGGCCGGAAATATGAATCAACTAGGATTCGAGAATTAATTAGGATTCGAACTTTGGACTTCGGATACCAACTACTAAGCTTTTTGTCACTTGCGTTAGGAGCGATCGGTCATAGCAAGTTAATATTGATACTGCAAATATTTGGTACTTGAATAATTTCGGAGTTGATTTTTTTCTATAAAGATAATTACTTTGCCTATGCATGTCCTTGAGCGTTAATTTTAAAAAAAAAAAAAAAAATATATATATATATTAGAAAAATATGGGACAAAAAATGAATCCACTTGGTTTCAGACTTGGTACAACTCAAAGTCATCATTCCTTTTGGTTCACACAACCAAAAAATTATTCCGCGGGTCTACAGGAAGATGAAAAAATACGGAATTGTATCAAGAACTATGTACAAAAAAATAGGAAAATATCCTCAGGTTTCGAAGGAATTGCACGTATAACAATTCAAAAAAAAATCGATTTGATCCAAGTCATAATCTATATTGGATTCCCAAATTTATTAATNTCTCTCTCTCTCTCTCTCTCTCTCTCTCTCTCTATATATATATATATATATATATATAAAGTCTGGCTACTATATTTTTATGAGTATATTCCCTTTTGTACTTATAAGTTTTCGACCGTTAGATCTACTCCTTTAACCATTTCCATCCGTTAGATCATACTATTCAACCAACCACCCACTCAACCCTGGGGGACTACTATTAACCTAACCGGGGACCACTATCATCCTAACCTCACATCCTTTTATCTAACGGTTGAAAACTTATGACTACAAAGAGTTCTATACTCATAAGAGTATATATCTAAATTTTAATTTTATTTAATTTTAAACATATGAAATTCAGAGTTGAAATTTAATTATATAATTTAAATTTAAATCTATGAATTTTTAAATTAAAATTAAAATTTTAGTTTAAATCGTGAATTAAATTTGATTTTGGGTATTAAATTTCAATTAACAATTGAAAATTTTAATTAAAGTGGATCAAAATTAAATTTTGAATTTTGAATGAAATTTGAATTAAAGTTCCTACACTTTTTAGTTTAAAATGAATACTTAAATTTTTTCGAAAAATATAAAGAATTATTCAATGTATATATAAAAAAAAGAACTACATAATTATTATCGGTATTAACTATTGAATATGATAGGTGTTTTCAAATAAAATATAACAAATAAATTTATTTTTAAAAAAATTTAAATTTTTATTATACATTTTTGGATAAATATGATGGATAAATTTATGTTAATTTGAGATAACTATTAAAATAATTTTTGAGAGACTCATTGTTTTAGTGGAAAAAAATAAAAAATATTGCATTCCATTTATGGAAATATAAAAAAAATTCAAGCTTATTTAAATTTTTGCCAATTAGAAGATATTTAGTATAGAACATTTTTCACACACACGCAAAAGAATATTCCATACTAATTGAAAAAAAATCTATACAAAACACACAAAGAAAGAAAATATTCACTAGGGGTGTCAATGAACCGTACACAAGCGAGCTGGGGCCGGTTCGTGTTCGGCTCGTTTAATAAATGAGCCGAACACGAGCTAGTTGGTTAAGTATCGAGCTGAAAATTCAGCTTGCGTTTTGGCTCGTTAATAAACGAACCGAACGCGAGTTGACCAACGAATAATAAGTTAAATGTATTAGATTGGATATATATAAAAAATAAATTTATAAAATCTTACCTATTAGACTTTGATTTAATAGTTGAAACTTTAGATATAAATGAGTCTTTTTATAATTGAGCTCGGCTTTATATTTTTTTAGCTAAAGATCAAATAATAAATAAATATCTATAAACATATATTATTTTCCAATAATTTTGCTGACGTGGCGCAACATCCTTGCTTTGAGAGTTTTTTTTTTCACATTTAGATGGCTTGCTTACCCTCTCTCTCTATGTAACCCCAGTGTCCCCCGTCTTCTCTTCCCCTCCCTGTGTCACTTCGTCTTCCTCCTCTCTATAACTCCTCATTCTTCTCCACAGCCACCATATCCTCTTTTTCTCTCTATATAACTCATGTGTCCTCCCGTCTTCCCTTCTTCCTTTCTTCTCCCCGCGTCCCTCCGTCTTCCCCCCTTTTTATAACTCCCCATTCTTCCCTAACCACTATGAGTCTTGGCAAAAAAGACACCCCACATCATTTTTAATCCAAACCCTTAAAATCTTCAATCGAACGATCGACATAAACCGATCATTTCCTCATCAATATATCCAATGGTCGAGATCATGTGAGATTTGTTGGCACTTTTTCCACACGCTCTTTATAAACCCTCTTTTCTTTATCTCTCACACTCCCTCTTTTAGGATTTCTGCCTCTTCTGTACCCCCCGAAGCTATACTCAAAGCGGCGTCATGGAATGATCCCCTTCAGGATCGGCAGAGCCCTGTAGCCGAAGAGGGACTTCATTTGCTTCGTGAAGTGGCCGAAGGTGATGCAGATCCAGTGGCAGAGTAGGATTCTCAAGCAGAGGTTGAAGGTGCTCCCCACTTTGAACCAGTTCATCAAGATCCTTGATAAGAACCTTGCTAAACTACTAATATTCTTTTTTTTTTTTGTTTTAGAGATTTTGTTAATATAATCGTCTCATCTCTATTGAATTATTAGCAGTATTTATCCATCACTAATCTCTCTCTCTACGAATGCTCAAGAAGTTTTGGCAAATCTCGCCCACGGTTCAAAATCGCCTCGAATTGGTAGGGTTTCACATTATTTTCTATTGATTTCGTCTTTGATCAATCTAATTTTCAACTGTATAGATCAGATTCTTGAGGTGGCAAACAAGGCATCAAATGTCGTTGGGGAGGTTCTTCACAAGTATTTTCGCCAGAGGTTCAACATCATCGACAAGGAGGATCTTAGCCTTTGGTACCCTTATTGCTCCTCTCTATAAGGGAGAGCCCGTAAATTTCGGACATATCCTGTAATTTATTTGTATGTACGATTGTTTACGTTATTCATGTTTCCTGTACACTGTTTAATTCTAAAGATTTTATATCTTGCTTCTTGACTTTGAGTTTAATTGTATAGATTGTTGAGTGAATACAAATAAAAAATTATTTTTTAGTAGTTTTTTACCAATTCTTGTGAACTATTTAAACTAATGTTCTTCATTTCATATTTAGAGTATCATTTTCTATGTATTTGATGAACTGTATATTTTAGACTTATTTCTCTAAAATATTATCGATGATCAACAATGACTAAAAAAATAATTGCTTTGATAATATCTATCCGCCGCATCGTGCGGTTAACTACACTAGTATATATTATATATATAATTAGAGTAGGACTACTGTGGTATTAGGAGTATAGTAGCCTTTGTGCTCCTAAATTTCTAACCATCCATCAATTTTAATGAGTGGTTAGGATAAGAGAGAGAAGATAAATTAGAGAGAGAAGATAAATTGAGGAGAAATTGATGGATAGTTAGGAATTTAGAAGCATAAGGGCTGATGTGTGCCTAACAGTACAATAGCCCTACTCTATATAATTATTTATTTACATATATAAATATATATAAATATAAATTAAATAAATTATATAAATATAAAATATATATATTTGAATTGTTATCGAGCCGAACACGAGCGAGCTGTCCCCAGTTCGTGTTCAGCTTATTTACTAAACGAGCGATTTGATCTTGAGCTTATTTCGAGAANATAAAAATTATATTAATATAAAATAAATATAATCGAGCTGTTATCGAGCCGAATACGAGCGAGTTGATCCTAACTCGTGTTCGGCTCGTTTATTAAACGAGCTGAAAAATTCGGTTCGTATTCGGCTCATTTACTAAACGAGCGATTTGATCTCGAGCTCATTTCGAACCAAACATAAGCTGGCTCGTGAACAGCGAACCGGATTGCCACCCCTAGCATCCACTATCTATCAATTAACTAATTAAAAATAAATTAGTTCACAAAATAGAATGATTTAAAAATAAGCCTTTCAAATTGACTTTAATTGTAAGTTTGGTTCAAAATTTCAAGGGCTTTTTTTGCATTTAGTCTTCTGAAAAATTTTTATTTTAAAAATAGCCCCGTTAAATTTTAATTTGTAAAAATGGTCCTGACCCTGCCATGCAGGCGCCACATCAGCGCCACGCGGGCTGGGCTGGGGCCAGTCAGATAAGTTAAACACGGTGAACCGTTCACCGTGTCTAAATGCGGACACGGTGAACCATTCATCGTGTCCAAGCTGTTACACGCGGCTTGGACTTGCACTACAAGTCCAAGCTAGAGGCCAAAGGGAGAGGGCGGGAGGGTAATACACGAGACACGGGAAACTATTCACCGTGTCTAAACACGGTGAACCGTTCACCGTGTTTAGTAGTAATGGCAGCACTTAGAAAAAATTTTAGCGCAATAAACCACAGAATACAATATCACAACGCAACAACAAATTCAATACAACAATACAAGAAATTCAACTTTAACAATACAACAACAAATCCAACAGAATATCAATAAAGCATCAATACCATATCATCACAACAAAATATTAAAAATTAAAGCAAGTTTTTCAATAATATAGAAATATAATATCATGTTCTCCTCCTAGTCCCTCGACCACGTCTACCTACACGTCCCCTGCCACGTCCGCGACCACGATCAACACCATGCTCATCAAAAGGCTCTAAGACCTCCAACTGGTTAAGATGCTCGATAGCAGCACCCTCAATAACCGATTGAGTGTCATGCGTCTCGATCACCCGTCCGATCTCGTGCTCAATCATAGCAGGTATCTGTAGTATGTTTGGCCATGGAGGAGCTGAAGAGGAGGGCTGATCTGTATGGAGAGACTATATCTGTCGTCGGCGCCTATGATAAACAATATCAACTGGTCGAGGTGGATCCTCTGGTACTGGTGTTGGTACCGTGTCCATAACATAAGGTGGCTCCTCTATCGGTGATGATGGCCTCGGTGGACTATACACTTGGTATATGGCCCGACGTCAATGGTCCATCATAGTCTGTTGGTAGTGGAGGTACACTGTGTGGAAGCGTAGGTAAAGTCTCCAAAACTGCTTCCATCTGATCGGCAACGTGTGATAGGGCATCTAATGCTCCACCTCCTGGAATATCTGGCAGGACACATCTAATCGTATAATGTCATCTCTCCACGATATCGACCTGAAATAAAAGCACCATCATAAAGATTATACGAAATTTTTTTGTATATATAAAAATAAATATAAAAAGATATTATATATTAAAATTATACCAATACTCTCTTGAAGTGACCGCGTGGCTGATACGCGAGGGGTGGCCTCTATACTGGCCTAGATATCCACCTCCTGGTGATCCTCCAATACCACTATATGTAAAAAGTGGTAGCTTATATGGGATCTGGATCTACCTCAGGGTCCACCTCTGCTATATCCACCAATCTATTATCCTAACGTTGAATATATGAAGTATGGTATGCCGCTCAATTCTCATCTGCTCTACCTCGTGAAGTGATGCGAGGTATGACAACCACTGCTTCAGGTATATGCTGTAATAGATCAAACTGTCAAAACACACGATCTGAAAAATGCAGCTCAATAATATGGAAGCAGACTAAGGTGGTCCTCTATCGCCAAACCTGGGATCCCGCTAGACAAAAAGGTGGGAGCGTCTCTAATACTGTGTCTGTATAAGGCCTCCATGTAATCTATTGTGAAAAATACATATGATTACTTATCCAAATTGGAGAGTATAAGTATTGTAACTGTAGGATGATAAATTATTCAGAAAAATATATAAGCATTGTTGAAGAGTCACCTAAATTATCAAAATTAAACTATGTTGATCTCGTGTTCTACATCTTAAATTTACTTTCATTCTGGTGGCTGGCCTTTAATCTGTAGCTATAGGATTAAATTTGATACATGGTGATGATATTACATCCAACTTGCTCATGTCGTATAAACATAAATCTTGATGCAGAACAAAGCAAACTGTTTAAAAAATCAAATTACTAGTCATGCAGTGAACTAATCAACCAACTAGATATTAAGTTATGATGTACTGTGTAACCCCTATCTCAATTTGTTGGTGGGGAGTTTTATGTGCAAGTATGATCGGATGCATCTATCTCTTAGTAGTGTGACCCAACTGTCCTTATGAATGTGTTTTCTTATCTTAGATATCACTGTCCTTATGAATTTACGTGCTTTGCTTCAGCTTCTCACAAACATATGTTCAAAAGATTTGGTAACCTACCGGCCCTTAAGCTGGAAATGGTGGAAATAGCTTTCCCACAACTAACTTGTAATAATTGTTAACATGCAGGTTGATTTTTCATTAGTTGGTGATAACGAAACTACCACAGATTGAGTTATTTTCATTTACCTGAGACTCTAGCTGCTGATCAAGCTGATCACGATAAAACTCAATGTCAGTAGTCCTGACATTGTCCCAAAAAGCCAGCCTGATATTTCACCTGATTTATTTATATCATATTAGTTATGAATAAATAGCATATAGAAAACTTAAAATGAAAAAATACTTACCTACACCCTAGTGGGGGGAGGGTTCTCGGGCTGGAGAGGGCAGCGCCGGCGTCGCTAGCAGCGGCGGGTGGGCCACAGAGAGAGAGAAAAAGAGATAGAGAGAGAGAGAGAAAGGTGGGGCTCTAGGGCTAGAGAGAGAATGAGGGTGGGGAAACACCTCGGGCGAGAGAGGGCGGCGTCGGCCAGAAAGAGGGAGTGAGAGGAAGAGAGAGAGAGAGAGTGAGAGAGAGAGAGAGAGAGATGATCTAGCGAAAGAGGAGTGGGGAAGACAACTCGGGCAAGCGGGGTGAAATACAAAGAGGACGCGGTGAATCAATCACCGCGTTTAGCTTATCATACAAACGCCCGAGGGGACTTAGCCCCTCCTTAGCCCACCCTAGCCCCCTAGCCCCGAGGGGACTTGTTGCCATGTTGAATTAAACACGGTGAACTATCCACCATGTCCAACTTAACACCCTGGCCCCGGCCTCACCCGCGTGGCGCTGATGTGGCACCTGCGTGGCAGGGTCAGGGCCATTTTTGCAAATTAAAATTTGACGGGACTATTTTTAAAATAAAAATTTTTCAGGGGGCTAAATGCAAAAAAAGCACAATTTTCAAATGTAAATCCATATTTTAATTTAAAATTTTGAAATTAATTTTAAATTTTAAAATTTAAGTCCGGCAGTTGCAAATCGAAAATAATTAACTAACTTGAAAATAAATCAAGTTTTCGAAACAAATTGGCTGGTAAATAAATCTATTTCTCTAATAACTACTTATACTTAAATTATAGATTCATAATAGGCTTTAGATTTCAAATTTTATTCATAAATTTAAATCTAAATTTATTAAAATAATATTTTGAATTAATTTAAATTTTTAAAAGTTGATTACATATTAAAAAAAAAATTGTATGTTATGAAATACATATATACATATAGAATTAGGCTACTATACTATCTATAATACCGGAGCTCTGGTACTATAGTCTTATTTTCGATCTCAGGGTGTTCAAATTAACGATTCATACCATTAAATATGATCTAGGGTATAAAAAGTTCTTAGGAATAAAATTTTAGTTTTTTTCGACATCGTTTACTTAGTAAATAAATTATGTCAAAATAGACGGTGGAAATTGAATAATCTTTAAAATTTGAGCATAGAACTTTTAAATTCAAGATCAAGAATATTAACCTTAATCTAGATAGTTTAAAGTATTTTCTATCAAAATTTGAAGAAATTTAGATTCTTCTACACCGTTAAACTCCAAACTTGCCATAGTAGCTATTGAAAATTGACAANAGAGAGAGAGAGAGAGAGAGAGAGAGAGAGAGAGTTGAGCTAGGATACTTTTACAAGTACCACTGCCCTGGTGCTATTAGGTTTTTAGCCATTGGATCTACTTCTTGATTACTAATAATCCTTGGATCAAATACTATTCCACCTACCACCACCTATCACCATCATCTCAACCTCACATCTCTCCATCCAAGGGCTAAAAACACTAAAGCACCATGGGGGTGATACTTGTAAAAGTATTCTAGCTCCACTATATATATATATATATATATAT
>NC_033634.1:10091751-10092652 GCF_001540865.1 Ananas comosus | reverse complement strand
AAAAAAAAAAAAAAAAAATGGCACGTTTTCCGCAACTCTGTTTTCAAAATGGCTTTTAAAATCGGCCCCGGGGCGTGACATCGCTGCATCGATCAAAAGTGCATAATGTCTTGCAAGATCGTCTTCGACAGAGGTATCAAAAATGCGTCCTAGGGGACAAAACAGTCGGTGCAAGATCAATCAGTTATAGTGTGATTAAATCTTTACGAAAATGATTAAATCTTTAAGACGTACTAATATTACGCACGCCATCTTGGAGAGCGACTCATTCTAGGTGATCCACCTCTTCGAGTGCCCTAGGGAACGAAACAGTCGGTGTAAGAGTGCCTGCAAGATTATTATTCAGCACACGTACAAGAAGGGCAATACTATCACTGATTGTCTCGCTGCACCGACCAACAATGACAAATCTGTAAGGACTGAGATTTTGACAGTGCAACTAAACTCTCTGTTGATGATGTTTATGTGTGTAATTTAATTACATAAGCACTCGTCAAGTTTCAGGAGAAACTGAGCTAAAATGGAGAAGATACGCGATTTTTTAGTTTTCACTTAAGTGAATAGTAACTCCGGTTTTCCGGAGAAGCCACGGAGTAGAGTTGGCTTCTGGTGCGTATCGGACTCCGTTCATATCAGTCCAATAGCTCGTTTCGACCGGTTCAGCTATTCTGGAACCAATGGCACTGACGGATTTTAGATCTGACGCACGGTTTTCGAGAAAATCTGAAAATACATGTTTCTTATGTAATTGTGCATCATTTTGGCCTTTTGGAGAGAGATTGGATTTCGTCGTGAATCGGAGATCAAATCGGACGAAACGAAATGCTAGATTCGATGCCTCGACGTGCTGAACGCGTTGGCGTGATCCGATCGGAAATCCGATGGACGGATCTTTGGGAAT
>NC_033634.1:10042682-10087247 GCF_001540865.1 Ananas comosus | reverse complement strand
CGTTTGGACTGGGGTCCCATACGGTCTAGGCGGTGTTTATGTCCCTTAGGTGACAAGTGTGCCTATCTCAGAGGGGACATAAACGTGCCGCAGCGTGTTCATGTTTCATATCGGTCCTTTGTTGGTGTTGGTTTACTTATATTTCTATTGATATGTAAGTATGTAAGTGGTAAGTGTAGTGTCAAAATGTAAGTCACAAATTTATCTTTAAGTGCTTTTAGAAAACTTTTGACAAGGGATGTGCCTTTGGAAATAAGCAATTTTTGCGATGGTGCTCCCCATCTTTTGGAAAATAGAATGTTTTAGGTCTTTAGGTGTAAAAGTTCACATTTATTTATGACTTGGTGTATTTGGTTGATTTGATAAGTAAAAAAAAAAAAATTTCCGCTGTGTTTTTAACCTAAAGGGACCCCGGGGCGTGACAAAATCATTTTCGAAAAGGTTTAATTGCATATTTTGTCGTGAAAAATATCTTAAAGTAATGCGATTATGATTTTAGATTAGTTATAAAATAGGGTTTTTTTCGCATCTAGCCCCCTAGTAAAAATTTATTTTAAAAATAGCCCTAGCAAATTTATATTTGCACTTTTGGCCCTCACCCTGCCACGTCAGCGCCACGCGCGCGGGGTTGGGCCGGGGTGTTAAGTTGAACACGGTGAATCATTCACCGTGTCCAAACACGGTAAATGGTTCACCGTGTCTAGAGAAAATACAAATATATATATTTTTTGCAATATAAATATTGAAAAGAGGAATAGAGAATTGGGATATCAATGGGTATGGATATCCGAAATATTATCCGAACCCAAACCCTAATAAATTATTTATATACATAATTTATTTTTATTTACTTATACAATATATAAAATATTTAATAATTTTTATCCCTTAGATCTTCATCCAACGGTATGGATTTTTAAAACCCGCCGGGTTCGGGTCCGGGTTCGGGTTTCGGGTTTTTGGTTGGGTATGGGTATGGGTATAGATTTTTAAAACCTATCGGGTTCGGATTCGGGTTCGGGTTTTAATTTAATTTTTGGGTTCGGGTTCGGATTTTTGAAAAGGAGAAGAAGAGGAATATAAATATGAACACGGTTTACCGTGTTCAACTTGCCAAACAGGCTCCCAGCCCGCCCACATGGCGCTTGCGTGGCACCTGCGTGGCAGAGATAGGGTCATTTTTGTAATTATAAATTTGCTGGGGCTAGTTTTAAAATAAAATTTTTCTAGGAGGCCATTTGCTAAAAAAACCCTATAAAATAAAAACGGAAAGAAAAAATATTAGTACGTCTTCAATCAGATTCAATCTTAATTGTCTGAGGTTATGCTCTCAATTCTAACAAAGTGGGTGATTTTTTTTTTAAAAAAAAGAAAGCTAAGTTTAACTAAATGAAACATTTAGCTGATTCTATAATTCACAATTTCTATTCTTAAAGGTGACAAAAAAAAACTTGCTTAGTTAAAAGTAATTAGTCTCCATTTTATTTTGCTGTTATGCAAAACAAAATAGGACAAAGAAGTTATAATGTACATCACTTACAACTTCACCGTGGTTTCACAGGGTATTAAAGAAAAAAATTAATATTTTATTTAATAATAAAATGTTTCAACATAATAATTTATGTTTGAAAAGAAGTTACATGTAATTTATGTTTGAAAAGTATAAAAATAGAGGAAAAGAAAAAAAAAATAGAGGGAAAGAAAAAAAAATAGTAACTTGTGCGTAAACGGCATACTCACCCGTCCATCTGTAGGCAGGTAATGGTAAGGATGAAAAAAAAAAAAAAAACTCCAACTTGTTGTATTAGATTCGATTAAATTTAGGATTTTTAAGGTTTAAGAGCCTGTGAAACCATGTGTTATATATGGCTTGAATCCGTAGTCAATTCTATTTCTGATAGGAGCTATTGATAATTGAATTATATTTTTTTCATTATTTTACTATTCATAATAGTGCGAAAAGAATGCCCGGCCTATGTACAAAATTAAAAAGCATAAAAAAAACTCTTTAGGTGCCATTTAGTTTGAAAATAAACTATTTAATAAAATTATGAATTGGTAACATACAGAAGCTCTCCCCGCATTTAGTGGGCCCAGGAAGACCCACTCCTCTCTTCTTCTTTTTTTTCTGCCTCTTTTCTTTTCTTCTGATCATTTTCTTATTTTGGAGGGTTGTGGGGCACATACATTTTTATTAAAAATTATTTACATCATTGGTTCCCAATCTTTGCACCATTTTTTTATTTTGATCTTTAATATTTTTTTTGTAATCAAATTTCCAACCTCTTGATTTCATTGCGATTACTTTTCAGGCGTTAAAACATGTGTTAAATTAAATGAAATTGCCATGCTACTTAGCTTGTTTTTTGCATGTCAATTTTGGTTCCTAAACTTTACATATTTTTCACTTTAGTCCCAAAAAAAAAATTTAAATTTGAATTTAAATTTGAAATTAATAATAAAATTAAAATTTTACACTAACCAGAAATTAAAATCTTGAATTTGAATTGAAATTCAAATTTTAAATTAAATTTAACTAGTGCAAGAGATTTGGATAAGTACATGAATTTTCCCAAGATGCAAAATTAATATCATGAAAACGTTCAATGAGTAGGCCGTGTTCCAACTAATATCAAAGGGACCACCACTACAATATTCACCTTCACTGTAAATTTGTTCACCATTTACAAGCAGTAATACGAAAAAAATTACGTAACCTATAAGACTGCAAATTGTTCACTACTTACAAACCGTAATATAAAAACTTGTGCCACAAAATGAAGGATTGCCTCTATTCCTTTGCTTCATCAGCAAGCACAGCAAAAATTAAAGGGACCACTACTACCATATTCACCTTCACTGTAAATTTGTTTACTATTTACAAGCAGTAATATGAAAAAAATTACGTAACCTATAAGACTGTAAATTGTTCACTACTTACAAACCTGCACTCATTCCTTTGCTTCATCAGCAAGAACAACAAAGATTACGTTCCCGACCTCTTTTGCTATCAAAACTGTACGCTCGGCCACTTCCAACTGCTGCTGCAGTTTTTTTGCTAGCCCTTTCAGCAGAATAATATCCTCTTCAGTTTTACTGGCACCCACTGAAGAACCTTCTTCCTTTTTCTTTAAGAAACTCTTCTTTTTAACTTATTCTTTCTTATTCACAGGTATGTCAGCAAGGATGATGTATTCTTTTTCCGTGGGAGGCAGTGTAGTTGTTGTGATGTTTTTCCCTCATGAGTACTAAAAATTTTGAATGTACTCATTTCACAATTTATTTCTTAGACACGTGACTATATTTGGAATAATTAGAATGGGGTAATTTCATTTGTACCCCTAAAAAAATATTAGAAATAACATGAACAACATTACAAAATTAGTAATATAAAAGCAAACAAAATAGAACAAGATGCTAGGCCGTCGACTTGTGTGGTTAGAAAATTCTTATACATCATATCTATAATGCCTCTAAAGGAAGTTAACTCTGCACGAATAGCTTGTAATTGTTTTCCTATATGGAACTCATCCTTCTTATCTCCTTTTTGAGCAATTAAACGAATGACATCCTTGACTTCCCTCATCGAATTCAGCCTGATACACAAACCTCGAATCTGATTTCTTATCTTATGCTGTCCCGTATATGGTTTTACCAATCTCCCTCTCTTCTCCTTTTTCTTCATGCTCTATCCGCACTTCTCTCTACTTTCTCTCTCTAAGAGATGCAAGCTCAATCATCGCGGGGGCATGTGGAGAGGCCCTAGGGCAAACCTCCTCACCGCCTCCGACCACGTTGCCGGTGAGAAGCTCCTCCTCCGTCGCCGCCCACCCGAGGGTGATATCTAGCTCCCGCTTCTTCCTCCTCCGTCGCCACCCACCCTAGGGCGATATCTAGCTCCCGCTTCTCCATCCTCCGCCTCCTCCTTTATCGGCCTTTTCGTTGGCCGGCATTGCCTCAGCCTAGGACGAAGCTAGGACTCGATCATGAGGGGAGCTAAAATACATACAAATCAAAATTTTAACAAATAAACAAGATTTATCTAATCTAACTTTTGAGGAAAAAAATATATTTACTAAATAATTAGTGTAAAAAAGTATTACCCCTTTTTTATTAATTATACTTACTAAACTTCTAAATATTTTATTTATATTATTTCACTCAAATAATTTTGAAATTTATTAAATCTAATAATAATTCAGTCAATTATTTAATTTTTTAATTTTTAGTAAATACAATTGTGACAATTGATGACTATTAGTTGAAAGAGCTATTAACTTTAATATATAATCTTTAATTTAATTAAATAAAAAGATTATCTAAAATAATTAGAAGTTATGAAGGTACTAAATAAAAAAATAAAAATAAATTTAGAGTTGAGAGAGCATTATGTTAGCACCAAAAACTTTTGTAAAAGATAGGTCAATCAATATATTTTTGAGATTAAATAAAAATATATTCTTTAAATTATTTATATGACTATTACGCTAATTATGAAATGTTTAGGCGGGCCATCACTCCCCTCAGCCTTCACATGGCTCCGTCCCTGCCTCCGCGGCTCCTAGGTTCATAAAAGCAAAACTTTCCTCCTCTCTCTCTTTGTAATCAGTTAATTACAATTAGTTGTAGGTTAGTTAAAAATATTAATTAGGTAAACACACTTAATTATTTAATAAGCTAATTAATTATAAATAATAAATTAATTGCTCGATTATTTAATTAAATATTTATTAGAATAATCAACCAAGTAGTAAATTATTAGAGACACAAGGGGAGGAGTTCTTAACGGTTTTTTATGTTTGGGAATAAAGAGAGAAATAAAGCTCTTATTCTTTTTATTTTTCTCGTAAGTTTTATGAACCGTCTTAGATTTTTTTTTTTTGTTATGTTTCTAAGAGAATTTTAGAAAAATGCAAGATACATATATCTACAAAAATAAATCAAGGAGAAAAATAAAAGAAATGAAAACTCAATCAGTTCTGTAGATTTGTTTTGAAGTTCGACTCATTGCCTATACCACTGTCAACAATTTTTCTCCAACCTCTCAATCGATGCTTGGCATATTAACCAACTGTACTAGATAATGATAATGCATCAATAAAAAAAAATACATAAGTCCAAAGTTTTAACAAACACTTAGATGCATTTCTACTTTTATAGTAAGAAGTGGATGCGTTGCATCCAAAAGTTAAAGAGTAAGGCTTTGCATAATATCATTGTTGTTTTTTTTTCCCCCTAACGAATTTCATATATGAGAGTGTGTAGAGACGACAGTTAATTGTTAGTTTTTTTTTTTTTTTTTTTTTTTTTTTGCTATTCTCTTAAGATTTTATATTTTTTATAAAAAAAATATTAGATCGATGTAACTTAAATTAAAGTGTATGAAAAGCAAACCAGCTCACACAATAAAAAAAAAAAAATCTCTAATTGATATTTCTAAATTATATCTAATTAGTGTCTTAAAAAAAAAAAAAAAACAACAGCAGTACAAAACAAGACCTTAGATGAATGCTTAATTCATACCTTTATAACAGATAATAGATAAGATAATTGTAGTGGATCTAAAATACAAATGGGTGCTTTTGGTTCAAGATTTTTAATATTTCTAAAATAGTGTATATTTTATGTTGGATGGTTAAGTTTGTTATTAACATATTAAACCACTCAGGTTAGGAGCCTATTAAAAACTAGTACATTCTTATTATTGAATTACTAATAGTCTCCATCAAGCATAGGAAAGAGAATACCTTCCAATTTATAATAATGTAGTATTTCTACCATATAATAATTTACAATGATTCTACAACCTCAACAACACTTTTACAACTATCTATTTTGAATTGAATAATAATAATTTGAATATTTTTAATAAAAAATATAAAGAATTATCAGAATATTATAAACCGTGAACCAAACGGACTTTATCGTTTGATTCCGGGATAAGTAAAAAATGGCTATTCCAGGAATAGATATAAATTGAGGTATAAATGAAGATTAGATCAATTTTACGTTTGGATGAAAATTAAGTTACTCCTAAGGATAAAAAAAATAACGTTTAGTTAGGTAAGATGGAATAAGAAGGATAGTGGATTTTTATAAATAAAAAATAATGATATTATCCTTTTTATTATATTTGAATTTGAATTTTTAAATTATATATTTTTTTTTTAAAATTTAAAGTTTGAAATTAAAATTTAAAATTTAAAATCTCATATTTTAAATTCAAAATTTTAAATTTTAAATTTCAAACTTTAAATTTACGATCAAATTTAAATTTTAAAAATATAAAATATCAAATTTTAAATTTCAAAAATTTAAAATATCAAATTTTAAATTTTAAATTTTAAAATTTTAAAATAAGAATAGGGTTGGGAACAATTAATAAAAATAATTTATTATAAAAGTTATTATAATATTTAAATATAAATAATATATATTAATATAGTACAATTAAAAATTTTACAATAAAAATAATGTATTATAATTTATATATTTTAGTTTTAATTAAATTTATAAGTTTAATTAAATTTGAAATTAAGCATTGGAATAGCACTCTTCCACCAAAATGGTGGAATAGAAAATCCCTTGCTATTCCGGAATAACTGGAAATAGCAAAATTTGACCGGAATAAAATATCCCGGTAAAACATCACCCCGTTTGGCGGAATAGCGGGGATAACTTTCGTTATCCTGCTTGTCCCCCGAACCGAACAGGGCCTTAGAGTATTGCATGTAATTACTACAACATTCAAAGTTTGACCAAGTTTCTTAAAACAACTGAAATCCAAACCAAGCAATGCTTATCCTTTGTTCACCATGACAAGAATATACTCCCAGCAAAGACACCTACATATATTTGTGACAAAACTTTGTTTGAAGATTAGATTTATCTTTCATCTCTCACTCTTCTTTAAAGGAAAATTTTAAACACATCTCATCAGATAAAAATTACAGCGACTTCAGTACACCAAAAATGTTACAGAGCACTTAAGTACTTCCAAGTTTTGCAGGGAAACATAAATACTCATATATCATCACAAGATCAAATAACTTTGTGCAAATAAATTCAAAAGCTCGCTCTTTCTCTCCCCGTTCATATGTTCACTGACTGATCCAATATTTATCCATATATGTTGGCGAATTCCGAGTTCTTGACTTCTTGGGCAGAAGTCCAAATCATCCTTCCCTGGAGAAGAAACATAGTTATCTTCTTACCAGTCAGTTATAAAATGTACTTATAATAGTCATCATGCCGCAAGCCATCCATTATTTGGCTATTAAATTTAAAGGAATAATTACTTACATGTTCCTGCAAAAACAAAGTTCTGTTAAATTTTTTCTCTAGACTTTCCAAAATTTTATGTTCATCAATCTTTGTCAGTTAAGCAGTGAAACTTGACCTTTTCATGTGCAAAAGGCCATTCCACCCTTCAAAGTATTGCTCAAAATACTAATTTGGTTACATTTTTTTTATTTCTAATGTTTCTATTCTATCTTTCACATCAGTCTACAAGAACCTTAGATCCTAAAACTTTCAAAAAATCTCAGGAAACTATAATTTTATCGGCATAACTGTCATAATGATGAAAAGTTAGTGATTAAATGTGCAGTACTTCAGAATTATGGAGGCATATATTTAAGAATTGAGATTTTGTAGGAATAAATCTGATATTATGCCATTTTCTGGGGATTTGGTGGCAAACATTGCTAAACAAAACCAGTAAAAACAAGAATGTCAGGGGAAACAGCATCAAACGTACCTATGTTTAAATTCAGTGTCATAAATTGCAAAAGATCATACTCTCTGGAGTTACATGATCCAATAGTGATAATTTTCCAACAAATAGTGATGATTATCCTTCCTTTGATGAAACAACAACCTCCTTCGAACCATACTTAGATAAAACACCGGACAGAATTGTTCTCTCCTTGATTTTCAACCTGAAGCACAAATGAATATACATTAACCATAGTTTGTGTTATTCTACTTAAAACACCTAAAGATATACCTGGAAACTGAACCCGGCAAACCCAACTTAGGGTTCTTCACTGGTTTTTGTTTACCACTTCTATTTTTCTTCTTTGAGGCTACTTGTTTCTTCCTTTTTTGAGATAATGGCATTGAATCATTTGAATCTGACACGTCCACTTCTGTCTCACTCACATATTGGACACTGTCTAGACTGGGACTATCTACATGCTCAATTCCACTTTCAATTGCTTCAAGATCAGAAAAGGGATCATCTTCTTCAACAAGGAATGGAGATTCTTCAGTGCCAAACGATCCATCATAAGAGCTGCCTCCTAACGGATCTTGATCTTGAGTCAGAATATCCATGTTAGATCTCGAAGAAACCTTTTCTGTATCTGTATGTTTGAGAGAAGTGTTTGTTCGAGTGTCGGCCAATTGCATGGAAGAGTTGGAAGAGCTGCGCGGGTTTATGATATTACAAAAGATCTGCTTTTCTACCTTACCAAACTCCACATTTTTCTTACTGTACATTTGTACAAATCTGGGGGAAAAAAGGGGGAAAAAAGAACAAGATGAGCATAGTGGCTTTTAACATATTGAACATCAACATTTGACCAAAGGTGCCGGGAAAAGAATTTGTATTATATGGACTGTGAAAGCGATAAAAATATCAGCGGAGCATCATGATTTAAACGTTCCAGAGGAAGTGCACAAAAAGACTTGCTTCTTAGACAATAAAATTAACCGGCTAAATATCCAGTGGGATTTATACAACCAGCACCTGAGACTCCTGTTTGTAAGGTTATTAGAGAAGCTCGAAAAAAAAAAAGGGTACTAACAGTAAGAAAACATTTTGGTGGTCTTGTTGCTATGAAGGGACACACAGAAAATAAAAACCTACTCAAATAAAATATCTGGTTCTGTAGTTGCTCTCGGTGAGAGCATGGACATCATAACTTTTTTGTCTTAGTTTGCACAAAAGCGTGAGAAGTTACCAACAGCTAGTGCTTAATCATAAATTGGTTTACTCATGAATTGTGACCATTGGATATCTGAGATTCCAATACTCCAGAACTAGTTGCAACGAGGGATCTCATATAACTAAGGGCTATTGAAACCGAATTTCACATTTATGCCGTGTTGGATTCCCTTGGACACCAAGCAAAAATCAGCATGTGGCACAGTCTGCACAAGCCCAACATATGCAAACTGGCATGACAATCCTCGACTCTGTGCTAAATGTTGCAAATGAGCTAGCATTAGTGGCATCTCACCCACATTATTGTACATAAGCTTGTTCAGGATCTTTGACTAAGCACTTATCTGATGCTGGCAGGAAAAAACTTGTAGGATTTATTCAAGTTATTCACATTCTGTTATCAATTTTGTAATTATTGCCTGTTCATACCACCATCTAATAGCAGTAGATAATGGACCTAGAGAGGTAAAAGAAAGCTAGGAATCGAGGAAAAAAAAATGTCGTGGTGATTCAGAAATCATTTGATGTCCGTCATCTGTGTACAAGCGTTTAAATCAAATGGGATAAAAGTCTAAAATTGCTTAGCAGCAGAAGATCAAGACTGACATCCCATAATTATGGTGCTATTACCATCTAAACTAGAAAGTATTAGGTTTTTCCATTTAGGAAACATACTTTGAACTTAAAAATAAAATTATAAGGAATATTGGTACCTCTCAGCAGCAGCTTCAGATTCGAAGTAAAGAAATGCAAAGCCCTTGCAAATTGGATCACGAGTCTTTTTATTCGCAATAACTGCAGGGCTTATATTAATGAGGCCTGGGAACCCTTTGAAAGCTGATTGGAGATCCCTATGTATGTTCTTCTTTCTTGGGAGGTTCGACACACGAACACAAATGCCACTTTGTATGGGATCTACTGCAGCAAATCACCAGTATTACATTGAAAATGAAATTCTATGAACAAATAATTTAAATGGAAAAAAAAAACAACATTAACATACTTTCCATGTAATTTGATAAACAGAAAGGACAGTGTACCAATGAACAAGTTGAGGATGAACTAACAAAAAGTAACCATGTTTTATTAGTTCAGATATATGCAGCCTTGTTTTGGTGAACTTGGAATAATCAACTTCTGAATTCTGATACCCATACACGTGCACACACACGCGAGTGTGCTCGCGCAAAGAATACTACAAATGAAGTAAAGACGCACCACAGATGCCATAATTAAAATGCCAAGTTTAGGCACAGATTACCATTACAAATGACACATCATAGTGCAAATTTCTGGTTCCATGTAAGGGATTGCAATTTTGATTTTTGCGTACGCATCCACCGGGTAGCAATGAACTCTATATGGTAAGTAGAACCATAACTTCAGTACTTAATTGGATCAATCAACATATAAAGTGGATCAGGCAAGTTCACAATCAGAAATCAGTAGATTAATATGTGAATAAAAATTAAGATTGAGCACTCACATATAAGCACCAAATAAAACAAAGTGGTGGATACGCAACTGCCACATATAGGAAGGCGTTAGGAAAATGAAGAGCAATATTGGTTCTAATAGTTGCCTATCCAAGAAGAAAGTAACATCCAAAATTATATGCAACCAAAAGATAAATAATTTTGTTAATTAAAACGCCAGAACTTGTCCTAAGCTCGTCAATTCCAAAAGAAGGTCATGAGTTCAATTCTCTGCATCGATCATTAAATGAATCCAGCATCTCTTCTGTCAGTGCATATGAACATAAGCTGTAATAACTGCCTATCTAAGAAGAAAGTAATATTCAATTCCATTAACTCCTATACTAATTTCTACAAAATCAATCTTCTGACTAACGTGGCATCAGAATTAGTCCTATGCCCCTAAATTCCAAGAGGTCACAGGTTCGAGCCGCAGTGCACGTGGACATGGTACTAGGACTGTTTCTGTGCTGTTTTCTATCAGACTCTCTATCACGACCCGACGCCGCCAATTTGGACAGCTCGGGTCCGAAACAGACCCGCCGAACGAACATAATTTTTCTTGTCCGCCCAAGGCGTAAACAAAATCTGTGCATACATACATAGGAAATATTATGTATGCAGACTTTGTTTACGCCTTTGGTAGACAAGAAAAACTCTGTCTGTTCGGTGGGTCTGTTTTGAGTCCGAGCTGTCCGAATTGGCAGCGTCGGGTCGTGACACTCTCTGTTCTTTCCACTTACATTCCCAGAATTCTGTTGGAATGTGGTAACACTCTCTGTGCTTTCGACTTACATTCCCAGAATTCTGTTGGAATGTGGATATAGAAGAGGACTCTGATAACGCCCTTCGCATCCGATCCAGAAGCACTAAACAAGGACGATCCAAGAAGGCTAGTAATTCTTGATATATTGGCTATCCAGTTTGTAAATTTTCGCTGCGCTCTAATTCCAAGAACATCAATCCAAGATAAATGACTACTAACAAACACAGGGCCTACAAATGAAGCAGAGACACTGACATTTCCCGGGAGGATCATCCTGCTTCTTCTCGCCGCGGGCGGGCTGGCTCCTGAGGTTGCTGACGTTGGCGAGCTGCGCGGCGCGGCTGCGCTCCATCTCTTCCAGCAGCCGGTCCTCGACCGCGGTGTCGTACGTCCTGCCTTCCCCGAACCCCGGCGGCTTCCTCTCCAGCCACCGCCGCATCTCCGCGAACGGCATCGCCGCCTCCGCATCGTCATCATCATCATCACCCTCATCTTCGCTCTGATCATACTCCTCTTCTTCGTCTACGCGGCCTCTACGGCGAGGAGGGGCGGCGAGGAGAGGAGAGGGGCGGGAGAGGCGGAGGGATGGGGAGAGGCGGAGGATTGGGGAGGGGAGAGGAGGGAGGGAGTGGAGGGTGGGAGAGAGGAAAAGGGGAAGGAGAGGGGAGGGAGATGGAGATGGTGGTGCTGCTGCTCTGAGACTTGGCCACAACATCTTCTCTCCTCACTCTGCTTTCAAGTTTCAACATGTGTGTGTGGGGGGTTCTGGATCATCCCCCTTCTTCTTTCAACCCGAATTGCTAAATTTTGTTTACTTATAAATTATTAAGTAAATTTTGGTAATTAGATATTATTAGATCTGATGGTTAGTTGGAGCATGGTGGGCTTTAAGTAGATTAAAGGGCCTGAGTATCCAGCGAGGGAAAAAAAAAAAAAAGAAAAAAAAAAAAAGGGTGGGAGACTGCTAAAATAGCCTCTTAATAGGGACCGCTTCTACCAAATTCGGTTTTTGTACCCGTAGAAATTTTAAAACATAGTGGGTATAATAAAAATAATAAATTCAATCCAATAAAATATAGAATAGATACGAAAGTTTTTTTCTTTCTTTTATTTTTATTTTAGGCGAGCAGCTAAGTATGTCAAGCCATCGCGATCCTGCCCCTTTGCTATCCCTGGAAAGAGTTGGATTCATGTAAAATTCATTTAGTTCATTAAATCATTTCTAAGGTCCGTTGGACACTTCTATATTAGATAATATTTTTTCGGATAAAATATTATCTGAATAATAATATTAGGCATAACACTATATTAATATATTGCATAATGTAATTAGAAGCACTATATTAAAGTTTCTGCTTTTAAGGGTTAGTTGAACAAAAGTTAAAACCCGTGTAAATTTTGTTCTAGCAAAATATTTGCATGCTCATCTTGCCCGAAGGGATGCAATGCATTAAGGTGGATCCTAAGCTCTGATGAATCCCCTAATGATTTTGGTAAAAANATATATTGTTATTAATGATATATACTTATATATATGAGGATATATTATATATTAACAAAATATTTAGTTCCATATTAGAATATATTTGATATTAGATATTAATTTCTTTGATGTGATCAAACTAAAAATAGGCATTTTATTTTAATTTTATACAAATAAAAGTATTTATGTATTATATGATAAATGTATAAAATGGGCCTCCACAAAGCCCGATGGGTATTGAGCATTGAGCTTGGGCTTGGGCCGGGCCTTAATTTTCAAAAAAAATTGGGTAAAAGCCCAACCCGAAGCCCAATATTTTCTTTTGGGCCGGGCTTGGGCATAGTATTACCCGACCCAAACCCGGCCCAGTTCCACCCCTAAAAGGAATGCAATGCATTAAGGTGGATCCAAAACTTGAACTATACAATCATAATCCCAGAGGAACCATGAACCATAGGAGGAGCAACGACTTTAGATTCTCAATTGCTAAAAATTATTTAATTCATTGAGACACCTGCCCGAAAAGAAAAAAAAAAAAAAAAAAATCTTCTTTATAGTTATACCACATTGAATATACCTGAAATCAATCTCATCGTGCCATATTCGACGATACAGAATCTAAACAAGAACAATAAGATAATTCCAATTCAAAACAATATTCTTAAAAATTGTAGTTCTTGTACTTTATGTGCAACATGAAGACTTATTATTAAATGTTGCTATTCTAAGGTGGAAATCTTTCTCCCTCGACAGCCTTGATAGTTGACAATTCCAGGAGATTAGGCTCACTCAAATGCTACCAGTGTCCTGATTTCATCGACATTAAAACTGCACCATAAATCGAGAAAAATGCGGCGTACCGATCCGATAGAAGATGCTCAATTTGAAATTCTAAAAGAAGAAACATTTATAGGCACCTCGAAGCGCAAATCCGAAATTGGATGATCAGATGGAAGGAAATGCATTATACTAAAGATGGCAATTCAGATAAAGCAGAAAAATATAAAAGAAAATTGAAACCAGGCTATAGTTCTGACTGAACCATGGGTCTCACAAAAGCATCCTTCTCTATCCAAATGTATTCCAGAGAATACAGCATTACATGTTCAGAACTCAAAGATAAGTAACCTCTGATACATAATGTATGTGGCTAGTCCATAATGTGTTGCATAAGTAAGCATCTTAGATGAAAGATTCAAATGCACAAAAGCTCGCCGACTCGTCGTACGCTGAAGTATACCTTTTCCTCTCTGTTTTGTAAAAATTTTACAAATGAACAAAAAAAAAAAAAAATTAAGTGAAGAACTAAAATGTCCTCGAGTACTTCTTGATCTCGTAGAGTATCGAGGATATGGAAACCAAGTCCTTGTTAAGAGCGGAACCACCGGAGATTCTCTTCACGCACTCTGAGAGCCTCGTGTAGTAGAGCAGCAGCTGCGTAAGGGCGGCCTTGAGGATCTCCATCCCGCATAAAAAGTTGCTGAAAGAAGTAATCACGTCTTTGTGCATCAGCTCGATAGCTGCCTTCCACCTGCTCGCAAAATCCTTGACTAGAGGCTCCGCATCGCTAACAGTTGGTTTTTCTGCACTTGTGGCCGCCGTCTCTTCGGCTGTTTGTTTTTACATGAATCAAATGAAGATTTAGTCAGCTTTTAGTTGAATCGGATGATCAGCAATCACAGATATTCAGAGGCAACTTACATGCTCGTGTCTTGACGAATTTGATTAGATCGCTGAAATGCTCCAGAAGCAGTTCTTCCTGCAGAATATTATAGCTTTAAGTGTCTAACCATATATAAGAACAAATGTCTCTAAATGTCAGAATAAGTAACGGTGCCAATAGCAAAGCAATGAATACGGTGCATTTACATCATGGTTCACTAATTTCTTCAATATCATTTCAAAAATTATCCCTTAATGATATTCCATTGATTATGCCATTCATTGATTCTATTCTAACCTAAACTAACAACAACGTCAAAAGCTAAATGTAATGCTGATGATGGTAATTGTGAAATTTATGGTAGAACTCTATATGAAAACTGGTTTAGAAATAAAGACATCTGCAATAATGTTAATATCAAGGATTTAAATACCCATCGGCACGGGTCATATGTATCGTATTGTGCTGACAAAATATTGGCACAATACATCTCCCGTGCTAATAATACAGCTCAAAATTCTCTTTTCTTTAAATTACTAAGTAATTTTCTCAATAAAGTTCAAAAAAATTAATAAAAATTATAATAAGCAATTANAGAATTGGTCCCTATATTCACGGCACCATGTCCCAATACGGCTTTTGAACAGCCGTGCCATACCGTACCACGCACAGCCCGGCATGGCTACATACGTCCAGTTTTTTTATATACACATAGCTGTGCATTACCATACTTTATAAATAAAAGAAATCATTGTTTTATATGATTAATAAATAATGCATAAAAATAGTTTAGAAAACTTGAAACAACTCTTTTATTGAATGATTAAAGTTCTTATCTCTCAAAACTCAACACGGTAGCTATGCTACCGACATAGCACGGTTGTAGAATGACCGTGCTATGCCGTACCATCTATGCCGGACACGGCTACCCGTGAAATTAGGAACTCATAATAAGACATTACGGGATGATCAAGATGTAGTTTACTTTTGCTCTCATATTAACCCATGCTTCCTAATCTCTAGGAGTATCAATATTGAATCAAATTCTTAAAACCCAGCCACCAAACTCGGGTTTCTCAATAATAAGGACTACCCAGCTTAGTAATATAAACCATAGTTTCGGCTTATCTTCGTTCTTTACACTCTCGTTTCACGATACGACCTACTTAATAATATGGTGCTGAAACCAACCTCAGTGGGGTGAACTTGGGCTTTCTCAGTAGAGATTTCAGAGTGTAACGGACTATTAAGATCAGATACTCAAGGACTGCTCCTACAATCACAGAGTCGCCTCTCTCAAATATTATGAGGTTATTAGAGTGTAGTCTACCTTTTTCCTGGTAATCACTCATATATTCTTAATTTCTTGGATGATTATTATTGATATGAATTCAAAAAACCCGGCAACTAAACCTAGGTTGCTCAATAATAACAATCACACAATCTAACAGTGTAAATCATAGTCTCAATTTATGATCGACCTTTATACTCTACTTAGAGTTGATTCATTTTCAGTACGTCGCTAAATTCACATCGAGGGGTTAACCGTTGACAGCACCCATCTCGCGTCGAGGTTGTTCTAGTCGATTCCGATCACTCTACTTAGTGTGTTGCGAACGAACACTCACACAAACTCAGATTACTTTTACTTCTTTTATGGGGATCTTAAATCTTATCAGGATATATATCCTATATTAATTAGGTTAATATTATAAAACCCGATATCCAACCGAGTTTTCTAATTTTCTCAATTTATACAATCCCGATCTCAAGCGGACGAACATGCACAGTCAAGATTTTCCCCTCTCCTTATACTTTGGGGGTTTTCTATAAGAGTTTTAAACCTTATCAGGATATATATTCTATATCATGTCGATTTCGAGAATTAGGCTATTATTATAAAACCTACCACCTATCCGGATTTCTAATTCTCTCAATTCGTATAAGCACTATCTTATTAAGATTACATCCACTGGTAGGATCTTTCGCCCTGATCAAGATTTTAGCCACTGGAAGGACCCTTCGTCTGACAATGGTAATCATAGAGACATTACGGGGTTATCAGCGTGTAGTCTACCTTTTCCTAATACTAACCCACCCTTCACCCGGTAATATCAACCATAGAGACATTTCGGTGGTATCAGGATATAGCTTACCTTTCTCTAATATCATTCCATATATTCCTAACCTCGGGGTTATTGTTATTAATAATAATAAGAATTTGTAAAACAGATCCACCAAACCTAGATTACTTAATATCACGATCATCGATCCCAACAATGTAAACCATAATCTCGCTTTATAGTCGGCTTTTATATTCTCGATTTACGATACCCCTTATTTCACGATGCAATGGTCAAAGCACCACCCGTGGAGAACTTGAGCGTTCCCGATAAAGATCCTAGAGGGTAGTGGATCATTAAGACGGATTATTAAAACAAGATACACACACGGACTGCTCCTAGAATCCTAGAATTGCACATCTCAGACATTGCGAGGTTATTTAGGTGTAGCCTACCTTTTTTTTTTAATATTAATTCATATATTCCTCATCTCTAGGATTATTATTATTTTACTGAATTCATAAAACATGAGCACCAAATCTAGCTTATTCTTCTTCTTTTCTCTCTTTTTTTATTTATTCTTATCTCTACCAAATACTCTAGTAGGTACGTGGTCCACGTACCTATTTTAAATTTAAAACTTTTATAGAGTACGTGGCCTAACGCTTTTTTATTATGCATGCCCATATATTTTATCGTGTAAGCAGATAAGGGAAAATATATAAATGTTTTACGGGGTGGAATTAGTTCCACATTATACTAGTTTCCCTTTCCTGATTAGGCGTTATAAGGGCGTTAGGGTAGGATTGGCAGGTTTTATGGGGTGTTAGAGTAGAGTTGGTGGGTTTTAGGGAGGGTGTAGGATGCTATAAAAACATTGTTGGGTATGGGTGTAGTGCAAGAGGTGCGTGTTAGAAGTAGTTGGTGGGCGTAAGGTGAGTGTTAGGGTGTTGGGGCATTGGCGGAGTGGCTATACGTGTAGGAGATGCGAAGGGAGTTTAGCGAGCGCGTGAGGGAGTTCAGCCACTGTTTTGGTGGGTATTTATGGGCACTTCTTTTTAATGTCTCCTCCTCGAAAACTTGAAATTTTTGGTTAAAGTTTTGTTTTTTTAGGTAGAATAAAGGGATAAGTGTTTTTTTTCTCTTTTCCGTAGTCTCAGCTGACGAAATGTAGTATACAAATAAAATGTAGAGATGGTATGTGCTACCAAGGAAGTCTGAGACAGTTCAAGTATGTAGTGTAACAAGAACCATGGAAAGGCCCAAAATGATGATAAGGAGAAATTTGGCGGTCATGGGATTTTAGAGTATTGTTACCTTAATATTAGAAGAGAGTTATGAAAGAGAAATAATACGGAGGATCCTACTTAATTTCTTCCAACATCCGAAAAAGCTGACCCTCCTCTTAGTGGAAAACATCAGGCTGAACTGATTCGAATAGCATTTCGGATCACCGTTAAAGCTTAAAATCATTGCCTTCGCAATCTGATCGCATGATTTTTTCATCCTCTTAAAATCAAAGTACCCAATAAATTTTAGGTTGTTTCTCACAATTCGATCCTCTATTTCAGCTTTAGATGCTTTAATCAAATTTCTAAAGCTAAGTAAATGCTATAGCATTTTGAAACATGCATATATGACGACAACAAAATGATTGGCAATCCCATCTTAAGTAGATACCACGTAAATAGCAATACTGCTCTTTAGAAGTTCCTCGAAGTGCAATTGTGCTTTTCCGCCTTCCGTACCAGCTTCCTGTTTAACAAAGTTTTATTATTAAGCAGGTTGCATAGATAGAATAACATAACGTCATATAAACTAGAAGGGAAAAAGAGAACAGCTTGCCTTTAGTATAGCAATTGTCATATCATAATTGTTTATGAGGAAAACTGTTTGCGACTTGGGTTTTGAGAACATCTTAGCCAACTTAACAAGCAAGTCTTCAACAGCCATCCGCAGTCTCTCAAGATTGAGATCAAGCTATGCCAAAAAAGAGAAAAAAAAAAAAGATTCACTTTGTTTTCATCCCATTCAAATTGAGTAGGGAAGAGCAGAAACTCAAACCCTAGGTAGTTGGTATATTCTGAAAGGAAATCAGATATACAAATCAGATGTACAAATGACAATATTCAAGCACTCTTTGCAAAACCATTAATCAAATGAATGAATGCACTCAACAAACCTGAGTCACCTGACCATCGCCAGATTCAACATTAAGGTGAACAAGAGATGCTGTGAATTCGGCATACCGTCTCATCACATAATGCGGATGAACGTCATCCTCCCACAGTGCCTTAATGTTGGCATTGCGCAAGCTATTAAGATGCAGATCAAATACCATCTTGAACCGAGGCCAGAGAGACATATTGACCTGCCCATTTGATACGATATATCGTATCAGTAATTCTTGTTAAAAAGAAAAGAAATAACAATTGACCCTATAAAAACACTTAACTGAAACATGTAATGGAGCAAGCTAAAATAAAAGAACGAGAATATCTAACGAGACTCGGAAGTACAACAGCATAATCAGGGTAAAAACCCTTTTTGATATTGACAGATAATTATGCTATCTGAAGTGACTAGATATGAATCAACTTGTACTACTCGTCGTGTCATTAAGACCTCCGAAGAAATACTGGTCCATTCGGATTAGCTTCTGCTGCCACTCAGCAATAACTTCAAATAGCGTGTTTTAGCAATCCTTTTGCACATGCTTCTGGATGCAACCAGCTGCAGCTAGAATCAACTTTGCTGCTTTTGGGCTACCTACAATCTGGAGCTTTTGATTCACGATGCAGCGAGAAGCAGTCAAGCAGCTGAAGGCTTAAGTTACAATAGAACAATCTAAAAGAATCTGATTATCCTAACATACGGAGAGTGTGCCTCAATACAAAATGCTTTCCTTATGGCTCTATATGGTTATAAGTAGCGAGTTACCCTTTTTAACTAATGCAATTGGCAGCCCCAAAGTATATCAGTAAAATTGAACTTGCCAACCCCTAAAGCTGAACAAAAATTGACCTAATTACTCAACTAAACTAAGAAATGTAAATTGCAACCCAAGCTGAGGCCCAGTTGAACAATTTGCTGACTCAAGCACATGATCCTCTCATCAAATGATTTTTTCTAGAAACAAAAAGTTGCCAAAGTGAATATCAAACATGATAGGACAAATATCAAACAAGATAAAACAACAGCTTTGTATCTAATAAGTTGGAAAATAAACCTTAAAGCATTCCAAGCCATACCTTGTCTAAGTATGAATCCAAGCAAGGAACTCGCCGCCTAAACATGATAAGCTGCATAGTGAAGCACATTTTTTAGAGCACAGACACATGGTAGATAAAGAANCATAGTGAAGCACATTTTTTGAGAAATAGATGGTACACAGACACGAGAAAATTGTATAACATAAAACTCTTGTTAGCTGGAGAACTTATATAACATCAAAATTCTTGTTTGTGTAAATAATACACATGGCTATCATCAACAAACAAATCCAATTCTCAAATAGCAACACAATGTATTTCATCATTAACCACAAAAAAGCCAAGAACTATAATATGCAAATTACAATAATACAAATCTGGTCAAGCGGTCACACTCTCTTTTGCTCAAATTTGAATATCTAAATGTTCTGATAAATGCAGTTGATGGAGGACAAAGACAGAACCAACCCAAAAGGAAAAGCTCACAGGTTGGAAAACCCTTCCACATGATGATTATACACAGGTCAGGATTCTTTCTAGCCTATGTGCTATTATTGTTCTCAACATTTAGCGGTGTCTGTGAACTGGGTGCTTCTTCTTTTTTTTTTCCTTTTTTTTGAGGGAAGAGCCTGTAGACAAGTGTACTGAGTAAATTTTAATCCCATAACGGAAAAGTTCTACCACCAAGATCAGATGTGCTCCATAATTTAATGGTCCTTCTTCGATGACTGAAATTAAGCCAACTCGATTCAAGAATCTTGTGAAGTAACTAGAATGTAACAAAGTCTACATTGCTCTTAAAGAAGTTCATCAGACGAGAAGTTCTCTAACTATATTCAAATTTGACCAGACAATTCCCTCATAACAATTAAGAACAAAGATGAACATGAATTATCAGTTCTTATTATGAATAGTACCAAAGACTTACACCCTACNACGAAGACAGAACCAACCCAAAAGGAAAAGCTCACAGGTTGGAAAACCCTTCCACATGATGATTATACACAGGTCAGGATTCTTTCCAGCCTATGTGCTATTATTATTGTTCTCAACATTTAGCGGTGTCTGTGAACTGGGTGTTTTTCTTTTTTTTTTCTTTTTTACCTTTTTTGAGGGAAGAGCCTGCAGACAAGTGTACTGGATAAATTTTAAACCCATAACGGAAAAGTTCTACCACCAAGATCAGATGTGCTCCATAATTTAATGGTCCTTCTTCGATGACTGAAATTAAACCAACTCGATTCAAGAATCTTGTGAAGTAACTAGAATGTAACAAAGTCTACATTGCTCTTAAGGAAGTTCATCAGATGAGAAGTTCTCTAACTATATTCAGATTTGACCAGACAATTCCCTCATAACAATTAAGAACAAAGATGAACATGAATTATCAGTTCTTATTATGAATAGTACCAAAGACTTACACCCTACCTTCCTAAATGTAATTTTCTCACAAGAATATTGCTGTAACTTCCCGAGTCTCTTCCAAATAGATATATAATAAGTTTTCAATATTAGCTCAAAATATCATACAGCATTAATCAACCATAACAACCAAACAATCCTTACTAATAACCATACAGTTATTGACCAAAACTAAACATCTTCCAGCCTTAGAATCTAGAAGCAAGATACAAACTAAAAATTCAAAAACTTAAAGGAAATAACAGAAGACACATTTGATAGAAGTGAATAATCATGTTCCTCCATGCGACAAGTCACATCTATTGCCATTATAAAGTTGCTAACAACATTGGGACAGTAACATACCTGGTGTTGATGAATAATACGGATCATAATCATCAAACCAATCGCATCATAGCTATTTGAAAGTACTGTATTGAAATGATCGTCTATAACCTGGAATGGTCCTGGAAAAAGGCAATGAAAAATTATTACTCAATTTCAGCTAGTAATCAACTTCCCCACTATATCAGTGCAAGAAAAATATTAAAAATAAATTTACTAAATGCATTGTCCATGCAGCTGATGTTATTATACTTACCTTTTAAGTTCTCAATTGAAATGACAAAATAACATAAAACTTGGATTGGGTTCAGGTTACTAACCCATGACCTGATTTGGGTCATGATAACTATATTTTCAGGTTGGATCGGATCATGTAAGCTTTAAGCAATTTTCTCGGGTTAGATAGTTCAAAAGGTCAAGTTGGTGTTTGGTAATGGCTTAAAATGAAAAGGAAAAGCTCATTTCCAGAACCAACTCAAACCAACGCATTGCCACCCCCACATAGTTTGTTATAGTAGGCCAGCTGCAAACTCTCTAAATATGCGAATGTTCCAATAGTTTATCACACATTCTAAAATTCGCAAAGAATAAGATCACTTTGGACTCTGCATAAGAGCGATATCATTAACCCTAGCAGCCTACTCATGTTTTACCATCATATAAAATATTACAACTAACAAATATCATCCCAAACCCGTATAGGCAACAAAGTGATACTTTAATTGTTTGTTCCTGCTATACCGTCAAGAAATACATAAAGAAAAATATACACAGCTAGTTGTTTAATTAATTATAAATTGACTGGTGACAAAGGCAAGATTATGCTAACTTGCCCGACGATACCATATGACAACTATCTTTCTGTTAAACAACTAAGCAACTTGTCTAAGAAAAAAGAAAAAGAAGCTGATTACAGGTAAACGGGAATTAGACACCAAGAAAAATGAATGATACATATAGCTAGCAAGTTATTCTACAACAAATGATCAGCAGCATCCATCTTACAGCAACGCTAGGATAAAGAGCAAAAAAGAGCATGCTATGATATTCCCGAAGGCAAGGTTAGACACATTGTTAGATGAATCATGCAAAAGGCAAGGAACAATATATGCACAAATACAACAGCCTAATTCATCTACCTGTAAATATCTCATGAAAAATGGATTCCTCTCCAAAGAAATCGTCACAGAAAAGATACCTGAATCAATGAAAGCAATTAAGCATTTATTCACCAATCAACAAAAGATCATACAACTAGTACCAAATCCATGTTTACTCTGAAGTAGCAGTATCCATCAGAAGCTTGTGCAAGCTTCTAAAGAGAACTTCATATGGATATTTTAGAGAGTTGGCTTCAGCTATATGTGGTATCAATGCAGGCTGATCAATTTCCTGGAATATCAAAATGTCGACTAATAAAGTGAAACCTCATTATATTGAAGTATTCTTCCTATAAGTCAAATTTTAAACTTCGACAAACTATATTAAGGTGACAAAGAAGGCAAACTTGCAAAAGGAAAACTACATTACTTAGCCAAAATCTCTTTTATAAGAGTAAAACCAGTCAACATTATTGACATACAAGTGCCCAACTCAAAGGAAACTAATAATTGCACTGTTGAACTACCCAAAGTGTAAGTAACAGGAAAATACATTAAGAAAGACCACTTCTAGCTGGGTTTCTCAGAAAATCAAAGAGATTAATATTTGGATATTTGTTTCTCAGTAAGGCAATCTATATTGATATTTCTTTATGCAAATTGAAATTTAAACAAAGAAGCAGGCAAGTTCATGGTCATACATATGTTATGTCACACTACAATACGCTATATGACTGAGTCATAGAATACCTTTAAAATGTTTATTCTCTCGCCTAAGGCAAAAACTGAAGAACGAGACTTTAAAGTTTCTTTTCCTCGCGAGAAAAGGCTGGCACTCCTAGTTTCAACTCCAATTAGATCAGTTGCTGAAGCTATATCCAGCTGCAATTTCTCCAATGCTTGTATATATGCACGAAAATGTGCACTTAAGACCTGAGAAACAAAAATGTGCAAAGAAGTCAATTATGAAAATTCTGAAGGCAATCAGCAAATATGAAAATGCAAAATAAATAAAGAAAGAAAGTACTTTATATCAATACTATTAAAAATAACTACGTTAACAAGAGTTTCTTTCAAAGGACATTATGCACATTTGATACAGTTGAGGAGATATCAACAAGGTTAACAGGCCAAACAAAAAAATCTCAAGGTAGTATTCCAAGTCCTCGAATTTTAGACATTCATAACCTTAGATACAATTAAAATGGATCCACATCCAAAGTGCAATTCACTAAAAACATGTCGACGATATTCACCTTGTTCATTGTATCAATATATGCGGCACGAACCTCTGCATAGATCTCCTTACTATGTTCCTTCAGGAAAAGGATCAAGTACCTGTTAATAACACGTTCAACATAATTGACTCATGGATTATTGAAGATAAATAGGGCTGCAAAAACCAAAATCGTGATCATATAGAAACGGCATGCAGTAGCTCCACTACAGTTAAAAACTACAATATCCAATAGATTTTATCTTGGCTATAAACTGCCAAGGAAACTCCATTCTTGAAATGCGTATAAATTTGTAAAGAAAGAATTTTCAAGGAAGTGTCCTTCTCTAGGTAGCAGAACCCATGGTCCTTACAGAAAGAAGATCCTACTACAGTTCATTGAATTCTATTTCTTTTTTCTTTTTCCTCAGAAAACTCTATGATGCAGTTAAAAAAGAAACAAATGTAATAGCTCAAAAACTAGAAGGAAGACTCATATTTCTCCTGCATCATCCTAACTATATCTAAGTCCATCTTAGCTTTATTAAGAAGTTAGATGTGTCCCTTGATCTAGAGAGGATGTGGAAAAACTCTAAAGACTGGATTTCTACATCATCCTCAGCAATTTATGTTCGACTAATTGATCCAGGAAAAATTGAGCAAGAAATGGGCATTTGACAGACAGATCTATATACCTTATTGCAAAATTTGAGATCACGCAATCTATGGAAACCCTCAAGGAAATCCTTCAGAAGTGGAGAGTTTCAAAACAAAGAAAAATCAAATATGCTCTCCTAACAACTAGGTAGATAACACATATTCAGAAAGATGATAAAAAGATATTCTGCCACCATTAAGTATGGAACAGAAGTAACCGAAGTAATGGAAGTAACGGAACAGAAGAAATTCCATTAATTGGAAATTCCGTGATAGTTTCAGATAAGTAAACTTCCAAAACAGTTAGCAGTCATTCTAGGGTGATTGCAGTTATAGCAACCATAGACTATAGGTTCGGTAGTAACAAACAACTGAAATATGCAACAAAAGAGTAGGTTTCAAGCTTCCTTGCACAAACGATATTTGAAAAGGATAAAAACAATATACTTTCTCAAAAATACAGCCATAACCTACTTGTACTTCAGAAGAACACTTTGCTGAAGAATCTGAATATTTGTTTTGGGTTTTCTCAAGGCATAGAGCTTCTGTATGATAAACTCAAATACCTGCAGGTAGAAAAAATATGAATTAACAATGACATGCTTTTCATCTTTATAATAATCTTGATTAGTTAGGATGAATATAACTTGAGAAGATAAGTGTGATACAAATGTTGTAGGAGGTCAAGATTATAATAAATGCCTATAATAACTACAGGTTAATTTCCTGATTCTGAGTCTTACTAAGAAAAAACTAGGAATTGATTCTGGACAATTGATAGCTTAATTTCCAGATTGATACAACAAGATGTTGTCTTAAATCATTCCCACATCAACTGTGAAGGGGAAGTGTAAGTATATATGCAGTACGTGTAACCATGCTACGTTAATAAATGGGGAAGTGTTTAAGTATTCATTTCAGTCCACATGATTAATAACTTGTTTCATTAAGTGACTAATACTACAAGGCATTTTACATAAAGTATAAGACTAAGAGGGGACCAAGACATGTGAATGTGCTTGAGTTGAGTGACTAATACTACAAGGCATTTTACATAAAGTATAAGACTAAGAGGAGACCAAGACATGTGAATGTGCTTGAGATCAGATCAGAAAATGATGAGAAAGTGCTTTCTATACAAGTAATAGCATGGTAGTGCTAGTAACTTGAGCAAAACCATCTTGCATCATATGGTTAACAACCCATTGTATCAAATTGCTAATACTAGACACCTAGTTAGACGTCACAAGATAGTTCCTATTGATGCTACAACGAATTCAATAGATATGATATAAATAGAGACAGAAATTAAGTGCTTGTGTGGTCTAGCTTATGGAACAAATTATTTACTTGACCAACAGAAAAGCAGGTGGCAACCAAATGATCTAGAGTTTTCCGAATTGATTAAGAAGACAGAATGGGCTCTTGGACCCCAAAAAGCAAAAAGTCCAAATTAGTGCTCATATTCTTAAATGCAAGAAAGCTATTGATAAAGCAATGATGAGAAATAAAGACACGTCTAACAGCTTTCTAGAACAACATTTCCACAGAAGCTACAGTTGGACTAATAGGTTCAAAAACAGAACATATAAAGATTACAGGCATAGTTACTTGAAGCATCAAACCTTGTTCCAGTCATTCATAAGAAAATTTCAGAATCCTAAGGCACCCGCCTACGACATATGCACTACACAGTTGGCACTTTGCAAATTATTTCTACTTTATAGGAAAAACATTGCAACACAAGTCTTACATTCTTGGATATTCTATTGCTTTCACGTTGATAACAAAAAAAAAAAAAAAGGCCAATAACATAAAGGCTATAAGATTCTAAAGAAGTGCTGCAGAATCAAACAATCGTATCAACATCCATGAATTATAAATCATTAATGGAAATGCTGCAATTTCTTTGCAAAATAGAGGTATATTTACCCTCTTTAAGACTAACTTCAAGAAGATCAGCTTAGCACATGCATTTACCAGGAGCAATAAGCACCGCATTAGATGAGCCACAACATGTATGATGCCATGTAAGAGCCGCAAAAGGCTTATCAAACAGCATTTACATTTAAGTTCAAAATAACATTTCATCTAAATAGTTCAATCAAGTGTTGATTAAATTCAAGTATGAAATTGCAAGAAAACAATAATCACCTATAGCCTACGTACAAAGGACAAATACAAATATGATTTCGTTTGTATTTCCTATTATACTAATCAATTGTCCTAATGAAGCAAAAACAAATATCAGAATATTTAGAAAATCTCCAAAGCAGCATCGAATGCCACAGTTATTTATGCAGTTAAGAACCTACTGATCTTGAAACTACAAGCACAAAAGCAGAACGGAAGAAAAGGTCAACTCTAACATAACTCAAGGTAGGCACATGTATGCAAGCATATGAAAGAAATCTAGAAGCCAATATCTTGGTAACAATCTATGAAACCTTTGAGACTGCTTTTTGTCGGAGTCTTTCGAGCTCAGGCTGAACATCTTTTAGAGCCTGGGATGATTTTACCATGGAATCGACTGCGACAAATTTCAGCTTTTTGCTTAGAATTTCAAGCGTTCTCATATATTCTTCATTTACCTGCATAAACCATAACAATTGCAGTATATTATCTGCCCACCAGAAAAAAAAATTTCTTATTTGCTGGGAATACCACTCTATTATCTTTGCGATATCTTAAGAAACAACAAATAAACTACATGATAAAGAGATCACTAAACAATCAATTATTCAAAGATGAGTATTTCATGCTAAATTATACCCACGGATTGACATGATACACATAACCACTCCAGATAAGCCCAAATTTCCCATTTCACTTACTTTTCTTTGCTAGATAACAGTAGGATCCTTTCATAAAGCTATGATTTATTATCAAATTTGGAATTTCGAAAAAAGAAATGCACCAAATTCCACAGTAAGATTCGGCGCATAATTAAAAAAAAGAAAAATTAAATTTATATTCTTCGATAATCTCTATTAGTTGTGATACTACGGAATCTCCGGTTCAAGACTAACAGCACTACGTGCAAATTGAAACAATAACCTGCTTAACAGTATTAGGAACCTATGTCATGTCCTTAACTAGAGCAGATTCACTGATCATGAACAATATGTTCAAACCCTGCTAACTAGACTTTTTTCCTCCAGATTTTCTGCACCAAAGAGAAACTAACCACTACAATAACTGTATTTAAAAAGGATAAGTCAATTTTCATGAATAGAGTTTCATAATGTTGCTGTATTCAAATGGTTAATTCTGTATTTTAAACAATAAAACGGAGCAGATAAGAAGCTAAGTGTCCATTCCATGGAGGTTCGAAATGAAGGCAGTAGAATATTAAATCTACAACAATGCCGTGCATGACATTCCTCATAGGATCTACTCCAAGCAAGGATAATAGGGATTTCAACTGACAAGAATGATCATTAACTATGGTGATGCCTTGCCAGGGTTTTATATATATATTCAATGAACATTTTCAGGCAGAAAATGTTTTACCAACAGCCTAATGTCTGACTTTCTTAAATAATTTTTTAACTTGTATAATGGCACTCGCAACATTCACAATCTTAAAAGGGATACTACGATCATTTTAAATAAACCAGTAACTCCCACAGTTAGAAGTAACTTTGAAAGGATGAAAAAAAATTAAAAAAATGTGAAGGATGTCAGATTCTATACAGCACACTGAATTGCATAGGAAAACAAACAGAAAAGGATAATTAACAACCTCTCCATCAACAATTATGTCAACCATCCGTGGGGGCACTATAATGTCTTCTACAAATTTTGACAATTTAGACTCTGCAGCCTGCAATATTAAGGAGACATGCTTAAGCAATTTAAACAAAATGAAATGGCAAAAATTGTAAGCAGGCAAAGAGAAACCATTTATTACATAAAAAACATTCAGAACTGACAATAAATCAGCAATTTTATACACCAGAAAAATGTTAATATCAAAATAAGAACAGCACGTATTAGTTAGTATAATAAATTACGCCATTTCCAGCATCCCTGGAGGCTGGAGCTGTTAAAAAGGTAGAGGAAATGCTAACGAAATCGTAGAAAACATGTAAGTCCAGTTTCCAAGAAATTACAAATTTCGCAGGATGAGGTTAGAGCAATAGAATAATGTTACTATTTTTATTAATTACATGAAAAGTACCAATCAATTAAGAAAGATGAGCATGCTATATTGACATATGAGTCCCTTGACCAATTCACGAAGCTGGGCACTCATGCGTACTCGCACATATATGAACACAAGAATATCATGGATGAAGTAATCCAAACCTTACGATTTTTCAACTTAAGACCCATGTCCATTGACTTCTCCTGAAGAATTTTTATCTCGGAGCTGATCGAACCAATCTCTGCCTATCACATACCAGTCAGACAAATTCAAAGACGACAAAATAAGTGAGAGATTTACATATTGCAGAACCAACAAGTAATAAATATCTACGAAATTGAATCAACAAAAGAAAATTAACACATAACTAAGATAGCATCATTGAGAGAAGAAATATAACGAAATGGCCGAAGAAGAAATAACAGCAATCTGACATTTTAACACTTGAATTACATATTTCGCTCCAGAGTAACAGCAAGTATTTCGAATGATTTTCCACATTCATGTTACAGCACATGGCTCATTCATCTATCACTTGGGACTAATGAAATCATTTTAGATCAACCATGTACAAGACAAAAGCAAGCTTCAAGGTCATAATACATGCCAGCACAAGACAATTAAATATTTACAGAAATTCACGAAGCATTGCCTATGACGTAAGGGCCTCCTAAAAAATAGCATAGCAGTATTTGCAGTAAGGCAGGGAAAAGTTGAGAACTAATGGAATTAAGGAGAAAGTACGTTGACAGAAGGCAATTTAATCAACCATTCAACATAAAGTACAGAGATGTTTTGTAGTTTTACATAATTTAAAACTAAATGGGTAAGCAACTATACTACCATTTTGTTACGATATATTTTTATAGTTTATCTATATTAGGAAACTGTATATTATTGCCTTCTATAGAGTAGGATTATAAAGTATGTAATCCTAGTTATACTCTTACTATAGTAGTCATTGTTACTATAGTAAGACAATCTCTTGTACTATATATATTCGTTAATACAACCCAAGAGGGTATGCTCTCTTTTGCCCTTCTTACACATTTAATACCCACCGGGTAAATATATCATTTAGTCTCGGCAGAAACTCCGAAACTGAACCAAGATGTTTGAGATCACTCTAAACCGAAATTATATCCAAGACCAATTTGACTCAAAATAAAACATTTTTAATTAATCTGTATCTATAAAAATTTAGCTGTCTAGAGTAGCTTCAAATTTGAAACTAGCTTAAGAAGGTTAAATTTTAGTAGTCTGTAGGTCATTTACATTATTGCTGATCTCCAAAATAGATAGCGACCATGAAAGTTACCCACTTTTCAACTAATAGTAACATAAGATTCAAAATTAATATATGAATAATGTTGAGAAATTGCTATTTCAATTCTCCTTTGTTGCATCCTCAGATCCTCTTGAAAACTTTGGAAACATTCTTACAAAATCCAAATACAAAACACCAAACTGCCAAAACCAAAACTCAAGAAGCCAAACTCATGAGGATAATCAAGACTATCATGACATAACAAAGTACTAAAGTTTAATTGCCTTTCCATTTTCCACCATATCACAACTTTAGGAACAGGATAGAAGGCTTATTTACTACCACCCCTCGAAACTGCAAGAAAATCTGATTTTATAGTATGACATTATAATTACACATAGCACCTCCTCTTTGAACATTTTAGAGTTTTAACAAAAGTAATAAAGGACTACCTGAAACCCACTGAGAAGAGTTTCCATCTGTGACAAAATATTGTCACAATCACGAATTTGATCATGCAATAAGACCAAGTTTTCACTTTCTCTAATGTAATCCTGCATAATCAGTAAAAAAAAAAAAAATCTTAAATGCATGAAAAGCAGCACAATTTCACACAAACTAATTAGAAAATGCAGAATAGCGAACTCTAATAAGAGAAGGCCAATATATTCGCAAGTCGCTACTTTGCTTATAACAATTGAGATGTACAAGCTATGGATTACCATGCCATCTAATGCCCAGCCGGCACGACATAGAATGTACCATGCTGACATAGTATTGTACAGTAGATCCGAGTTCAGAAATTTCCAAACTCTACTCTTCTATTAAGCATCCATTAGAACCTTGATGAAAATGAGATTTTAAGTTGATATCCAAACTTACAGGTATCACTTTGTAAGCAAATTAGAACTAATTAGGGATGAATGATTTGTAAATTTTATACTAGCCTTTGTAAGCAAGATCCACCATAAGCTATTCCTGTAGTTAAGCCTTATGAAAATACATGCCTACGTATTTCACTCATTTGGACAATATCTATTGAACATGCCCCATTATTTTATTTACCTATGATTCAGGGAATAATGGACTAGAAGGATGAGAAATTTGTACTTTCCAATACATTTCCAGGTTTCAGGGGCAACAAATTTTATTGGACATTCTACACAACATATTTCCTCTCTCCTTGGCAATTGAGTAATTTGAGATTGAGAGAATAGTATATTTAAATCAGATGGATTCACATAGAAAGTTTACTTTGAGATTAATAATGAAGGACAAAAGTTGAAGTTTGAACAAAAATGCCTACAGAAAGCACATTAACTAGGTAAAAGAAAGAACTACAAAAAAAAAAACAAAAAAAAACAAAATCAAAAGGATGAATCCAAACAAGAAGGATATTAGAGATAAAAAATAGCATGATCCATGAGTAATAAGATGCCTAATGTGAATTTCTTCTGGCCTTTCAAATCATTCTACTCTTTACACCGGATAAGCCCCCATGCCATATGAAGCATGCATAAACAGCTGAATGAAATTGACAAACCTGTATGGAGTCCAATTCAACTTTGCGTACATTGTTTTCAACACCCTTCGTGTATTCCCTTAGTTTTGTGCCTTTAGCAAGTATGTTTTTGACTTCCTGTAAAAGCAAAGCAAGAAATCACTAAAATACAACAAGACCAATTCAGCAATAAATGAATTCGACAGATAATAGAGCACCATGTACCCAGGAGGAATATATGAATAGAAGATGGGTTATGTGGGTCTGAGTCAAATCAGAGATATTCTTAAGTAGCTCGAATCCAAAATGCTTCTATATTGTTATCTTATGCATTTCAATAAAAATTGCAGCATAGTCCATTGTTGATTAAACTTAAGTTACTGTTTGGTCTGATTAACTACATTTCTTGGTGGCCAAAACTTACCTATTTCAATATCTTTGTTCAAGTTAATATGTTTATTGCTTTCTGTAATTTTAACCACCCAACTACTTTTTATATATTTCATTGTATAGAGAATGCATATCTAAAATAATTTCTATTTCTGTTTCTTTTGCATATCGCATTTAAAACTTTTAGACATTGCCGCAAAACGTACCCACACCTGGGCAGCATAGCAAGAGATAGACCAAGTTGGTCAAAATACCGTCTCAACATCCCCAGTAGATGATCGATACCTATATACTACAACGTGTAATGCTATGTTACATGATAACCTATTACTGGATACTAAATCATGATGAGTTCACAGCTATTTACATCATCATCTTTACATTCGTCAAGTTCCTCTTCTAGCCCATCCAATGATGCATCATCACTACAAAAAAGGTACAAATGTGTAAGAAACAAACAAGGAAAAGGAAACAAACTGAAATTAAAATTGGAAAGAAAAACCTGATTATAGTGATGATAGATTACAATCGAAATTTAAAACTAAGCAATTTTCTTTCTCCCATAACCATGAAGGAAAGCCACATCTTCCTTTTTAAAGGAAGCTGAACTCAAAGTTTTGCACTTCTTCTAGCCCAGTAAAAATATGAACATGACCGCCTAGGCAATCAGTGATAGTCAACAAAGTTCACGAGAATGAGAAAAATACTATGTTTTGTGATAAGGATGTCAGAGAACACCAGAAAATTCTTAAGTTTCACTGAAAATCTTGCAAGTGACAAAGACAACATAAAGAATTCCAGACAAATGATGTATACAGACCAAGACAATCAATTAAGTATATTTTAAACTAAGATTCACCTAATTGAGTTTGATTTGTATTTCAGTCTGTCGAATAGGATAAATTTGAGTCCATCAATGCCAATTTATATTTTAGTTAAGTTAGTTTAGTCAAACAGAACTCACATTAGTCTAAATCAAAGTCCTAAGGTGCCCAGAGTGCACTGCATAGCTCATAAGCAATATGGTGTAAAAACAGATATTTATGCACCCAGAAACATGTTATCTAACTTGACAAACAATGTAAATTAGTATTAATCCACCATATTGCAAAGTTAGATAAATACATATCTAGGGCCAGTAAATTAAGATTAACTTGACATATTCAAAAGTTAGATAAATTATACATCTATGCTCTAAGATAGCAATGGTATGTAAGCAGTATGGTCAATGGATACATATAAGAGCAACATAATATATGACTACACTATTTTAAATGTAGTACATAACAATTAACATAAGGTAAAGCATACAAAGAGTAGAACCTTGTGATAAAATTAACTTCATATAAAATTAACCTCATATCATCGTTTCATGTGATCTAATGTAATCTTAAAAATAAAGAAAGAACTAAAATATAACTCAGTGGTGAAGTGTATCACTAAACTGATGCTTAACCCTCTTATATACGCCTATGTTAGTTAATTCGCGAATTATTCGCGAATTATTGAAAATCCGAATTAAACGGTCCGTTTACGAATTTTTTCCAAAGATAGAGAATTATTCGTGAATTTTTGGGCCAGCCGAATTATTCGCGAATTATTCGCGAATTATTCCCAAATTATTGAAAATATGAATAAAAAACATATAATTTTTATATTTAAATATAGATTTTCCTATATTTTATATCTTATATTTTATATTTTATACTGAATCTGTTCTTTAAGCCGAATTTTTCAACGAATTTAAAAATTAGAAAACGAATTTTATGCGTATTATATCCGTACCGAATTTTTGCCGAATCCGAATTAACTAACTATGATATACGCTGCACTAGGCAGCTTGCATGGCTCATTATGCAAATATCAATGGAATCTATATCTCGCCATCAGGAAACACAATCCATATGCAACTAGGGAAGCAAATTAATCAACATTTTCTAAAACAATTTCAAAATTGAGTCAAATCTAGACATCACTAGTTAGATTTGTACCAGATGTGATTCAGTTTATGTCTATGATTGGGTATTCAGTCGAACTGGTTGAGTTTATTTGCAAACTGGGTCTCATTAATGCTGGCTACAGGTTTGCCCTTAGGTGGATTCTCATTGAACTCTTTAATTGGAAAAATTTGTCAAGAAAAGAAGCTTAATATGGCTGCTTGAAAATTTTCAAAGTAGAGTCACTTTTGATTATATCCATGGGTATGTCTGGTCTGTCTAGAACTTCTATGGAAGCGCAGTTGGAGTAAATTTGTTTTAAAGGCAAGCAAGCAAATTTATAAAGACGTAAGGAAAGAGAATAACAAGCCATTCAATGCCCACAAAAAGCAATACTGTGACGCCCCAACTTTCCAGGGGGTCACCCATCCTAGGACTACTCCCGTCCTAACACGCTTAACTCTCTTAACCTCTTGGGTCTTGCCATCACCCAAAATGCTTAAGCCGGGTTAAGAGTTTAGCCCTATTATATCTCATATATAGGACTATCTGGGGTCTCACAAATACTGAGGAAACAATTTCAGGTTTCGGAAGATGGTTTTCAAAGAGAACAAAAGCTTGTAATGTTGCCCAGTGATGATTGATAAATGAAACTTCCAAACTAATAGAGAAATAGACCTAATCTACACATCATAGATTCAAAAAATATAGCTGCATCTTCCAACAAATCATCCACTCAGCTCAAGACAACAAAAGAACGTAGAAGGAAATGATTAACAGCCAACACTGCACAATTAAATTCAAGACGACAAAAAGACAGATGCTAACATGACATGTTTAATGGTCAAGACTGGAAACTTCACACAAATCAACTTTCTTACAAGGTACCTAGAAAGCAAGAAATATAATCACTAAAGACAGAAAATAACAAGTATTATAATGGTGAGAATAAACGCCAAAACAGCCATAATAGCCTACGATCACAAAACATTCTATTCATGATGTAAAATTCTAAAGTACAGAACTTGTTTGTGGCACTAGCCCATTAGCAGTACAGAAATTAATTTGGAGAGGTCAAACCTGCTTGCATCTTCATCGAGAGCTAAATCCCCAACAAATACTCCCAAGTCGAACCCTTGCTTCTGATTATCGTGCACCTCAACAGTAGAGTTAGTCTCCATCCCGATTTACATGTAACATATGCCTTAAGAAAAGAGAAAGAGCAACAGTTAAATAGAATTGTATAACTTAAATTTGTTTATGTAAACAAGCAAATCGAATATAAACATATGTTTCCTTTTGAGTTCCTCACTAGGATCACTAAACTTTATATAGTTGAATGCTTTGCCTAATTCAGTTCGCTCAGTGAATCAAATCAAACTAATTTATCCTTCCATAGCTAGAGAATTCTCGGTCCATAGGTATGCACCCTCGCAATAGTACCAATATTCATTTCCTTCCAAATCATATTAATATGTAATAAGCATATAATCGCCAGATGGTACTTTTTATAAAGGTACAGAGCATTTCATAACTCGTCAGAGGTGACAACTAAAATAGATGATTAACTCGGCCATTATCAATTACATTTCCTAATGTGAAATGGCCATTTTTCTCTAAAAGCTTAAGCTATCAGAGAGCAGTATTTAATTTATATCTACTTCGCACTCCTACTCTCTCATGCATGGGCGGATTTTGACCACGAGCCGTGAACGTGTGTTCAAATAAAAATCTAAAAGATAAATGCGATTACATTCGTCAAAACCTCTAGCAATCAGACCATGTTACTCAAAAGATCGATCTACTAGAAAGAAGCCCCATAACAATTTAAATGCCTCTACTCATACTCGTGGCGGACGTGAGGATTTGATCTATGAATTGACCTTGTGGAACTGAGGGGGCTTAGGATTAACTCCGATACCATGTTAAGAAAAATCATAAACCTCTTTCACTACTACCTTTCAATATCATAAACCTCTCACACACAACCTTTTCATACGAAATTCAAAGCTCAAATAACAAAAGTAATAGCATAAAAAATATGGCCATGCTCACTATGCTATCCCGAGAATTCGACTTCTTCTTCTTCTTCCAAGAACTTCTCACTTAAGCACATTAATCCCTAAACTCTCTCCTACATTACAATTCCAATGGAAAATCTGATAACAAATGACATGCTCCTGCGAAATGATCTTCTTAACCTTGTTTCAAGAAGATCTGAACAAATTGAAGTGATCTTCCTTCCTGTGCGTACAGAGATCTAAACAGATCAAGGAAAATAAGCTACAAATTGACCGAACCAACCCACTTGCTGATTTAGATCTAGAAATTGATTCGCAAACAGGAAAAGTGGAGATGGGATAAAATCAAGAAGAAGAGTGGTAGGGCAAGTGGTGATCGGAAATCTAGCGAAACGAGCTGTGCGCCCGGCCTGACCTGGTTTTGGAGAATGGAATCGGGGAGGAGAAGAGCGCGCAAGAAGAGGGCAGACGGATCGAACGGAGAGCGAGAATCTCGATTCTTGGAAGCAACGGTTTGGAAGAAAGTTGCGTTGGGTTGGGTTCGGGATGGGGGTTGCGGGGTCGGGTCTTGGGTCGGGGTTAGGGATGCGAGTATGGATATCAGAAATTTTATCCGAGCTCAAATTCGAACCGAGATAAATTTTAAATTTTTACATTTTTAAATTTTAAAATATATAATTTAAATTTTAAATTTTAAAATTTAAATCTAAAATCTATATTTAAATTTTAAAATTTTAAATTTTAAAATTTTAAAATATATAAATTTGAAAATTTACAAATTTAAAATTTAAAATTAAACATCTTATATTAAAATTTAAAATTTGATGCAAAGGGGAGGAGAGGAGATAGAGCTCAAGAATTGTAGAATTTTTTTCGTTAGGTTGGACTGAATTATCAATTTACTTTATTTTTTAGAGTATAGTGTAATCGTGCTCTAAAAAATTGGTGCTCTTTTGAGCCTCCTAAATATTTCATAGGGTAAATTTTCTATAGGTATAAAGTTTAACTATGTTACATTTTTATTGGGTATCCAAACATGGCCTAATTCCATATTTGAAGTCGCGAGTTCATGTAGCTAGAGATCGTCTGTGTTTGGATGACTCCACGATTTTGAACTTTTCTAGAATCCACATGGCCCACACGCTCGTTTTCGTATCACAAACACGTATGGCTCAAACTCGCAACTTCACGCTTGTCACGCACAATGTCGAGTTCTACTGTACGGACGGAACTCCGATATTTCTGGAAGCTGTTGTTCTGTGAAAACAAACACGCTCCAAGTCGCACAAAAGAATTCAATTAGAAGATACAAGCAAAAGTAGATTGCAAAGAAGCCATAATTTGAATTTTGTCAGTATAATATGAACCTTGAATAAAAATAAATCAAAATCTATATCTAAGGAACAAGAAGAGGAGAGAACAAGTGGAAATAAAACATTACGACTAAAAGAAAAGAAAGGAGAGAATACTAGAGAGGTAGAAACAAACCACGAAAATGAAATAGATGTTTACTTTTATCCAGTATTAGTTTATTTGTAATTTTTTCAGCTATAAATTTTACATTTCAAATCTACTTAAATAGCTTTTGATTAAAAATACTGTGATGTTTGAAAAATAAAAATAAAAATAAAAACTTAAATATATGAGAACCATATAAAGTTTTGTATATTTGCTTTTTTAAAATTTGCGTTTACATCCAAACTTTAAAATTTGTGTTAAATGCGTTAATATTGTCCAAATTTTTGATTGGTTTCCGTAGCCATTTGAATTTTTAGAATTTCATACTTTTAACTACACTATTAAAAATTTGCAATTAACCATCTAGGTTTATATTTTAATAAGTTAAAGCCACTAATATTTGCCAAATAATCAAAAACTAATAAAAAAACGCATGCCGGTGACATAGAAGAGATGTTTTGACATCAAAATTCAATACTATAATATCAAAATTAACCACTATTTAATACTACAATTTCATATTTCCACCTAACCTCTCACTTTTTGCTTCTTCTTCTCCCTCTCTCCCTTCCCTTTCCTTACTTCTTCTCTTCCCCTCTCTATTTCTTTAATATTTTTTTTTGTCTTTTTCTCTTTAGTTAGGCCAATTGTATTTTGAAGTCTTTACCATCATCCTAAGTCTATTACAAAATCTTAGTTGAGTCTCCCATCCATGAACATTTCGATGGGTTCTACGACACAGTCGGAAGCCCAGAGTTTGAGCCCCAAGCTCGCTTCGCCTACATTTTAACTTGGATAAAATATGAAACTTTGTCAAAATCTTTTTTTTTTTCCATATAAACAATAATTACTTATTGATGTTTAATATAATTTAGATTTTTATTTCTAAGTTGAGCATATTATAATATATTTTTTGGTTTAATAAAGATCTCATCTAAATAGCAGTTTTTGGGTACTGTACAATCAACTGCCCTTGTAGTATTAGTCTACCGATAGTGTGTCCTTAGTTGACCAAATGTAAGATGAGAATTGACTATGAATGGTCCAGTGAACCCATATATATATATTTTTTTATAATTTTGTGTTAGCCTAGACAAGAATTGTGAAAAGTCAACCTTATGGTGTATTTGGTTTCACGTAAAACTGTGGGAAAAAAATTTTCGATGGAAAAAAAATTTTCGGTGGGAAAAAAGTTTTACGTCGTTTGTGTTTGGCTTGTAGGAAAAGAAAAATAGTTTTCTGTGACGGTTGTTTAGTTGAAAGGAAAAGAAAAAAAATAAAATCCTATTTAATATATTTTTTATTATATATATTATTAATATATAATAATTATTATTATTATGCTATATATGAAAATTTATTATATATATTTTCTCCTGTTATATATATATTATATAATAATTATCATAATATATTTAATTATTATAATTTATATTTATAAACAAGATATATTTAAAATATATTATATAATAAATATATAATATAATATATAATAATAATATATATTTAATATTATAAAATAAATTATTATATATTTATAAATAAAATAAAATTTTATATATATTTATATATATTAATACGAATTGGCTCTATACTACTATAGTACCGGCTCCCCGTACTATAGTGTTTGTTTTAATCTTAGTGGCGTTCAAATCAACGATCCACACCATTAAATATGATCTAGGGTATATGAATTTCTTAGGAATAAAATTTTAGTTTTTTTTCGATATCGTTTACTTAGTAAATAAATTATATCAAAATGGACGGTGAAATTTAGATAATCTTTAAAATTTGAGTATAGGGAACTTTTAAATTCAGATCAGAATGTTAACCTTAATCTATATAGTTTAAAGTATTTTTATCAAAATTTGAAGAAATTTAGATTCTTCTACACCGTTAAACTCCAAACTCGTCATAAATGAGCCATTTGAAAATGACAAATTTTGAAATAGTTTGATCATAAGTAACTATGTCGAAAAAATATAAAATTTTACTTCTAGAAATTTTAAATACCCTAGATCAGTTTTAACGTGTGGATCGTTGATTTGAACGCCCTAAGATCGAAAACCAACACTATAGTACCGACTCGGTACTATAGATAGTATATGTAGCCTAGCTCTATATATATATATATATATATATATATATTATATATATATGAGAAGTTAGGCTGGAATACTATTAATAGTAAAAGTCTTTTTTGCTATCAAGTTTTTAACCCTTGGATGAAAAATTGTAAGGTCAGGATGATATTAGTCGGTTAGAGTTGAGTGGTCCCTTAGGGTTGAGTGGTCCCTACTGGCTTATAGTATTTAATCCAATGGTAGGAAATAATGAAAAAAGTTGATCCAAAAGGCTAAAAAACTGATAGCAACAATGAAATTTTGCTACTAATAGTACCCAGTCCAACTCTATATATATATATATATATATATAATATATTATATATATATTAGTGAGTGGTCCAGCATGGACCACTCACCTTGGTCCACGAGCTCTTACATGAGCTCGTGGACCCCGATGCAAGGAAGTGCATGAGCCGCGATTTTTCATCGTGGACCCCTCATGCACTCTCCCTCACGTGGTCCATGAGGTGAAGTTCACCTCGTGGACCGCTTGTTAACGTTCCTGCGCCGCGATTTTTCACAGCGCCAGGTTTTTGTTTTCCGCTCGATGCCAGCGGAAAACGAAAAGAGTTTATTTTCTGAGAATCTGTAAAAAAAGTTTTTCCAAAAATATTTTACAGGCAACCAAACAGCTAGAAAAAAAATTTTCAACCGAAAATTTTTTTTCGGAGCTATTTTACGAGGATCCAAACGCCCCCTTAATGATTTTGTTATAGTCTATGTTTTATTCAAGGTAAGGCATGACCGAAGATCCCTCTCATTTTGCTTTTGCTAAAGATCTCATTATTTTAGATGAGTAGAAACTATCTCTCTAAGTTAAGCCATATATCCTTTTTTGCTAAAGTATTGTGACATTGGCCATATTCATACTTAATTATATAAATATGATATTCAATTACTACAATAGCTTGCTACTTTGATTTGTCTATCACATGTGATGCACTTGTATGGGCTGATACATAGATTGCATGTTCCTAAAAAAATTTGAATTCATTAAAAATGTGATTAAATTATATGTATTGGTATTATTAGTTGATTTTATGTCTAAATAGGGTTCGTATCGATTATGGCACCTTTTCCTTCAAAAATTTCTTATTTAGATTGTTGCAAAAAGACCTGATGATAAATATTCGTCCTAAGCTTGACATTCTGAGACTTCACACCGGCTATTCTCATCAATCTTGATATTATTGTGCTATGGTTGGAGATCTTATATTGTGTTACTTGGTTTAGAACAATCTAGAGTCTTGTTAGGTATGGATGATTTGACTTGAACTTATATGATATAATTAATATTTGCTGATCTTTGGATTACGGTATGATGTCGGCGTATTTTTTACTGTGATAAACAGTAAATTGGTATCCCTTTGGGTTATAGTTAAACGTGCACCGAGTAGAGGCCTGAGATACGATATACCGAGTCGAGGACTTAAGGTATAGAGGTATGTGCTAGATGGATCAGGGGAATCAATCCAATGTCAATTGCAACTACGTGTGTGACGGTGATTTTTGGCGTAGAGAATTAGATCAGGAAATGTGTGAGTCGATATACGCCAAGTTTAGTTGGTTGAAATATAATGATCAGATTTGGTATGAGATAGGGTTAAATCCAATACTAACATTCGTAAACCAGAAGAACTGAGATACAAGCAACGTGTTGAGGTACTAATGTTTATTATATGAAAAAATTATGTTAGTATTTGCTTAGACAGTATTAGTGAGGATAAATAATAAATTCCTGACTGAGAGTACTACATAAGAAGAGTTTAAGTAGGATGAGTGGGAACGGATATGTTACAACAAGCTATTTTCGAGTGATGTGCAACGCACTGAGGTAGGAAGCATATAGGTGGAGAAGAGATATAGTTTGATGCCGGTGTCAATATGGTTTATCGTTATTTCAATATACTCTATATATGTCTGAATTTGGACTCATCTGCATCACCATGCAGAGAAAGTTTTGCATATTCGATATTATATAGCATGCTTAAGTGCACGTTTGGTTCGCGTTATGTAACATTACAGATTATTTCGACATATCTAGGTATCGTGGATTTCTGAATGAGATTACTACTGATGCTGCATTAACGCATTTGATTTAATGCAATAATGTAATACTGGATTGTGGTATATATAGCATTACTATGTTTGATTTAATTTATAAAATTCAGTAATTCTAACGACAAAGCATAATCTATTTCAAAATTGTTCTAAGGAGCAAATTGCACGGTGAGAATTCACGGCAGACAAAATTTGCATAACTTAGATATAGACAAAGTATATTGTGTTTACTCCTGCATGCTATAAATAACACCTATTGATAGTTTCCTGTTTTTTCTTTTTTTGTATACATTGTTTTGTTATTCTAATTCACCGAGGACTCTAATGCCGAAACTAAAAGTTCGAGAACCGAAAAAAAAAACCTGGATAAAACTTCAGGAACTAGCGGTGCGATTTACACTACTTACAAATGCTCTATAGTTTTGACAAGTTCTATGCATTTTACAATTTTCTATTAAACCATCAATAGTGATAACTTGTCATGTACCAAAGCAAAAACTTAATATTCCGCACAAAGAAATATGTATTACTTACATAACAGAGAGATAAAAACACAACAAAAAGGAGAAAATTATTCGGAAAAACAAATTTCTCAGAATGAGATTTTAATGAAAACAATTACATGAAGAGCTAAAATGTAGATGACAAAAGCAGATCTCAGAAGCATGAGCTTCTGCTGGCTGTCTGTTCTCACTCCCCTGCGGAATGCCTTTACGTCGCGATCTTCAAAAGCTCCTCCTGATACTGAAAAGCTTCTTCCGAACCGGTTTCTCGCGGCATTCACTTCGGCAACTCCGCTGTCGAGATTTGTTTTCAAGCCATTCAACCTCTCCAAATCCTTTTCTTTGGCATGTATCTCCGTCATCAAATTCTCGGCTTGTGCCTAGTCAATTTTTATGATTATAAGTTAATCGAAAAAATTCAAAAGGAGGCGAAAAACAAAAAGGCAAATTACAGCATTGGTCACTGAAGTTATTGTGCAATTTCATCTACGTAACTGAGCTTCAATTTTTCGCAGCTGAGTCACCAAAATTCTTCAGTTTATGTTCCAATCAGGTCATTCTGTCACATCAAGTTAGTTCTTTCAACAAATGGATGATATGACAACTGATTCAATTGCTGTGTAATTTTTAAGAGATGACGCCGTGATGATGATTTAATTGTTACATCATCTCGAGACTACTAAGTTCAACTCTCACGTCATCCCTAAGAAATGATGTAGTAGCTGAATTGGCATGTTATCGGTCGAAGAAAATGTGCTAATTATATCAGCTATAACATCATCCCGCTAATAGAAAATTTAAGCAGAGTTTGAGACAGTGACCTGATTGAAATAAAAATTGTAGTTTGGTGACTCAACCACAATGAACTGAAGTTCGATTAGCAAAATGAAACTTCAAAAAAGTTCAGTAACCTATGGTGTAACTTATCAAAATAAATAAATAAATAATTTATGGCTAGATATGAAGAAAAAATTGCACATACTTGCTTTGCTGTCAACTGTTCGATCAGGCTGTGGAGCTGTTTCTCCAATAGTTTCTCCCTTTGAGCTGCATATAAAAGAAATACTATTATTCGACATTGAAATGCTTATTGTAAAGTCTAGTAGCAATTTATTTGATGTTTCCATTACCAGAGCGCACCACAAAATACATTATTTTAAAGTTTTCATTTGTTTTTGTCGATTTTGCACCATTTCTTTCTTTGAAGCTTTTCAATGCACAAACAACAGACCAAAAACGAATCAAACAGCAATAATTTTGCAGAATCCTAAGCCTGAAGCTCCACTTGGTCATAATTTTTAATCAAGTCATATTTGGACCAGAAGCATTAAAATATTTCCTGAAAATCTAACCAGGCAAGCTTGCTTTTACAAATCATGCAAAGAATAATGTTAAAAAATTTGTTGTATATTAGTAATTATTTTTAGGACTAAATGCTAGGAGTTTACTGGGTTATTAGGTACTACTTACGAACTCTTGTACAAGGAATACATGCTATGTTTTTTTCAGTTGAATTATATTATCCTAACAGAGACTTGAACAGTCGAACTATAAATGTTTCTAAGATATGAATTAATGCCAAAACAGCACGATTTTCATGCTAAATGAAAGGCCTTTCTCGATCAAGTTCGCTAAAACTCTTACCCCTTTTGATTATACTTTCTCCTCCAAATTTTTCTCATTTTTCTGCCACTTAATTTTTCTCAATTTTCTCCTACCTTTTTCATTTTAATCAGTTTGCTATCTACTTATCCTAAACATATAAATTGCCCATTTTCGTTCTCCCACTGTCTTCACAGGTACTATTATCTTACTATGAAACATATATAGTCTGTCTCTTCCATATTGAACAAAAATTAGTTCATTGAACACGATTTTGTTAGAGAAATCTTGCAATGCTTTGCCAAGTCCTGGCAATAGATCTTTGAGCAAACATGTTTCTCCCACCTGCTATCCTAGTTTTCATATTTCCTGTTGTTGTGCCAAATAAGTATTAAATCTATATTTGGCTTGGTTTATATCTAGAAAATTTACTGACAAGATAACTACCCATTTTAGTTGGTCTTTATACCGACTGTTTACTATATTTAGTAAGAAAAAAAATTATTAAATACAACTCTCTAACAAATTGTGGCTGGTGCTTTGAATAAGTAATAAGAAGACTAGCATTGGGACGAAGATTTAAGAGCNTAAGAAAAAAAATTATTAAATACAACTCTCTAACAAATTGTGGCTGGTGCTTTGAATAAGTAATAAGAAGACTAGCATTGGGACGAAGATTTAAGAGCCGTCGTGTGGATCATGCTGAAAACTTGCCTGCATGGTACATCCCAGGCTAGGCTGTGCCGATGAGTGCCGGTCACAAAAAATACATGTGTGCCGACACATAATGGCATAAAATATTTATTTTTTTCGCAACAAAATTTTTTAATTGCTTATTACGTATTTTTATCAAATCTTTTGAACTTTATTGAGGAAATTACTTATTAATTTAAAGAAAAGAAGGTTTCAAGCTGTACTATCGGTACGGGGGCTGTTATCATGCCAATATCTTGTTGGCACGATACAGCATTGTGAATATGGCCCATGCCAATGGGCACTTAGGGTGCGTTTGGTTCGCATTATAAAAGATTACTAGGAATAAAAGATATCCGAGAATCTTATTCCTATTCATTCTATTACTAAGAATGTGGAATTCCTGTGTTTGGTTCGCACGGTAATATTAATTAGCCATGTTATTTAATATTATAAAAAATATACAATTAATTTATTTATTTATTTAATTAATTTTAGATAATGTTACCAAAAGTTTCAACATCT
>NC_033634.1:10031425-10042657 GCF_001540865.1 Ananas comosus | reverse complement strand
AAACCTGAATGCAACCAGTACTAACAGTATAACATATAGTGAGTGAGAAGATGAATGAAAATACCAAAATCCACTATTATATGAAAGAAGGTGATATAGAATATGATGAAGAACTCATCATATCTAACAAGTTAATTGCTTAATATAGGCTCTTCTTTTAGCATCTTCCGTCCGTTTAATAAGTAATTACCTATTGGAAGTATTACAAATGTATTTTCCTAAAGAATTTAGAAACTAAACGCTCCAAGAACGATTAGGTAACAGATATCCACATGCAACACCAACTACCGTGTCTATGAAATGAAGCAAGGACATCTTAACATGTAGCAATACTCGTATGAAGTGTACCTAACAGCAACATTCAAATCTAGTATGCCACATATGCATGTAATAAGCTGCACTCGAGTATATGAATTTCAAAAAAGAGTGAAAGTGTTACAAAAATTCAGGACAGGGAATGAGAGATGAAAGGGAAAGAATATGAGAAACGATGCCAAACAGATTCAAGAATCAGCATGCAGCATTTTTAATCTTATAAGGCAGGGCCGGACACATATTAGGGTAGGAATTAACTACTTTTCCTGTAATTAGTCGCAAGTTAGCAAGCCTTGATTCGTTATTAGGCCATTTACCGTAATCACGGAATTGAGATAATCTAGACGGTCAAGGAGACAAGGACCAAATCTTTGCCCCATCTAGGATTCGATCTACGGCAGAATCCCAAACGTCCGTAGGCACTTAAGGCAATAGTCCGTGATAGGTGAAAAAGGCAAACCATCTCTACCTCCTTCTGTTGGGACCTAATTCCCTTAGCAGCTTCTTTTTGCAACAAATAATCAGAAGCCAAAGACTAAACTAGGGCTTCTTTCTTAGGCCTTAAAATAGCATTTTTGCTTCCCCTTATAGTAGAAGCTCTCGACTTTTCTAATTGCCAAACACTCTGTTACACATAACATTAGACCACCCTATAGATAACTACAGCTAAAAGCAAAGTTGAAGAAAGCCAAACAAATCCAAGGGCATATTTGGCAATATTGCAGGATGTCGTGCTCTCTCGTATATAGTCTATGAGAAGTGCTATTCGGAGAAGCACTATATTTAAGTTCTCTTTACCATTTTTGTGAGAAAAAAAAGCATAGCCAAACAAATCCAAAGGCCCTAATTGGTAATGTTGTAGGATGTCGTATGATCTGAAAAATTAGTTAATGAGAAGTGCTATTCCGAAAAGCATTATACGGGAGCTCTATCTTTAAAAGCTTGATCTACCAAACAATGATTTTTCTAATATTTATATTCAGCACTCCCCTCACGTCTAGAGACTTATGATAGGCCAAAACATGGACTTAAACTAAATAAGACTAGGGGTTTGATAGGATTCAAACTCGAGACCTCCTGGTCTAACTGCTATGTTAAACAATAATGTGAAAAGCTCAAGTTACTAGAGAACGGTATTTTTAGTAATTATATTCAACAATTTTCTCCATGCAGTAGTTACACAATGTGAAACAACGGTCTATCTCTAAAAGCTTAAGCCGCCAAAAAATAATATTTTTATATTTATTTTCAATACTCCCTCTCACATCGAGACAGAGNATAGAGAGAGAGAGAGAGAGAGAGTTCATCTGCGGTGCTTTCGGAAGTACATAGTTCAACTTTTGGGCTCTTGGATCCACAATAATGCCACCACTAAATAGTAAACCCTAGGCATCCAGGGGCACAAAAGTTAGGAGTACCATATTTCCAGAAGCACACTAGCTCAATTATATACATATATTTGTATGTATGTGTATATAACTATATATATATAGAGATAGAGCAAAGCTGCTATGCTCCTAATCCATTTTCGATGATAGAATTTCCGAATCGACAATCCGCTTTGTTATACTTGATCTAGCATATTTGAAGTATCTAGAAAATAAATTTTACGATTTTTCGATATCATTTACCTAGCGATCGAAATGGTTCAAAATCAATGGCTGAAAATAAAAAATTTCACAAAAGGTGATAATATAGAATTAAAATTTTCGATCAGAGATATTGATCATGCGGTAGATAGTACAGAGAATTTTCTATTAAAATTTCATCTTATTTGGATACTTCTACACCGTTAAACTTGGAAACGGTAGACATCAACCACTAAAAATTATTGATTTTGAACCCTTTTGATCGTTAGATAAATGATATCGAAAAATTACAAAAAATTATTTTTGAAATATTTCAAATACGCTAGATTAAGTCTATCAAAGCGGATCGTTGATTCGAAAATTCTATCATCGAAAATGGCTTAGGAGGACAGAAGCCTCCGTGCTGCTAAGAGCACAGCAGCCCTGCTCATGTATGTGTGTGTGTGTGTGTGTGTGTGTGTGTGTGGAGTCCGGCTACTATACTATTGATAGTACTAAGCTCTTGGTACTATCAAGTTTTCTGCCGTTAGATCTATCCTTTGATCATTTCCACCTGTTAAATTATACTATTCAAGCAACCACCCACTCAACCCTAGGGGACCACTATCATCCTAATCGCACATCTTTTTATCCAACGGCTGAAAACTCGATAGTACCAAACGCTTGGTACTATCGATAGTAGCATAATTCTATATATATGTCTATGTGTGTGTGTATATATATATATATATATATATATATATATATAGTCCGGCTATGGTGCTTGTAAAAGTACCAAACACTTGGTGCTTGTGAATTTTTTACCGTTAGATCTACGCCTTTGATCATTTTCACTCGTGGACCACGCACAGCTGCCGCTCCCCTCCGCGCGCAACACTGCGCCATTTCTCCCTTCTGCGCGCAATACCGCGCCCTCTTGCTCCCGGCACGCGGACGGCCTCGGGCGAGACGGGATCGTCGTTGCGGCCCTTTACTCTCGGCGCCGGCCAAGGCGGCGGAGGAGGAGGAGGACGACGACAAGAGCGGCGACTCGCGGGCTGTTTTTTTTGTGCAAATGGGTGAGGCTTCTTGGGGGCAGAGGTGGAGGTGGAGGCGGAGGAGCCGGCGCCGAGGTTGGCGGTGGTGGTGAGCTGCTGGCGCTCGCGGCGGCGAGGATTAAGAGGCCAAGTTGGGAGAGAAAGAGAGGATAACTTAAGGCAATAGTTTAATAAGGTAGGGGCAAAATAGGTATTTTAATTAGGTTTTAACTCTGGTATGCATTTAACTCATGTTTAACNCGGAGATCGCGGATCGAGCGGCGGAGGGACGCCGCGCGGGCGTCCAGCTCCGCCGCCCGCGCCTGCTGCTCCGCGGTGAACACCACCGGAATCGCCAGCCGGCTGTAGTCGTCCCCGGCGTCGTCCGTCGGGCCGCCGCCCACCACGTCCGCCGCCCACGCCAGCAGCCCCGCCATTTTCTCGCTCGCCCCTTTTCGGCCTGCTTGGCCCTTCTGTAATCTGTGTGATCTACGTTCGGCCCGGCAAAAGTTTGGGTTAATTGCATTTGTGTCCCTACAGAACAATGAAAATGCATACCTATCTCTAACAAATTACAAAGTTGTACTTTCAACATAGAGCAAATAACCCCTCAAAGTTGTATATTTTGCAAACAGGTTTAAGTTGACTTTTTTGTCCCTTAACTACAAAATGACCGTTCTTAAATAAGTATCTTTTTAATTAAATTTAATAGAACTTATCAATCCTGTTTTCTCTTGGTAACTTTATGTAAAAATTGAGATTTTTTTTATTGTAAATTTTGAAAAATGTTGGGGCATTTTTGTCTAATTGGATAGTTTTTAATTAAAAAAATAACCACTTTGGAGATTTGGTAGTGTTGTAAGTCATGTGAGAGACTTTCGCACAATTTTCTTATTTGCCCTTCAAATATCAATTAATTAATTAAGCACGTCGGGGCGAGCAGATGAACGGATGAGATTGATCACAGTTAAACCAACCTCGGTGGCTGGAGGTATAGTTAGTTAATTCAAGATTCGGCAAAAATTCGGTACGGATATACTTCGGATAAAATGTCTTTTAATTTTTAAATTCGTTGAAAAATACGGCTACAAAACGGATTCGGCAATTATTCTGATACATGATTTATACGGGTATTATACGTTCACCAATTAAAAATTCAGGATCAAAAATTCGGCTATATAATAAATATATAATAATTAGGGATAATATACTATATATATTATTATTATAATATTTATATATAGATTAAATATATTTAAAATTATAATAAACATATATTAATAATATATAAGAGTTATATATTTAAAAATATTAATAAATAATTACAAATTTATAAATAAAATATTATATAATAATATTTCTATATAAAAATAAAATACTATATGAATAAATTTATAATAAATTAATATAATATATATATATATATATAATTATATATATAATATATATATTATATATATATAGAGTCGGCTATGTGCTTAAAAGATACCAACACTTGGTGTTCGTGAATTTTTTACTTTTAATCTACGCTTTTGATCATTTTCACCCAGTTAGATACGTATTACTATTCAACCAACCACCCGCTCAACCGAAGGAGCCCACATCTCCTAACCGCCATCTATTAATCCAATGGCTAAAAAGTTACAACAGCAACAATGACTTGGTAGCTTTAAGACAAGCAAGGGAGCTAATTATATAATATATATTATATATATATAGTATTATATATAATATATATATAATGAGAGGGAGGTCCACCGCTGGACCTCCTCTTCATCCGGTCCATGAGGCCAAACTAGGCCTCGTGGACCGCCACACCTGCCGCTCCCCTTCCGCGCAACACGGTCCATTTCTCCCTTCTTAGCCGCAATTACCGCTGGGGGTGTCTGCTCCCTGGCACGGGTGTGTGTGCGACGCCTCGGGCGAGACGAAGATCGTTGTTTGTTTTTTTTTTATTTTTTTTTTTTTTTTTTTTTTTTTTTTTTTTTTTTTTTCTTTTTTTTTTTTTTTGTTTTTTTTTTTTTCCGGCCCTTTTACTCTCGGCGCCGCCAGGCGGCTGAGGGAGGAGGACGCGACAAGAGCGGCCGGACTCGCGGGCCGTTTTTTTTGTGCAAAATGGGTGAGGGCTTCTTGGGGGCAGAGGTGGACGGTGGAGCGGAGGAAAGCCGTCGCCGACGTTGCGTGGTGGCGTGGTAGCTGCTGGCGCTCGCGAAGGAACGCCGAGGATTAACGCAGGCCAGTTGGCCGAGAGAAAGAGAGGATAACTTATGCAATAGTGTAATAAGATAGGGGCCAAAATAGGTATTTTATTAGGTTTAACTCTCGTATGCATTTAACTCGATGTATTAACCGAGTAGTTTAAACAGGGGTACCTGGTAGGGTAATTGGTGGCAATAACGGTAGGAACATATGAGGGTATTTAGAAAGAAAAAAATAGTAGGGTAAATCAGTATTTGGCAAAATGTAATGAAGGGTATACTAGCAATTATCCCATAATAAACCTGTTGATATTAAAGTGTAAATGTTACTAAGAGGACTTACTAATAGTTAGTAAATTATAAGAGGACTTATGTGCAAATGTTGCATTATTAATTTGATAAGATCAAATTAATATAAAATTCAAGTCGAATCAAATTAGGATTTGATCGATCTAACCAATTAAGGAAAAGATAAATTTAAATCTAGATTTATACTTATCCTTAATTGTCATTATATTATTAGGAATAGGATTATATTCCTATATATAATATACGGGAGTTTTTAAAAAACCCTAGCCGTCATCTATCCCCTCTTCTCTCTTCCATCTTCTAGCAAGAAAGACGTCCTTTTGCAAGGGAGCTAGCACCCCGGTGAGGACATCGATCAAATCAAGAACCTCATGTGGATACCTACAAATGAAATAGCTGAAATTAAAAGTAAGTCTACTACTATCGTGCCTTTGTTAGTAAGGTACTATCATGAATATCCAACTACCATGTATGCATCAACTATGTGGGATATCCAAATGTCAAATTTTACTAACTTTTATCCAATCTCTTAAGGACTTACACAAGATACTGTCCTGACTTGTGTCATGGCTCATAGTCCCGTGGTAGTCAACATCTCTATCTTTGAGATGAGCCTCCCTACCATGCCTTACTCGACGCTCAACGTCGCATGGATGAGTATGATGTCGTGATAGCCATAACTCCGGAGTGCCAAGCTTGTACGGAGCTTCCCTACCAAGCATATGCAAATGAGTATAATTGGCCAATCGAAGTGTGGTATCATACATCATGACTAAAGACGTAGAATCTTAATACTCTACCTTTTGGACGTATACATTTTCCAATTTATTATTTCTATTGTCTCAATTTGCATTTAAGGAGAATAATACCCAATATCGTAATATGCCTCAACTATAAAAGGAACATACATCTCAACTCAACTATAGCAAGTATAGGAGATAAACCTCACATGTTTCAACTAAGCAGATGGCTCTACTATCAATGAAACTCATGCACAAAGAAATGTATGCATCATGTATCTTATAACCTCTACTATAGAGTAATTATACCACATGCATAGAGTGATGTTATCTTATGCTAAATTAACCATATATATTTTAATATGCACTAGGACACATAATAAACTCAACAAGAAAATTGAAGACATAGGGGGAGTTCATCAATTTTGGTTAGGTTGAACCTACCGGATAGTTGTCGAAATTCATTCATTCCTTAAATCAAAGTTGTCCTCTTTTTTCTTTTAGTCTGAAGAAAAAATTTTAAAAGTTCACAAAATCTCATCACGAAATTCATCAAAAGTCACATATAAAATAGGTGAAAAAATACCTTGAAGCAAGAAATCCTTGCTAATCCTTCAAACCAAGTCAATGATGCTTCAATTCCAACCTACATGAGTGTTCTAAACATATTGATTTCATTACAAAAGTCCTCATTTAAAACACTCCAAAATAAACCCTAATTTCATCAAAACTAAAAATAGCTACCAAATATTTTCAATTTTTTTACAAATTAGAGGTTCTATGAAGCTTCGTAACCTTGAATCAAGCTCTAACCCTAAGCTCAAGTGTTGAGGTTGAAGATTGAAAGCTCCAACAACTCCCTTTCCAAGCCTCTAGCTCCACATCACTAAGTTCCTAGTTTCATAGAGAAGAACGAAAAAGAAGAAAGCTAAGAGGAAAGTAAAGAAATGAGAAGAAAAGAAAAGAAAAGGGTGAAAGAGAGGAAGAAGACTCACCTTTCCCTTGTTGCATTTGGTAGCGAAGAGGAGGAAGAATGGAGCACGTACTTTTAAGATGTAAAAAAATGCCCATAAGTGCTCCAAATTCCAGAAATTGCAAGTTGTGAAAAATCAGGGTCTGCAGCATTGAGTTCTAATACTAATACTAGGTACTTATACATGGCATTCCGATACTCAAGGTCAATTCTGCAAACTCGAATCCTGTACGCAGCTGATTTCTATTGTGTACCAATTCTCTAAACATCAGTACCGGTACTCCCAAATATCAGCACCAATACTCTCAAACATCACTACCAGTACAGCTCTCAGTTCCGCAAAACTCAAGAGTTTACCCAATCAATACTCTAGTAGGTACTGATACACCACTCTTTGTATTGGAACACTATCCCACAACTATATATAGTTTTACAAATTTTGGTCTCCAGAGTTCGTCTTTGTGTTGACAACACTCATATGATCTCCAAGTTTAGCCAAAATCACTTGAATAGTAGTAAATATTATTTCTCTTACTAGGACTCCATAATTTGTCAACGTCTAGTTTGAAACATTCTCTATTTTTTTAAAAAAGTTTCATCCATGAAACTAGAAATCAATTACCTCAATTCTTTCTCTAAAAAAGACAAGAAAATTGCTCTTGAAGTGTACTCCTCAGCTCCCAAGTAGACTTGCCCTCCTCGTGATTGTTGGGTCGTTTGTGCTAACCATTAATCCCAAAAAGCCGAGTTGTTAGAAATATCCAACCAATTCACCTAAAGCGTATAGACAAAGTGCTCATGAATCACTATTGTTACTCGGCCCAACCAGCCTCTTGCCACTTCGACGATGACTTTTCAAAGCTCAAATCCTCTTGTAGCTCTAATGGAGTGAAGTCCACCACAAGAGATAGGTTAAACACATACTTTTGGAGTATCAAAATATAAAACACATTGTGTACTCCCGATAGGTTCGGTAGTAGAACGACCCAATATGCCACCGGGCCTACATGCTCCAGAATCTCGAATGGCCCAATAAATTGAGGTTTCAACTTTCCTAGAATGCCAAATCTCTTGGCTCCTCGAGTTGACACTTTCAAGAAAATGTGGTCTCTAATTTGAAATTCCAATTCACATCGACGTTTGTTCGAATAACTTTTTTGTCGACTTTGTGCTATGATCAGACGTTCTCTTGCAAGTCGAATCTTGCCCTCGGCCTCTTGAAGAACCTCAAGGCCCAAAACTACTCTTTCACCCACTTCACTCTAATGAAGGGGTGATTGGTGTTTTCGTCGATAAACCGCCTCAAATGGCACAATCTTATTATTTTTTGGATAGCTATTGTTATAAGCAAATTCCGCCACAAAAGAGATGTTGATGCCAACCACTTTGAAAATAAAAAATATATACTCTGAGAATATCCTCTAAGATTTGAATAGTATGCTCAGACTACCAATCACTCTTGGGGTGGGAAATGGTACTAAAATCTAACTGTTTGTGTAGTGCCTTATGAAACTCCTCAAAAACTGAGATACAAATTTAGGATCTCGACTCAGTACAATGGATGTAGGTACTCTATGAAGTCATACAGTCACAACAAGCTACACTTGTACATGCTTATCTCTAGACTAAGTAGTGTGAACAAGTATAAAGTATGCCGATTTCGATAACCTATTCATAATCACCCAAATAGCGTCATGTTTGTATTGTGAATGAGAAAAGCCCACAATAAAATTCATGGTGATTCTCTTCTCTTTCTACATGGGGATAGGTAAACTTTGTAGCTCACCTATCGATGATGATGTTGGGCTTTCAATTGGTTGCACATCAATTATTGTGCCACAAACTTTCCAGCATTCTTTTTCATCTCGGGCTACTAATAGTGCAATTTCAAGTCCTTATATATTTTAATGCTATCGGAATGAAGTGCATAAGGTGCTCGATATGTCTTTCTTGAAATATCCTCTCTAATTTCTGCATCTGCTGGCACACCAAGTCGGTTTCGAAACTGAAATACATCATGATCATCAAATGGACTTACTGGTGCAACCTTCCATAATATTGGATCAGGTTTTTTGCAAACGTGAATCTTGAGCTTGTATCTATTTGATTCTTTCCAATGGTGTAGGCTGCAAAACCAATGCCATCAATTCTATTGATGTCTCATATGTTACAACCTCCAACTCCAACCATTGCATCTTCACTAGCAGCAATTCTGTAGTTATCAACATTGCCAAATTCTCTGCCAAATTGCGCCTTAGAGCATCCGCCACAACATTCGCCTTTCGAAGATGGTAGAGAATAATCATATCATAATCCTTAAGTAACTCCAACCATCTTTGCTACCTCAAATTCAACTTATTTTGAGTAAAGAGGTATTTTAAGCTCTTATGATTAGTATATTTTACAACACTCACAAAAAGAATAGTGCAGTCGTAGTTTAAGTCAAAGATTATGACTGCCAACTCTAAATTTTGAGTATGATAATTCTTCTCATGCTCCTTCAGTTGACGGAGGCATAGACAATTACTTTCTTGTTCTACATTAGTACGGATTCCAACCCACTATGGAAAGCATCACTATACACAACATAAACTCGCTCCTGTCATAGGCATTGCCAAAATCAAGGTGGTCGTCGATTGCTCTTTAAATTTCACAAACTCTTCTCACACTCATCACTTTAAATGAACTTTGTTCCTTTATGTGTGAGTCAAGTGAGGAAAGTAGATAATCTCACAAATCCCTCAACGAATTGCCTATAATATCCAGCTAGATCGAGAAAACTCCAAATCTCAATGGTATTTGTTGGTCTAGGCCAATCCTTGATTGTTTTAATTTTCTTAGGATCCACTGCAATTCCAGCTTCAAAAATTACATGCCCCAAGAATGCCACCTCACGTAGCCAAAACTCATATTTCTTCAACTTTGCGAAGAGTCTAGATCTCTTCTCTTGAAGTACTTGTAATACTTGTCTTAAGTAATCCTCATGCTTCTTATCACTTCGAGAATAAAATCAAATTGTCGTCGACAAACACCACAATGAAATAGGGGAGTCAACGAGCCGAACACGAGCGAGTTGGGGTTGGCTCGTCTTCGGCTTGTTTATGGCTCGTTAAAGAATCGAGCCGAAAAATTCAGCTTGTGTTTGGCTCGTTTATTAACGAGCTGAACATGAGCTGGCTCACGAACAATAAATTAAAAGAACTAGAAATGGTATATATGAGAAATAAACTTTTTAGATCTTACCTATTAGATTTTGATGTAATTGTTGAAACTTTACATAAAATAAGTCTTTTTATAATTGAGTTGGGATTTATATTTAGGTTGGACTAAAAGTCAATTAATAAAAATTTATATTTTATATAATAAAATTATTTATTTATATATATAAATATAAATTATATAAATTATATAATATAAAAAATATATATTCAAGTTGTTATCGAGCTGAACATGAGCGAGCTAAACCAGCTTGTGTTTGGCTCATTTACTAAATGAGCGATTCGATCTTAGGCTTATTTTGAGCCGAACACGAGCTGACTCACAAATAGGAAGCTAAATTGCCACCCGTACAATGAAACTAGCCAAAAATGGCTTGAAGATATGGTTAATCAAATTCATAAATATTGCCAAGGCATTGGTGAGCCCAAATGGTATCATTGTGAACCTATAGTGTCTATGCCGTATCCGAGAAGTCATCCTAGGAACATCCTAAGGCTTGATCTTAAGCTGATGATACTCAGACTGTAGATTGATCTTTGAATACACCTTCGATCATTGAAGTTGATCAAATAAATCATCAATCCTTGGCCATGAATACTTATTTTTGATCGTGACTTTATTGAGTTTATAATAGTCCATATATAATCAAAGTGATCCGTCTTTCTTCTTAGCAAATAGTATCAGTGCCCCCTAAGGTGATACAATAGGCTTAATAAAGCCTTTCTCTAATAAATCCTACAATTGCACCTTCAATTATTTCAATTCAGTTTGCACCATCCTATAAAGTGCCTTCGAGATTGGGATAGTTTTAGGAATCAAATCAACCACAAACTTGATCTCTCTATTAGGAAGCATCCTTAATAACTCTGCAGG
>NC_033634.1:10027264-10031325 GCF_001540865.1 Ananas comosus | reverse complement strand
CACGCTCTCAGCATGTCCTCTAGTGTCTGAATGGTCCGCTCCGACTGACCATCCGTCTGTGGGTGAAATGCTGTGCTGAAATGTAACTGAGTCCCCAAAGCTGTCTATAAACTCCTCCAGAAATGCGACACAAACCTAGGGTCTCTGTCTGATATAATCGGCACTGGCACGCCGTGCAGCCTAACGATCTCATCTAAGTATAGCTGCGCGAGTCTCTCTCTAGACCAGGTAGTCTGAACCAGTAGGAAGTGAGCAGACTTGGTCAGTCTGTCCACTATCACCCAAATCGCGTCGTAGCCACCCTGCGCTCTAGGCAATCCAACGACAAAGTCCATAGTGATGTACTCCCACTTCCACTCGGGTACTGGCAGACTCTGAAGCTTGCCAGCAGGCACCTGATGCTCGGCCTTCACCTGTTGGCAAGTCAAGCACCGAGCCACAAATCTGCCAATGTCTCTCTTCATTCCATTCCACCAAAACCGTGCCTTAAGATCCTTATACATCTTGGTTCCCCCAGGGTGAACCGTATAAGGGGAACAATGAGCCTCTCTCAGAATGTCTGCTCGAATCTCAGGATCCACAGGCACATACATTCGGTCCTTGTACCGAAGTACTCCTGCACTGTCCAAAGCAAATCCCTCAGCCTGTCCTCTGTCTAGCTGCTCTCTAATCCTCAATAAATACGGATCTCCACTCTGTTTCTCTCGGATCCTATCCAACAGAGTGGGCTGCAACACTAGAGACGTCAGCCTCGCCGTAGACCCAGGGAGTACTACCTCGAGTCCCAGCCGCTGTAGCTACTCGAGTAGGGGTCTCTGCTCAGTAATCCTCAAACTCAGGCTCTGCACTGACTTCCTGCTCAACGCATCTGCCACCACATTCGCCCTGCCGGGATGATACTGAATACTAATGTCATAGTCCTTCAGTAACTCCAACCACCGGCGCTGCCTCAGGTTCAGCTCCCTCTGTGTGAACAGATACTTGAGACTTTTATGATCGGTGAAAACCTCGCAGTGCTCGCCGTACAAGTAATGCCGCCAGAGCTTCAAAGCAAAAACCACCGCGGCAAGCTCCAAGTCATGCGTAGGGTAATTCTTCTCATAATCCTTTAACTGCCGTGAAGCATAAGCAATCACCCTACCATGCTGCATCAGCACGCAACCAAGTCCACTGTGCGATGCATCACTGTAGATCACAAATCCTTCGCCCATAACAGGAAGGGCAAGGATAGGAGCCGACATCAACCTCAATCTCAACTCGTCAAAGCTCCTCTGACAGTCGTCGCTCCAGACAAAACGAATCCCCTTCCGCGTCAAGCGTGTGAGGGGTGTGGAAAGCTTCGCAAAGCCTTCCACAAACCGACGGTAATATCCTGCCAGTCCCAGGAAGCTCCGTACCTCAGTAACCGTCGTCGGTCTAGGCCAATCTCGAATCGCCTCAATCTTCTTCGGGTCCACTGCTACGCCCTCAGCTGAAATCACGTGGCCCAAGAAAGCAACCTCCCGTAGCCAGAACTCGCACTTCTTTAACTTGGCATACAACTTCTTCTCGCGCAGAAGCTGTAGCACAATCCTCAAGTGCTCCTCATGCTCAGCATCACTCCGGGAGTAAATCAGGATATCGTCGATGAAGACTACCACAAACCTATCCAAGAACGGCTTGAACACTCTGTTCATCAAATCCATGAATGCGGCAGGGGCATTCGTCAATCCAAAAGGCATCACCGTGAACTCATAATGCCCGTACCGAGTCCGAAAAGCCGTCTTGGGAACATCCTCGGCCCTCACCCTCAGCTGGTGGTAACCTGACTGGAGATCAATCTTCGAGAAGACATAAGATCCCTGCAGCTGATCAAACAAATCATCAATGCGCGGCAAGGGATACTTATTCTTGATGGTCACTTTATTCAGCTCCCGGTAATCCACACACAGCCTAAGTGAATCATCCTTCTTCTTTACGAACAACACCTGCGCTCCCCAAGGCGACACACTGGGTCTCACAAACCCTCTATCCATCAAATCCTGAAGCTGTACCTTTAGCTCTCTCAGCTCTGCCGGCGCCATCCGATAAGGTACCTTTGAGATTGGTGCAGTTCCAGGAACTACATCAATCACAAACTCAATCTCCCTCTCCGGCGGCAACATCGTCAACTCAGGGGGAAACACATCCGGAAACTCGCGGACTACTGGGATGTCCTCGAGTTCCGGCGCCGCCGTAGGTACCTCCACAACTGTCGCTAGGAAAGCGATACACCCACTACTCAGCATCTGTCGAGCCATCGCCGAAGATATCCAGGTGGCAAACAATGTACTCCTGCAGCCTCTGAAAGTGAACTCCTCCTGGCCTGGCTCGCGGAACATCACCGTCCTCGCTCCACAGTCGATCGTAGTATAGTACCGCGCCAGCCAATCCATACCGAGCACGATGTCGAAGTCCTGCAGCTGCCCTAACACCAACAGGTCTGCGGGCATAAACCACGAGTCTAACTGCACCGGACACGACCAACAATACTCTGCAACCTGTAAAACATGGTCGGAGATATGCACCTCTCGTGCCAAAGACAATAACCCCAACTCTAGACCATGCAACAATGCAAATGCTCAGCTAACAAAGAATGCGAGGCACCGATACCAACTAAAGTACGAGTACAAATGCCGAAAATCAAAGTGATACCTGCTACTATACGATCGGCTGCTGAAGAGTCCTCCCGGCTGTAACTCGGTGGTGCTCCAAAAGTCCGCTGGTTAGCTGGCTGCGCTGATGCAATGGATAGTGCTGGAAATGTCGCTCTAGGACACGCTGACCTCACAAGTCCTGGCTGTCCACAAGTGTAGCAATGGCCCTCTTTCTTCTCACATTGTCGGGGCCAGTGTGGTCCTCCACAAATCACGCACCGCAGCGTCCTCGGTGACGGTCCCTGCTGAAGCAATCCCCTGGAATGCTGACGCCCCGATGAACCACGACCCTGAGAGCAAGATCGAGAAAGCCTCAGCGGACATCTGCTACTCGCCTGTCCTCCATCATCTGGAAAAGGGCGCTTCCTGTCTTAGCTCTGCCCCGGTGCCATAGTCCGCTCCTGGACGGGCGTAACTCCGTGTCCCACCAAGAGTGCCTGTTGCACAGATGCTCCTGTCTCAACGCCTGACCACTGAGTGATAATTTCATAAATTCTCTGCAATAGTACACTCTGCTGCTTGATCACCTCTGTTAGGGCAGCCAACTGCTCTCTCAAATCAGGAGGTGCACTTGCCTCCGATCGTGCACTCGGCTCTGCCTGTTCAGGCATCTCTAGCGGTGCGACTTAATCCCTGGTCGACGGTCAACCTCGGCAGCAATTTGAAAGAAACAGAACGGGGTCAGATACAACTCAAACACTCTCGACCCAATCAACGAAAGTCTGGAAAGCAGCCCCTGTTTTTCTCTAAAATTATATCGTCTGCAGCCAATATAATTTCTCAGGCCAAAACAAGTACTCCTTCAATCACTCCCCCACTCTCGGAGGAGTTAGAACAACTAATCATTGACTTTCGCAATTAGATTACGCCTCTCGCGTCATGCTTTCCTAAGGTTTGCCAAACTTAGGTTCTCTAGGTCCCAACGACCTAATGCTAAGCTCTGATACCAAATTAATCTGTCACGCCCCGGATGACTCGTTTTCCGGGCACGCCGACAAATCCGCTGTATACAAAGAAATTTTTCCTGTATACGAAGCGTCGAAGTACCTGTAGAAATACAATGCTACAAACAGTAGCATAGAGCTGCTCAAAAAAATAAGCTAAATATCTGAGTTTCATATACATAGCTAGAATCCAAAATACAAAGCTACTCGCACTGGCGAGTTAAACAACTATGTACATAAACTCCAAAACAAAACTACCTGCAGTAGGGGAAAGCCTCTAGCTCTGACTGTCGGGTAGGGCTCTAGCTCGCAACGCCCTTGCCTCGATCCTGATCGGCAGAAGATGCAGCAGCCGACACCTGTGGCTCTGCAAAACATAAGTAACAACTGGGCGTGAGAACTACTATAAAAACAAGTAGTCCTCAGTGGGTACCGCCCAAAA
>NC_033634.1:10017958-10025867 GCF_001540865.1 Ananas comosus | reverse complement strand
GCAACCATCTAATCTGAGATACTAAACCTGTTAGGCAATTAGTTGAACAGGTTTTATGTACGTAAAGTGATGCTTGATTGAGGCTCAAATGCGTTTTGGTGCAGAATAGATGTTAAAAAAACAAAACAGACTTTAAAACCAAGTTTCAAGAGTAGGGAGGGACTAAAGTTGATATCGTTAATAAGGTGAGGGGCTTTTGATAATTTCGTCACCTCGCTTCAACCTTAATCCCCCACCCGCCTTAATTAGGGATAAAGGGTGGGCAGGGGTTACGTGAATTAAGATTTGGCGTATCCTCTCTCTCATCTTTATGTTACTCGTTGGGGGCACGGTGGAGGAGCTCGAGCTGCGGAGGTTGTTTGTCGTCGACGTTGCGCGGCGCGCTGCCGTGGGGCTCGAGCGATGCGTTCGTCGTCGTTACATTGTGGGAAGGGAGGCCGGCGAAGGTGTGATTTCGTGCATTCTCGGGCGCGTGCCCGGGATATTGGGAGTCGCTGTTGAGGTGGGTGAAATCTCTCCAATTCCTTCCATGGATTTCTTCCTCACTGTTCAAGCTTCATTCAATCGAGCTTATAGGCTGAGTTCGCGAAGGGATCTGGGTGGTGCGGACTTGGTTAGTATTTGCAGGACTGCGTAAGGGCGCGACGTAGGAGCATCGGAGAGTGTTGCTCGACTGAGTGATTTTGTGTTCGTTGACCGGGACTTTCGGAGCACGAATCCATAGGATTCGTAGCGTCCGGCCCCGATTTTGGCGAGAAGGTTTGTCTGTCAAAGAAGATCGTTTTTCTGAAAGTTGCTGTTGTGCGAGTAGACTCTGAGTTGGCTTGATTGCTGTTCCAGCATCGACCGCCGTTGTGTGTGACCTAGTTCTCTGTGTAGGGAGTGCGAAACCGCGACAAATTTGAGGGTGCTAGATTCGACGAGCTTCGAGACGAAGGATCTGAGCCAATGATCGCGATTTTTGAGCAGATTTGCCCTTGTCGAACCCGTAGTGGTTTTACTGAGGCTGCTGTTTTGCCGGGAGCCAGATTTTTAGAGATGCTGGTTTGCGCAGGGTTCCAGCGTCGACGTTCGTAAACTCTGGGCCGTGCTCTGCGTAGGAGCGTGCGGATCAGCGAAACCTGGGCCATTTGATTCATGATCTTCAAGCACCGAAGGCTTCGGGACCCTTGTATTGCTGAATTTGAATAAGGTTGCTTTTTGGTCGGATTTAAGCTTTTCTTCGCTGCCAGGAGTTGCTTGGAGAGGTGGGTTACATCGGGCTTTACTCGCGTGAAGTTCATTATTTTTGGCGACATGTATAGATTTTGATGGTCGGTATTAACATGTAGCCGAGATTCATGGAATTTAATTGGCTTATTTGTAAAATCTGGAATTTTTGGAGCATGTTTTATAAATAAGTAATCTAGTACGTGTTGGACTTGAAATTTGAATTACGGAGAAAACCTGCGGATTTGGACCTTGTCACCTGGTATAAACTGCCTGATTTAGCTCTAGGAAGCCGTTTGAGAAAAATTGTACTGTCGCATTTCTTCGAGACGATACTTCACAGGTAGTCTAGAATGGTATTTACACTCGTGCTGGTTCGCGGAGTTGGATATTTATGGATGGGTCGTTCAGGTTGTTTCGGCGACTGTCTGGGGTGCCATCAGGAGGTTTGACGGTACCGGTATCGCTTTTTTTTTGGCGTCGAGACTGGTGTTCCGACAACGTTTACCTGTATGGTTGTTAGATCAGTTTGAGCGACTTACTTGACTTTGGCTAGTTGGGAGCTCCTGGATTGGAGCCTCGACACGAGATTACGCTGCATAACTCGGTTTGGGGTAAGCGCACGAGTTGCCTCTCGGATGTCAGGCTTTGTGCTCCGTTGTGGGTGTCGCTCAGCCAGTGGACTTTGCCTTCCGACGGACGCGTTTCGGGATGGTGGATAGAGCACGATAGTTGCGCCACGGCAGGGACGGTTTTCACAGTCTCGGGGGACGGGTATGCTTACAGTCCCAATTTGGAATTTGGTTTCAGATTTGACTTTACTACAGGTTGGTTAGTTGTAAGGTTATGAAGTTGTGTGATGATAAGCTGGTATTGAGGTACTTCCTGCTTTTCCTTCTATCCTTGCTCCCTATCTGTTGACTTTAGTGGGGTGAACCCGGATGTTTGTTGCAATCGTAGAAGTTTAAAGCCATAAAAGCGATCTCAAGGAGCCACTCACCTCGACAAACCCTCCCTGCGAGCAGCACCTCGTCGAGGATGGCAAGGATCGGCTGTAGCACGGCCTCCTCGCAGCGTCACCTCGTCGAAAACTCGCTCGATCCGCTCCGCGGCGCGTCGTCGACGAAGCTCGAGCTTCTCTTGAGCTCCTCCAACACTCTAGGTTGCTAAGGGAAGTAGAAGGAGAGGAAGAAGAAGCACAGCAGCAGCAGCAGCATGAAGAAGCTCCCCTCTCTCTCTCCTCTCTGCTCCAAGGTAAGGGTTAAAGGGGAGGTGATGTGACAAGATGGTCAAAAAGTCAACTTGCACCCTGCTTCCACTTTGTACCGGTACAAACCCAGATTTGTACCGGTACAGCTCACTGAAAATCTACTATTTCGCAGATCTTCAAGATACACGCTGCTCTCAAGTTCCCACAAGGCCCGTTTGGCGTCCACTTCGCGCCAACGCGACCCGGACTTGTCCCGACACTCTCCAGAGCTGTCGACAAGCCTCAGCTAAAATTTCAGGTCTCTACACTTTATTTGAAATTCATGTTCTTTATATGATGAATAGTTATTCAATGTCCAATATAGGAACAATACTATGTGATCAATATAAAGATTCACAACCTTGCTAAAGTTTTTTTTTTACAAGAAAAAGGGACATTCGAAACATAATCTATCTGTATGCAAGGCGCTACTACCTTAAAATATCAACTTATTAAAAGTGATATTATATTGCAAGAATATTTCTTTTAGTATTAGAATGTCTTTTGATCTAAGGGCGTGTTTGGTTTGCCCCTTTTTTACATTGGAATCGGAATCAGAATAGATGAATCCATTTGTCCGTGTTTGGTATGCGGGATTTGTGACACCCCAATAATCCCACATCCGATAGTTATGGCTAGATATGGGGGTATATAAGCTTAATTAGGCTAGACATAATAATTGAGATTAAGCATTTTGGGCTGGTGTTCGGCCTGGACGAGTTATTGTTGCTAATGGGCTCCGTCGTTACATTTGGTATCAGAGCTGGTTCACCAGCCGAAAATGTGTGGCGCGTCTCGACTGAGCCAGGGTCTGAAAGATAAGATAGGCGATATCAGACTCTAAATGACAAGCTGACCGGCTATACCAGGGTCTGGATGACAAGTCTACTGAGACGAGTTTCACATCGCCTGGTGATCTTAGCTCTGTGTGTGATTTGACTCACGAGGAAGTCAGGGCCTAAAACGGGAGGATGTGACACCCAATAATTCCACAACGGATAGTTATGGCTAGATGTGGGGGTATATAAGCTTAATTAGGCTAGATATAAGAACTGAGCTTAAGTATTTTGGGCCAGTGTTTGGCCTCATTGAGTTATTGTTGCTAGTGTGCTGAGTCATTATAGATTCCCATTCTAATTTTGATTCCCGGGTGAATTAGAATCCCCAATTACCTGATTTTCCAATCCGGCCTAGGAGGCCAGATTGGAAATTGACTCTGGGTGGAATGGATTTATTCGAATTAAATTTAAGTTTTTTAAGCTTATTTTTCAATTAAAACATAAGTTTAAGTTTAAAAATTATATATATAAATTTTAATTTTAATTTGAATTTAAATTAAAAATTAAAATTCAATCAAACATTTCGAATCTCTTCATAAATTTAATTTAAATTTAAATTTAATTTAAAATCTAAAGTTTTATTCAAATTTTATTTAAAATTTAAATTAAATTTATAGATTAAAATTGAAATTTAAACTATAATTTTAAATTTGAATTTGAATAAATAGAAATTAGTTTTATATTTTGAATTATTCGTTTAATTTCAAATTTTAATTTTTTAGAAAATATATTAAAATTTTGACATCATTTTAAAATTTTGACCTATATTTTTAATATTTAATTTTCAGTTGAATTTAAACTAATATATTATAAAGAAAATATTGACATATTAATTTGATTACGTTTATGATATCTATCTGAACTAAATACTGACAATGTGAATGGTTCATTCCGATTCCGATTCAGGTAGTGAATCAAACAGAAAGAGGTAATGAATCATTTCGATTCTGTTTCTAGCTTATTGTCATTCCAATTTCGATACCGATTCCGACTTCAATCCAAACACACCCTAAGTATCAATTCATTATGTAGTTGTTAAATGACATTGTTAATACTCCTTCCCTTTTATTGAATTATTCGATACAATGCTTCAATTACTCATTACAAAGCTACTAATATTTTCTTTTACCTCTATGTCCATACGAATATTCTTAGACATCTTTAATTATTGAACATGCAGATGGGTTAACCATTGGGCTAATCATTAAACATAGGTGAGAAATCATTCATATATACCCTTTCTAATCTTTTAACTTGTTGTTCGTGAGCCAGCTCGTGTTCGGCTCGTTTCCTACCCAATTCGATTTGATTTGAAAAATAATTTGTATTTGATAAACAAAAATTATTTCATTTTATTTTTTTTTTGTCCCAACTGAATTTCTAATAATAATTGAAAAAAAAATAAGTTAATTATTTAAGTTGTCTTAATCTATACGATGCACAACAGTAATCAAACAAATAGAATATTTAGTAAAATATGCAGTAAAATAGAAGTTTAGAAAACAGGGCATCAAAACCTGGGAACGAAAACAGTGAAAATGCTCAAGCGAATTAAAAAAAAAAAAGAAAAAAAAAAAAGAAAAAACCTAACTAATCATGTTAGTGTTATTCCTTCCAAAGCAATCAAAACAAAAAAATTAACACTCCTTTAATGAGTCAGCTCGACATCGGCTCGTTTATGAAACGAGCCAAACACGAGCTAGCCCAACTCGCTCGTGTTCGGCCCGTTGACACCCTAACTATGTATTAAGGATGCGGCTATAACCCTCGCATGTTAGTGTCAAATATATCTTATGGTTATGATTTTCAAATTATACTTTTAAGAACATTAAATCCCACCATATCGTTCACATTTTGATTTTATGATTTATATCTTCGAAACATACAGGCTAAAAGCTTTTAAATAATCGTTATGAGATTAAGAATTTGTGCCTTTGTATGAACTTAATTATCCGGACTCGTGCCTCCAGCCTTCAGTTAACAGGTATTTAGAATTAGGAATATCAACCCATCAGATTCAGAGCGGGTTTTCAAAAATCCAAATGCCAAATCTGAAACCCAAACCCTAAACCCGAATCTGACGGGTTTTAAAAATCCATATCCAAACTCAAACACGACTAAAATTCGAAACCTGAACTGAAACCGAAAAGCTGAAAACTCGAACCAGAAGCAATTATTTCTCTTTACAATATTCAAAATATATTGCATTAAATTTAAATAGTTCAAATGCAAATTCAAATATAACATTAAATATACATAAATACATACATACATACATACATACATATGAGTTAAGCTGAATGCTATCGGTAGCAAACGGACTCATTTGCCACACATTTGTTTTCGGTAATGGAGCCTCCAAATTGACTATCAGTACTGTTAAACATAATCTATACTACTTAAAATATCTAGAAACTAAATTTTAAATCTTTTTGACATCATTGACCAACTGATCAAAGGGTTTCAAAATTTTTAATTTTAATGGTCGATATGAGGCGTTTTCTCGTTTAACAGTGTAAAGATATATCCAAATCAATTAAATTTTGGTTAAAAAATTCTTTAAACTATTTAGAACAAGATCTATACTCTCAATCTTGATTACAAGATTCCTATCATACTGACCGTCCCTAGAGCAAGTGGCAAAAGGCTTAGTGGCTAGTACCCGAGACCCAAGTTCAATTCCTGGTTGATTCACATTTCTAGCTAAATTTATTTCTAAATGAAATAAACGAAGCGGGTAGCGTGCTACCTATCTCTCAAAAAAAAAAAAAAGATTCCTATCATTACTTTTTTAAAAAATTCATTTTCAGGCGTTCATTTTTGTGTTCACTTGATGGACGAGAAAACAACATTGAAAAAGTATGAAATTTGGTTTCTAGATACTACAAGTGGTATAGATTATATTCAACGGTGCTGATCGTTGATTTAGAGACTTCATCATTGAAAACAAATGGGTAGCAACGAAAAACATTTGCTACCGATAGTATTCCAGCTCAACTCTCTCTCTCTCTCTCTCTCTCTCTCTCTCTCTCTCTCTCTCTCTCTCTCTATATATATATATATATATATGTATATATATATATATATATAACCAATTCGGGTTCGGGTCGTGTACAGTTAAAATCCATATCCGAATCCAAATCTATTGAATTTTTATTTTCAATATCAATATCTGAAACTATATTCATTTAGCATCGAATAAATTTGCTGCATTCGGATTTGGATTCAAATAAAATTTCAAGCATCCGTACCCATTAACCTCCCTACTTAGAATCAGGAGGCGGAAGGGCGGTGGGGGTTCTAAGTTAGTGGTTAATTTTAGGCTGTCTCCTAAACCTTCCGAGAACATGCATCTTTGGGATGGAGTCTAGTGTCTAGGCACCTAATTAGGTTGATGAACTATTAATCATTGCGCATATCAATTGTGATTTGTGGCATCTTCTAAGCATCCTGTAGAATTGTTGGTGCTGATCATTAATTTCAAAACCTCGAGCTGTAAGTAAGATACAACTAATTTATTAAAAATGTATAGGTACAGTATCCACTAGATTTCGACTGTGACTCGGCCGAAGTAGTCTCACGTCACTTCGAGCATGACTTGGTCCAACCCCACCTCACGTCATTTTGAGCGTGAGTCGGCAAACCTAACCTCTCGCCACAGGACATGATACTGGTCCCTTTAACCCAACACATCCTATCAATTGTTTTGTATTGAAATAATATTATTGGATCAAATATTTCTACCTTGCATACGAGTAAAAGAACAAAAACTTTTTTTTACATCATTTCGATGTAAAATTGTTTCATTGTATTTAATTAGATTATTTATCATCTTCCATGACACAATATATTAATTTACTATAAATCTTTAGGACAATTGCTTATATATTCCTACAAAATTTCCGACTTTCTTATTTATCCTTCTTAAAAAGCTAATATTAAAAGTACCCTTTTAAAGCTTCAAGCTATTTATCCTTCTTAGAAGGCTAATATTAAAAAGGGATAATTGCCTGCTTAAAACTTCGAAAATATCTCATTTACCCCTACTTTTTTTTTCTTTCCAATATACCCCTCATATGTTCATCCGTTATTCCAAAATACCCCTGCAGTTACCACCCGTTAAGTTAACTTGAGTTAAACGTGAGTTAAATATCTATCACAATTAAAAAAAATTAAAATGCCACTTTTGCCCTTAACTTAAGGACAAATAAGAAATGTTGGTGATGGTCGAAGGTTATATTTGAAAAGACCAAAAAGTAAAATACTTTTCGTACCCCTAACTTAAAGGCATATAAGAAAAATGTAAGGACTGAGATTTTTACAGTGCTACTAAACTCTCTGTTGACGATGTTTATGTGTGTAATTTAATTATATAAGCACTCGTCAAGTTTCAGGAGAAACTGAGCTAAAACGGAGAAGTTACGCGATTATTAGTTTTCACTTAAGTGAATAGTAACTCCGGTTTTTCGGTGAAGCCACGGAGTAGAGCTGGCTATCGGCGCGTATCGGACTCCGTTCATAGCGGTCCAATAGCTCGTTTCGATCGGATCAGCTATTCTGGAACCAATGGCACTGACGGATTTCAGATCCGATGCACGATTTTCGAGAAAAA
>NC_033634.1:9995283-10013681 GCF_001540865.1 Ananas comosus | reverse complement strand
CCATGCTTATATCCTGAGTAGGAGTAGAGGTAGTTCTATCTGCACTGTATCGTTAACCTAGTTGTTCGTGTTGCAGCATCCATATCTATCTGACCTGTTGTTTGTTCTGCATTCCTCTATCAGTTAGATATCCATATGATATAGCTTTAGAGTTACAGTATGACTTATCGGTTCACATATATCTGTGCATTTGGTTGGCGGTTCCCTTATTTGATTATCTATGACCTATTCGGTCGAGTTGCCGTACAGTTCCTATCGTATATCTGTGATTTGGTGCGGCGGTTCCCTATTTTGATATCTATGACCTATTATCGCGATCGAGTTGCTACAGTCTTATCTTGACATACGTAAGCGATTAGATTGCTGATGGCCTATACGGTACGGTGATCGCCCTGAGGGATGGACAATTGTGGCTAGTTGCGATGGATCGATCTTTGAGCATACTACAATTGAATCGCCACGCAGGTACGGATTTCACGAACACCGAGCGTCTCGATCCACCCGCAAGAGGGTGTTCTTCTTCAGGAAAGTCGTTGGATTGCCAACTCCGTGAGCCAGCGGGCTTTATTGTGGTGTATATACTTCTGACCAGGGCTCATTTGCGCAGGGTCAGGTACCTGGTGCTTTCTGACCCAGGGGCCTTCATTGCGAGGGTCAGGACAGGTTGGCATTGTGATGCATGAGCCTGAAGGTCTTCGCACCATGGCGCACCGTCCATAGTTCCGCGACTTGAGCTTATCGCGCAGTTGACGCCATGCTTACAGAGTTTGTAGTGTTTATTTTCAGGTACATCCTTATCTGTTTATTGTAGCGTACTGTTTTATTTCCTGCATTTACTTGTCAGGTCTCCCTTATCAAATCAGATCTTTACTGTATTAGCACTTACTCGCCTCACATCCAGTTCTCCGTTTCTTTTGTTATAGCTCATCTTACTGATCGGTGAGTAGCTCTCGCTTTTCGGGTCTGCAGGCTCACCCACTTGGGAGGAGACATTGTTTACATTTCTCACCTCCCCCACCATTTTTTCGAGCGTATACGCGGGCGATGAGTAGTGCGGACGAGACGTTAGTAGGTACGTGTATGTATCGGTCGATTAGAGCTTCCGACCCAGGTGTATTTTCATTAGTTATTATCCTTGGTATTTCTGTTGCATATATAGTTTATTAGTAGTTCTATGTGGTTCAGTATATTATTTAAACATTTGAAAATGTGGTTTCTGGATTTTGTCATAAATAAAAAGTTTTCTACCCTCTGGATGTGTTTTTTTCAAAGAATAAAGGTTTCTGTGTAGGAAACAGCTTTTTCAAGAAGATTTTTGTGTAGATTTCATGTTAAACCTTGAATGTAAAAACGTGTTTGTGAATTGTGAATGTAATTGCAATGTATAGTTATTTATATATTATCTCTGGCTTGGGTTGTATACCTGGTTTGTACTGTGTATTTTGATCGAGCGCCGGCAAATACGGGGAGGGAGGGGGGGGGTGGGGGGCGGGGGGAGACTTCTGTCGTCGTGAACAAGGGATTTCTTGTATTTGTGGCGGGATCTGGCATACTCTGGGGGTTCAGCGTTTTCCAAAAAAAAAAAAAAAAATTTCAGTACGCTTTTCTGCTTGTTTTAAACTGATAACAGGGACCCCGGGGCGTGACGATTAAAGTCGGTATCGAGAGAGGTTACAACCGCATAACACCCATCACAGTTGTTTTTGAAAGAAATGACTGAACCAAATGAACCTGAACCATTGCTTAGGTTGACCTATAGGAAAGGACCTACGGTATATAGGCCAGTGACGTCGGGGGTTTGGGTTGTGATCCCGGATAGTGCATTCAGTCTTCTGTTAACTCGAAGTGTATGGTTCCTGTATGTGTTACGGTTCGCACAAGTGGTGTCTAGTCGGTGTAGTCGGCGGATGACTGTTTTCGCGACATCGGAGTGGCTGGGCGACGTTCCCCAGGTGGAGCATTCCTGTCAGATGGGGCTTGACAAAGGCAGTGATTTGGGCCTAGCGAGTGTCCCTGACTCGCACTGCCAGGCCACTCTCGTTACATTAGGACACGAGAGCTATTGCGGTGTCTCTACGGAGACGGTGCTTAGACCAGTTACGGTCGCGACTTCAGTGGGGCTACTAGGGTGTAGCCCAGGGTTTGGATTGCAGTCGTTTCAGCGACTGCATTGTTAGTGTTGCTTCCGCAGACCATTGGGTAGGGTTGCGATACCTACCTCTCCTCCTTGATTGTTGATTGGAATTAGCGGTTCGAATCTTTTGACCTTGAACTCATTCATTCTTCCTCCCAGAGTCAAATTGACGCAGTTTTGGTGTCAAGTTTTCGTTAAGGCATACATCGTGTGCGGTTATTCTAACACCCAAATTGGTGTGTTGTGGGTTAGTTGTAGTTGGTCTAGATTCGAGATGTTCCAGGGTCGTTCTAATTTCGAATGTTGACTTGTAAAGTCGATGTTTCGATAGTAATGGTTGTGAGCTACTGGTTCAGTAGAGAGGTATCAAGTGGCTTGATACTTTATCGCGTTCAGTAGAGAGGTATCAAGTGGCTTGATACTTTTCTTAATCTGGTTAGTCAATGCGGTAAATTGACATTTTTAACCCTCTTATATCATATCTTTTTCTCTCAATCAATACCCTAGCAGTAGGATCTCTCCTTCTTCTTTTTTTTCCTTTTCCTCTTTCTCTCTCTCCTTTATGCTAGTTTCGAACTCGTAACTAGAATTTCTCCGTCTTCATTCATCCATGGCGCGTGTTGCTCCGCCCATGTCGAACGCGTATTGCTTCTCCATTCAATTTTCTTTATAACTTTTTCTTATTTTGCTCAAAAGAAAAGATTTACGAGAAAAAGAGTGGGAGAAGAGGTTGCAACAATGGTGGAATGGATTGGGTTTTAAAGAGAAGAAATATGACCACTGAAAATATTTTGAGGGTACATTTCTATACGATTATAACAATTGGGGCTTTTGGAGAGACATATTTGTGATGCCAAAATTGACAGTTCACTTATTTGCTGTTAAAAAATAAATAATTTTCTAACGGTAATAGACAAGAGGGATAAATATGAATATCACTAAACTTTTGCACAGATAAAAGTTAAAAGTTGAAGTTTGTAGGGGTATATTTATAATTTGCTATGTTTATAGGGAGTTGATGCAATTAACCCTTTTTTTAACTCTGCTAGAAATTTACTATGGGTTTAACCCGAGATATGTGAGACCCTAAGTAGTCTTATATATAAAATATAATAGGGCTAAAAACTTTTAACCCGACTATAGCATTTTGGGTGATTGCTAGGCTCAAGAGGTTAAGAGAACTAAGCATGTTAGGACTAGAGTAGTCCTAGCTAGGATGGGTGACCCCCTGGAAAGTGGGGTGTCACAGTTGATATCAAAGCCAATTACTAGCCGAAAGTGTGAGATAAGTCTAGACTGAGCCAGGCATACAGCAGAGAGAGCGATGCTCTCATGCCGACTGCTGTTGTAGGTAGAGCGCGGCTCCTTCACAAGGTTGGTTAAAGCTAGCGAGACGAGTATCACATTGTTGGGTACTTGTGATTTGAACTAGACGAGAATATCGGGGCTTGGGGGGGGGGGAGACAATGTAAGACCTTAGGTAGTCCTATATATAAGATATTATAGAGCTAAAAGCTCTTAACCCGGCTATAGTATTTTGGATGTTTGCTAGGCCCAAGAGGTTAAGAGAGTTAAGCGTGCTAGGATGGGAGTAGTCCTAGGATGGGTGACCCCCTGTGAAGTGGGGCTTCACAAGATAATTTAATGGGTACTAATAGTGCGGGTATATTTGAAACAAAAAAATAAGGGGTATGTTGATACCAAAATTGAGCCGACCTAACCCACGTATGAGCCAATAAGGACACGTGGTACACCAGAAGTCGGCAATAAGGCGCCTGAAGAACAAGAAGGCGGGAACGGTTGAAGATTGGGCGTAACTTCCATGAGGAGTTAGCGTAACTTCCATGAGGAGTTAGTATAACTTCCACGATCATGGTTACAACCACTCCCCCCAACTACTTTCAACCAACTAATAATGTGGGCTATAAATAGTAACTTTGAAGCCTGCAATAGGGGTCTTTGCCCCTGCGCACAAAAGACCACCCTTATTTCCTCTGCATTTTATCGCTTTTCTAGTAGTTTAAATGTAATCTTTTTCTTTTCCGCATTTACTGCTTTCCTAGGAGTAGTTTGCTAAGTAGAACCCTGGAGTCTGTCTGCCCCACGAGCATCACTCCGTTGTAGACTACATTTGCAGAGTCTGTCTGCCCCACGGGCATCACTCTGTTGTAAACTATATTTCTGAGTCTGTATGCCCTTCGGGCACACTCTTTTTTATTATTATATAAAGGCATTCGGCTATTTCAACTGAGTAGTCATTGTGTACTTCTTCCATTCGGCTCTTTCAGCCGACCAGTTATTGTGTACTCCTTCCATTCGGCTCTTTCAGCCGACTAGTTACTGTGTACTTCTTCCATTCGGCACTTTTGCCGACATTGATCCCTGCACAGTTCGTACATTCGGCTCTTCCAGCCGAACCGATTCTACAGTAAAGGTTTTCGAACCCGGCTAATCCGATCCTTCGTCAGCCGAATCGCTTGATCTGTCGAAGGGCGCAAACTTCGAAGGTCACTATCCGCAGCCGTTCCTCACCCCGACGCATACCCCGAAGAGGATCTTTGACTGGGTCTAGGGTCGGGAAATTCGGCTTCCTAACAATTTTGGCACGCCCGGTGGGACACATTTTTAGGTAAATTTATATTTTATATAAATTATGGCTGATGATAACGCCATGAATCTACGTAATAGGATTGTTCCTAAAAATTCTGGAAGTGATCATCCTAGTGATTCAGACAATGCTGGCGAATGTCAAGCAGTTTTGCCAGTTGAAGGAGAAACTAGTGGACAGTCGGCTCATCAAGAGCCGAGTCTAACTCAGGCACTCGGCCAGATGAGCCGAGTCCTGCAAACTTTAGATCAAAATATCCATCAAAATACCGCTCGACTAGACGCGGTGCTGGCCGCTATCACGGCCTATAATGAAAATATTGGTCGAATCAGACAATTATTTACCCGAAACAAGCAACCTTATGGGGGGCAACAAGGGCCCCTAAATGTGCAGGTGCAACAAAATCCCGTCACGCCGGCGGTCTCACGGGCGCAACCGCAAATGGCACCTTTCCAGGTTGCTTACAGGCCAGCGAATATAAACGCCGGCCCTCAGTCGTAGATTGCATCGGGTTTACCTCCTTTACCAGCTTATCAGCCCCAAAATATAGGGATTAGGGCCGGGGGGCAGGCCCCTAATGATATGCAAGGAGCGAACCCTGCAATACAGAATTCTGGAGTTCCTCAAGGGCCAAATTCGGCTCAAGCACAAGCTCTGCTGTATGCTAAGACTGAGGAAGTCATTCGGAATACCTTCAAAGTAGGGGCCTGTAGCACACCGGACCTGTGCAAATTGCGAGGTTCGAGTGTTTGATATATATTCCGAACTTTTCCACACTTGGTGGAAAGTCGTAGATGGTATTCCGGCCTAAAAGTTTGATCTCTAAAGTTTTGGCAAGCCCTGAGAGTTTTTCACTCTCTGGGACCGGTCCGTGATATGAGAGACCGGTCTCCTTAGAACAGTGCTCCGGCAAGACTTGAGGCAACCGGTCCCTAGCGGGTGAGATCGGTCCCCGAGCGCGATTACGCGGGGATAGACCGGTCCCATGCGGTGAGAGACCGGTTTCCCAATGTTGGATTTTCGGGACAGGCTGACAGACCTGTCCCAAGTCGGGGAGACCGGTTCCTCAGTCCGAAAACTGCCCAGACTCGGGCAGTGCACACGGTGGTTTTTTGAGGGGCTTATATGAATTTTGTTGCTTCTAAGGGCCTTAAGGCCATTTCCTATCCCTCTCACCCTCATTTCTCTCCCTCACATTCTCTCAACACTCTCTAGAGAGAGAAGAAGAAGGAGAAAAAGAAGAAGAAGTTAGAGGAGAGCTAGATTTCGAGGCTTTGGAGCATCTCCTCCTTTTGCTCACCATTGGAGGCTTGGAGCTTGGGCTAGGAGCTTGATAGAGGGCCAATCTTCAACCCTAAAGCATTTTAAGCTTGGTTTGGATTTTCTCTTGAGGTTAGTTGCTTATTTCTTCCCTCTAGACCTATTTTTGGTAGATTTTGGGAGATGAAACCCTAGATTTGGATTTTAAGGTTTATTTTAAAGATTTTTGATTTGAGGGCTTGGAGACCTAATTGATGGGTTTAGAACCTTCCTCTAGATTGGGTTGGAAGGGTTCTTTCTCTCTTTGGAAGCTTGAGAAGGGATTTCATCACAAGAGGTGAGTTATGCCCTCTATGCTTAGATGGTTATTGATTGAGTTTTTCGATGTTCATTTCGATTGTGTAACTCCTGTTCCTACATCTTTAAGGTGCTAGGAAGCTAGTGGACACCTTCGTCGGAGCTTACGAAGGGTTTCGGTACCTACGGTAGGTTTGACTTCATAAAAACGGGGCACAATGGCCCCTATGCATTACATACTCGTCGTAAAGTCTTTTTGAATGCAAACCCATGCTAGATAGGATTTATGAAAATTTTAGAACCCTTAAAATGCATGTGCTATGTGTAAGATTAATATCACTCTATATAGTAGAGCTATATGTGTAGACTGCATGCATGTGAAAGGTGTGCATCTTTTCAAGTTGAGAACATGTCTCTTATGCTAGAAATGGTTAGATTTACGTATTCATGAATATAATTATCATGCTTGGACTCGTTGAACAAAAATGTCATAAAGAGGCACTTGAAACTAGTAAACTATGAAAATGCAACATAAAGACATAGTGATGGGCCATTGGACATCGACTATATTTCATGTTAGAGACATGATGACGTAGTGATAGGCCTTTGTGACATTCGATACATTCCATGTTCATAGACATGAGGACTTAAGACTTGAGACAGACTTATACGCATGCTTGCCATTGTGCTCATTCGCACATGCTTGTGAGGGTCGCTCCCTACAAGCCGGCACTCCGGAGTTAGCCATCGCGATACATATTCACCGTGCGGGATTGGGCGCCGAAGTGGATTACCGTGGGAAAGGCTCATTCCTAAGAGTGAGGATGTTCACTACCACGGGGCCATTAGGCACGGCACCGGCCAGACAGCCTACAGGTGGGTCTTACAGGCCAGACAGCCTTCGGGTGGGTCTTCATGCCAGACAGCCTTCGGGTGGGTCTTATAAGATTAAACTTTTAATAGTTAAAGTGACAAGTGGACATTGACTAGAATAGTAAATAATGACATCTTTACTATTTGCATTGAGGACATCGTGTTGGTTGCATACTCATGCTTATACATGTTAGTCACATTCATGTACATACTTGTTGTAGTTGCTTTATTACTTATGTAGTTCATGCTAAGTAGAGATATCATAGTAGAATAGTACTCATGGTTACATACTTGTTCATTATTTCGCTTTCGTTTATACTTGTACTGTCCCTCTTTTGTAGCTTTTGGGCCTAGTGGCGCATTTCACTGAAGTCAGTAATTGCCCACTAGGAACTATTATTTAATAGTTCTCACGCTCTCTGTTTTATGATTTTATTTCAGAGCCTTCGGCACCGGCGGAGGCACGGGATCGTGGCAAGGGAGTCGCATAGCTAGTTAACGGGGAGCTACTTTTGAGCTTAGGTGGTTTACTCTTTCTTTTATTGTATTAGGGAGAGAGAGAGATTTTGAGTACCATGTATAGAGAGACCACCTATGTACCTTGTTTAGCTTTTGTATTGGAATTCCTATTGTTTTCACTTTATATTTTTACTTAGTGGATTTACTTTTACATTCCTTACCCTTATTGTAACTTCTAGATATACCTTGCTCTGATGCTTCTAGATGTTCTTCTTATTGCTTTATTTATCGTTTTGCTTAGACGCCTTATATGTTTTAGACATATGGCGGGTCTGGACATGCGCCGGGCGGGCTTCCGCTCGGTCCCGGGGCGTGACAGGGCCAGGCCGGCTATGCGGCCTGTTTTTCGATCCCTGTATCCAGCAAACATAGATACAGAGCATCCGTATCCAGCAAACTGGAAAATGCCGAAGTTCGACAAGTTCTCGGACGATGAGACCGAGAATACGGTCGAGCATATGGCCCGGTTCACGGCCCAATGTAGAGAAGCGGCCGCTGACTCATTTTTGAAATTTCGATTATTTAACACGTTGTTAACTAAAACGGCATTTACTTGGTATACAAGTTTATCAGCCAATTCCATCCAAGATTGAGATGAATTGGAAAGAAAATTTCATGAGCGATTCTATAGATCGGAGCCACAATTATCGGTCGCCGATTTGGCTTTATACCGACAAATGTCAGGTGAAACGGTCGAAGAGATATATGTGGCTGGGATGATAAAGCGTTGTTTCCCTAAAACCGACCAAGACCAGCGAAACTAAACCTTGGGTCTCGGCTGTGCTTTTGAATAGTCGATTTGGCACCAATAGTCATCCGAATGTTCATTCGACAGACTATTGGGGGGGCATTGTTGATACAAAAATTGAGCCGACCTAACCCACGTATGAGCCAATAAGGACACGTGATACACCAGGAGTCGGCAATAAGGTGCCTGAAGGACAAGAAGGCGGGAACGGTTGAAGATTGGGGCGTAACTTCCATGAGGAGTTGGCGTAACTTCCATGAGGAGTTAGTATAACTTCCACGATCATGGTTACAACCACTCCCCCCAACTACTTTCAACCAACTAATAATGTGGGCTATAAATAATAACTTTGAAGCATGCAATAGGGGTCTTTACCCCTGCGCACAAAAGACCACCCTTATTTCCTCTACATTTTATTGCTTTTCTAGGAGTAGTCTAAATGTAATCTTTTTTTTTTCCGCATTTACTGCTTTCCTAGGAGTAGTTCGCTAAGTAGAACCCTGGAGTCTGTCTGCCCCACGGGCATCACTCCATTGTAGACTACATTTGCAGAGTCTGTCTGCCCCACGGGCATCACTCTGTTGTAAACTATATTTTTGAGTCTGTATGCCCTTCGGGCACACTCTTTTTTATTATTATATAAAGGCATTCGGCTCTTTCAGCCGACCAGTCATTGTGTACTTCTTCCATTCGACTCTTTCAGCCGACTAGTTACTGTGTACTCCTTCCATTCGGCTCTTTCAGCCAGCCAGTTACTGTGTACTTCTTCCATTCGGCACTTCTGCCGACATTGATCCCTGCACAGTTCGTACATTCGGCTCTTCCAGCCGAACCGATTCTACAGTAAAGGTTTTCGAACCCGACTGATCCGATCCCTCGCCAGCCGAATCGCTTGATCTGTCGAAGGGCACAAACTTCGAGGGTCACTATCCGTAGCCGTTCCTCACCCCGACGCATACCCCGAGGAGGATCTTTGACTTGGTCTAGGGTCGGGAAATTCGGCTTCCTAACAGGGTATATAAAATATTTCAGAAGTTCTGAGTAGTATATAGGCAATTATCTCTAAATCTTTTGTCGCATGCTTCCTACCGAAAAGAGTTTCTCTATACATTATTTTGGATGCCACAAATTTAGAGTATTTGGAGCTAATCTAAATGTACATTATGGCTTGTACAATGTATTAATTTTTTGTACCTTATTTTTTCTTTGGAATATTTAAGGGTCTTCTGAGTTCATTCAAGTTGAAAAGATCTAAAAAATTTTTCTACACTTAAAATATGTAGATCTTCTAAATCTACTAATGATTAAAGTAAGGCTAAATTACATAAAACCCCCTATAAATATTCGCTTTTTCACTTTCCCCTCTGTCATTCGAAAACCTACACTTCGTTCCCTTTAAAAATAAAAAATATTCACAGGGGGATACGATGTGACAAATGACCAAATTATCGTCATCTGCTTCATCTCCTCTTCCCCAATCTTGCTCATACCAGTGGCGGAGGAGGGCAAGGGCGTGTGTCTAGGCATAGACAGAGGGTTGCGCGAGGGCAAGGCGGCGACCGAGAGCATGCGTGTGAGCATGGATAGGGATTTCAGGGGTATTTTGGGTATAAAAAATAAGATATAAATGAAACCCTAACGGAACACTGGCGGTGGGGGCCGAAATTAATGAATATTTTTTATTTTTCAAGAAGGTAAAGTGTAGGACTTTGAATGACAGGGGAAAAAATGAAAAAGTGGATATTGACAGAAAGGTTTTGTATAATTTAGCCTTAAAGTAATTTGCAAGCTTCACTATACAATGAGACTAACTTTTAATTCAAAACTACAAATAAGAAGATTTCCCAAGTTTTGTTTTATTATTTTGGTAGCAAAATCGAGTTACAAATAGCCAAACACCTTTTTAAACTACTTAAGTGGTCCCTATATAAAGAAATTCTTTTGTCATAAACAATATCTTTTGACATCCAAGTGACCACATTCAGTTTTACTTGGTAGTCAGACAATATTAAGGCATTTTTTTGGACCTTATAAAAGTGTGATATTTGCTAGAAGCAGCAAATTTTTATTAGTGCTATTTTTTTTTTTTTTCGAAAGAGTTATTTGAATGGCTTTTATAGACTTGCATAGTACAACAAAATAATCTCATTCTTATATAATTTTTGGGGTAAAAAACAATAAGCTTAAATCTATAAAATTTTGGAGTAAAGTAAGAATAAAACATCTTAACCATTCATCATTGCCTCTCTCTCAAAATTTTTCTTTAAATTGAGGTACTTTTAGTAAAATTCAAAATTTAGAGTGTCCAAGCAAATTACATATCAATTTTTTTTATTTGAAATAATGCTATTTTCAGTAAATTTTTATGCCACTGAAAACAAANTAATTAGGTCCTAAATGTTTTTACCAATCACTATAACTACTTTTTAGTAACTCCAAATTTAATTCTAGCCTCCAAAAGTAACTAACACTTTATATTTTAGAAAAGTCATTATATAGTGGATTGCCTACTGAATCCACCGATTTCATTTTTTACATCCAAGATATCTTATGGATTTTTTTTGTCTGCTTACATTTTTTAGCTTTATCTATTTTAGTCTTACATATATATATGTATATATCTCTTCTTGTTTTTCATGATTCACTTCTTTGCAAAATATCAACCATGGGCAAAGATATCCATTCATATGTTACATTTCTTCTTTTAATATGCATCTTACTCTTTTCCTTTGAAACTATTGAAGCATCTAAAAGAATCTTAAGCTTCGAGCTCATATATCGTCACTCTCCTCGGTCCCCAGTTTACAACCCTAACCTCACCGATTCACAATGCTTTGAAGAGTCCCTCCGCCTTTCTGAGAATCGATTCCTCCAACCAAACAATGTTGAATCAATGCTAGTTGGCCATGAAATAACCACTATTCGCCCCTCTATCATCTGCTATCAAACATTGTACATGGTTTTTGTGACGATTGGCACTGGCAATGGCACCATTGGCTATCACTTAAACCTAGATACAGGCAGTCATCTTTCTTGGACCCAATGCGAGCCATGCATCAATTGCTACGTGCAAAATGAACCTTACTTCAACCCTCTCCAATCCCCTTCCTTCGTCGACATCTCTTGCTCTGACCAGAACCCCTGCCCGCAAAGCTATTATCATTGCATCAACAGCCATTGCCACTACCAGATCGTCTATATTGACGGGTCCCACACAAGTGGCACGCTCTCGAAAGACACCTTTGGCTTCCATTCAAGCCATGGTGACCACCTCGAATTTATTGAAGGGCTTGTCTTTGGTTGCTCACATGATACACATTTAATTGGCGACAACCATGGTTATCCATCAGGATTAATGGCATTAGGTTTGACCGAGGAATCATTTGCAAGGCAACTTATCAATCATGGCAGCCAAGGCCGCTTTTCATACTGTCTTCCGCCGATAGGTTCAAACAGTATAAGCTTTTTACGATTCGGAAGCAACATTGTGCAAAGAGGGTCAGTCCAAACCACACCGATAGTACCCATACAAGGTGTGTTCTTGTATTTCATTACCTTAAATGACATTAGTGTTGGTAACAAACGACTTGGGTTTGAGCCAGGAATGTTCACACGAAAGCCGAATGGATCGGGCGGGTTCTATGTGGACTCCGGCGCATTCATCACTCACTTAATAACCCCAGCTTTTGAACGAGTGAAGAAAGAACTTAGAGATTATTTCCGCCATAAGAAATTGGTTGAAGTGGATCCACAGAGATACATGACAGATCTTAAACTTTGTTGGCTTTTCCAACCAAGTTATGAGAGCTTAATGCCGAGCATGACATTGCATTTACAAGGGGCCCAAATGCATATCATGTGGCGACAATTGTTCCTCATTAGAAGGGAGAAGGGAATATTTTGCATTGCAATGTTGCCACAGGACAGTTCAAGTGTTCTCGGGGCATACCAACAAGCAAATACTAGATTTACTTTTGATTTGCTACAATCACAGCTTGCCTTCAATCCAGAGAATTGTGAACATGACTCCCAACCATGAAAGAGTGAAATGGGAAACTAAAGCCCAAAATAATGTGCCCATATATATGTTTTCCTTTTTTAATAGTATTTATCTAAAGCTAATCTAAAGTAAGATTATTTTTAGAGAACAAATCTCTAATGTAATATGATGTGACCACTGAATCCACTGTTCACATTATTTGAATTCATGTACTTTATATGATGAATAGTGATTCAATGGTCCACTGTAGGAACAATACTATGTAATTAATATACAGATTCACAATCTTAATTGCCAAAGTCTTTTAAAAGGAAAAGGAACATTAGAAACTTAATTTATCTGCATGCAAATCGCTGCTACCTTCAAATATCAACTTATTAGAAGTGATATTATACTGCAAGAATATTCCTTTTTAGTATTAGAATGTCTTTTGATCTAAGTATATATCAATTCACTATGTAGTTGTCAAAATGCCATTGTTCCCTTTTATTGAATTATTCGGTACAATGCTTCAATTATTCATTACAAAGCTACTAATATTTTCTTTTACCTCTGAGTCCATACAAATATTCTTAGCCATCTTTAATTATTGAACATGCAAATGGGTTAATTAACCACTGGGCTAATTATTAAACATAGGTCAGAAATATCAAGTTATTAGAAACTTATTCTATCCACGTGCAACACGCTGCTACCTTAAAATATCAAGTTATTAGAAGTGATATTATATGCATATATCTTTCGATCTAAGTATTAATAATTCACTTTGTAGTTTTTAAATGCCATTGTTAACCCTCCTTCCCTTTTATTGAATTATTCGGTACAATGTTTCAATTATTCATTACAAAGCTACTGATATTTTCTTTTACCTCTGCGTTCTTACAGATATTCTTAGTAGATCAAATATTTCTATGTTGCATATGAGTATAAGAACAAAAAAAATTCTTGTTTTTCATTTTGATGTATGATTGTCAAATTTTAGGCTAAAATACAACAAAACCCTCCTGTAAAAATACATACTTTTCCTCTCCGACTTTTAAAACCTATATTTTATCCCTTCAAAATTTCAAGTTGATTTATTTTATGCCCCCTTCGTTAGGGTTCTGTTAATATTTCGTCTTATACTTTATACTAAAAATACTCTCAATATTGACATAAATATATTAAAAATTATATTTTTCTTTATAGAATATATAAGAGTAATTTAGTCATTTTGCCCTTTTCATTAATGTTGTAACCCTCTGAAAATATTTCTTAAGTTTTTTTTTTAGAGAAAGATAGCATGCTATCTGCTTTGTTTATTTATTTTAGAAATAAACTCAACTGGAAATGTGAATAAACTAGGATTCTAACTAGGGACCTCGAGTACCAACCACCAAGCCCTTTGCCACTTGCACTAGGATTAAGTTTTAAAAGGAAAAAAATATAGATTTTTTAAAGTTAACAAAAAACTGACAAAACAGATATTTATTTGAAGATTTTTTGTATTTTTGCATGGCATTTCATTAGATAATTTATTACATTTTATGGCTCAATATAATTTATTTGGTATAAATCTTATGTGTCATAACTCCTACAGAGGAGGCTTTCTCATCATGCATTCCTTTAGTAACCCTATATTTATAGGGTTGTCAATGGATTGGATTTGGGCCAAATTTTAGAAAACTCAAACCCGAACCCGACTACAAAACTCGAAATTCGCAAAGAGGGTTTTTGTTCTATGTTGTTCTTGCGTTGTAAAACTTCTCGTGGTCCGAAGACCTCAGGCTATGCCACTACCACCCTACGCGCCCTCGCCTGCACCCGCTCCCCCTGCCCTTCTCGCCTTTGACCCCATCGAGGTAGTGCCAGGACCATTTTTCTTTCTCTCTGACCCTCATCCACCGCCTCTGCTGCCTTCTATGATAGTAACAAGGACGACACTGTGTCCTTTTCCTCCGCCTTCGCCCTCCATCTCTACTATAGTAGATCTTTCACCCACCAAACCCATTTATGGGAACCTGCGTCCTCACCACTGCCGCCAACGACGCTTCCTTCTCGACGCCAAGAAGCCCATCGGTGAGGGAGGGGGCACGTGGCCCACCCCGCCCACCCGGGGCCGGCGATGAGCGAGGTGAAGACGAGGAGACCGCGACGACAGGCGGCAGCGAGCGCGGCCTTGACGAGGTCGAAGGCGAGGAGGGCAAGAAATGCACAAGAGCATCTTTGGCCAAGTACTTTTGTTTGCTTAAAAAAAAATAAAGGCCAAAAACTAAAGAACAAGAAAGAAGAACTAGAGAAGAAGAAAAAAGAAGATGAAGTTACACTGTTAAAATGAAGTTGCACTATTTTAAAAGAACGTTGCACTTTTATAGATATAAGTTGCACTCTTTGAGATGTAAACTGTACCTTTTAAGATGAAAATTACACTCTTTAAAAAAAAATTATACTCTTTGGGAGATAGTTACACTGGAGGAGAAGAAGAAATAGTGTAACTATCTTCCAAAGAGTGCAACTTATATTTATAACAGTGCAACGTTCTTCTAAAATAATACAACTTCATCTTACAGTGCAATTTCATCTTATATTTCCTTCTTTTCTAGTTATTCTTTCTTATTATCTAGATTTTGGCCTTTAATTAATTTTTTTTATTTTAAGCAAATAAAAGTGCTTGACTAAAGATGCTCTTGTGCGCCCCTGCCCTTCTCCCCTCCTATCCCGCTGAGGCCACGCTAGAAATCGCCGCCCTATAGGATGCCGCCTTCTTCTCCAGTATCGTCTCGCTCATCTCCGTCTCTACCTTGCTCGTTGCGAGCCTTGGGTGGGCAGGGTGGGCGGCGTGCCCCCTCCATCGCCGGCAAGCTTCTCAACGGAGAAGTGCTTCCTCTTTGTCGTTGGCGGCGGCGGTGGTGAAGACGCCGGTTCCCAGAAGTAGGTTTGGTGGGTGAAAAATCTGCTGCAGTGAAGATAGAGGGTGAAGGCGGAGAAAGAGGACGTGATGTCGTTCTCTTTATCGTTGTGGAGGGCCGTAGAGACGGTGGAGGAGTGTCGGGGAGAAAAAAAAAGCAGGTCGTGGTGTGGCCTCGGCGGCTTTAGAGGTGAGAAGGGTAGGGATGAGCAGGCGCGGGCGAGGGCGCATGGGGTGGAGGCGAGGTGGGGCATCTCGGAGAGTGGTGGCAAGCGCGACCTCGACAGAGTCGGAGGCGAGGAGGGCAGGGGGTACGCAAGCCCAGGCGAGAGCAAGGAGAGGCGGGCCAGGGCGAGGGAGAGTGCACGCGGTAGAGGCGAGGCGGGCCGCTTCCACTTCCGCCTCTGCCGCACTCTTCGAAGAGAAAAAAAGAACGCGAGAAAAAATAAAAAGAAAAGAGATAGGAATAAGGGTATTTTGGTCAGTTTTCTAAAAATTCGGACCGAATCTGCAAAATCAAAAATAATGATGTACTTTTGCAAAATCTCAAACTTAATAGATTTTTTATGCAAATTGGCCAATTTTTTAAAATAAAACTTTAATAAAAAAAATAAAAGGCCAATTTGCATAAAAAATTCACTAGTTTGAGCTTTTGCAAAAGTAGGCCACCTTTTTAGATTTTGCAGATTCGGGTCGGATTTTTAGAAAACTGACAAAAATAACCTCATTTACTTTTCTCTCTCCTTTTTTTTTCTTTCGTTCTTTTTTTTCTTTCTCTCCAAAGAGGCAGAGGCGGCCCGCCTCGCCTCTGTCCTGGGTGCCTTCACCCTCGCCCATGCACCTCCTGCTTTCCTCGCTTTCGACCCCGCCGAGGCCGTACCGCGACCCTTTTTTTTTTCTCTCCGACCCTTTTCCACTGCCTCCCCGACTCTTTATGAGCTCTTTACAACAGTAAAGAAGGCAGCGCCGTGTCTTCTTCCTCTTCTTTTTTTTCTCTCGTTATTTTTTTTTCCGCTTCGACCTCTCTCCACCGCCTCCGCAACCTTGCACAACGGTAACGAGGACAACACTGTGTCCTCTTCCTCCGCCTTTGCCAATGCCGAAAAAAGAGGGCTCAGAGCGAGCGCGGATGAAAGCGAAGCCAAAAAAACATGAAAAAATATAAAATATAAAATATAAAATATAAAAAATACTTTTTTTTACAAGAAAAATAAAGAATCAGAGAGGAAAGAAAAAGGTGATGAATTTGCACTATTTTAGAAAAAACTTACACTTTTTGAGAGAAAAATTATACTTTTCTAAATAAAAGTTACACTATTTGAACGAAAGTTGCACTCTTCTGGTAAAAATTACATTATTTTTCCTCATCTTCCTTTTTCCTCTTTGTTTTCATGTGTTTCTTCTATGTCCATCGCTTCTTCACCCTCCACCTCTGCCGGTAGATCCTCCACCCACGGAACCCATATTTGGGAACACTTCATCCTCTCCTCCGTCACCGACGACAAATAAGAAATGCTTCTCGGCGTCGAGAAGCTCACTAGTGAGTGTGACATCCCAATAGTCCCACATTGGATAGTTATGACTAGATGTGGGAGTATATAAGCTTGATTGGGCTAGACATAATAACTGAGCTTAAGCATTTTAGGCTGGTGGTTTGGGCCCAATGGGGGGGGGGTCGAAGAGAAAAAAAACATACTGAGAGAAAAAAAGAAGGAGAGGAAGAAGGACACGGTGCTATCCCTGTACTATGTAATGAGCAGCGGATCGGTGGATGGAGCCCAGGAGCGAATGAGAGAAAGTAAAATCGCTGGCAGGACGTTAAGAGGAGTTCGGAGAACGAGGATGGCAGGGGCTGTCAAGACAGTGCTGCGAGTGGCGGGAGGCCGCGCGCTAGAAATCGTCAGTGGCGGGACAGAGGCGAGGCCGGCCCCTGACACATCGCTCGCCATTGATGACTCATGCCTTCGCCTCCGTTGTTGCTCTCTTCACAAGTGAAAACAAAAAAAAAAGTAACAACGCCTGAGAAACATAGGTATAGTAATTATATAATTGATTTGAAGAGATATTGTGGTAGTTTGCTAAAATAACCCCGATAAGTCAAACTCTGGAAAAATCCAAAAAGATTGGTCTATTTGTACAAAACTCAAAACTAGTAATTTTTTTATGCAAAAATGAAATATAAAAAAAAAATGGCCCAACTATGATGCGAACCGCGGCCAACAATACTCCGGGGCTAAATAATTCGAGCTGTAACAGAATTTGATTCGAAAATGGATGGCGCTTTCCTACAGCATGTTTTTTTTTCTCATCGTATTACACGGCTACCTAAAATTGTGTGCGATTTAGTTTCCCCTGTTCGGTTTGTCTTATCTGTTCTTCTTAGACTATCTAACACGATCTCTGACTTTTTTACCACACACCTTCTCATCTATCGCCTCAAACTCTCTCTCTCCCTCCCCATTCCTCTCTCGCCTCTCCAGTCTCCTTTCACCTAACCTATTCTCTCGTATTCGTCTCTTCCACTCCATCGCCATTATACGAACTTGCGCAGCAAGCCCTACAACCCTTTAGTGTTTCGATATCAGCGGCTGGCCTGAAAGACGGCACACGTGCCGCTGCCCCCCCCAAGAAATCACTATCGGGGTAGCAAATGGTGTGTTTCGTGTGGCAGCCTGGTCATTTGCGTTCCGGCTGTTCAATGGATATAAAGGTCGAGATGGACGATGTATCCTAAGCATCAACGACATATCCCTTGCATGGCTCTTTTTGCGACGGGACATGAGGGAATCAGACGCTTCTACCGGGCTTGAATCTATTACGTAGCTCGATGACCAACTTTATCGGTTACGTGTGTGTGTGTGGGGGGGAAAGAAGTAGAGCTGGGTTCTGTAGAGCACCGCTGAAATTTCAGAGGTACTTTGTTCAATGATGTGTTTTACAGTTGTCATCGGAGTGTGTGAAGCAGCGAGAAAGGGATGATCAGCGGGGGATCTGAAAATGTGAGGATTTTTGATTTAATCAAAAAACAAGTACAATTGTATTAGTGTGGAGTAGCGAGTTCTCTCTTCCTTT
>NC_033634.1:9978440-9994710 GCF_001540865.1 Ananas comosus | reverse complement strand
ACGTACTGAGTAAGAATATATTTTAAGTTTTCAGTTTCGACCCCATTTGGTCACCGAAAACTGTACCGAACTGTAATCTTTATCAGATAGCTGTCGGATTTTATTTCTCACTCTACGGGTGTCAGAAAAATATGAAACTTTAAATCTAGCCTCATAAAAATATTTCTGACTTATCCTCCAATTTTCATAATTTTCTGAGACTGTGCATTTTCTGCTAATTTATCTGTCCCGTTTTCAACAGAAAATTCTAGATCTTCTATTTTCATTCCGATTTCAGCACAAGTCACTTCTGACTTATGTTTTACTTCTACAAATTCAATAAAAATAGTTTCTCACACTATTTTTTTTTTTTTATTTTTATACCAAAATCTGGTATGTTACATCCTCCACCCACGAAACCCATATTTGGAAACCCTTCATCCCCTCATCCGTCACCGACGACGAAGAAGAAACGCTTCTCGGCGTGGAGAAGCTCGTTAGTGAGTGTGACATCCCAATAGTCCCACATCGAATAGTTATGACTAGATGTGGAAGTATATAAGCTTGATTGGGTTAGATATAATAACTGAGCTTAAGCATTTTGGGCTGGTGGTTTGGGCCCAATGAGTTATTATTGCTAGTGGGTCGGGTTGTTACATTTGGTATCATAGTCAGCTCATCAGCCGGAAGTGTGAGATAAGTCTTGGCTGAGCCAGGGTCGGTGATTGACAGGCTAAGTTAGGGTCGGAATGACAAAGGCTAGCGAGACAAGTCTCACATCGCCTGGTGATCTTGGGCTCTGTGTGTGTTTAGGGCTGACGAGAACGTCAGGTCTAAACGGAGAGAGTTTGTGATATCCCAATAGTCCTATATTGGATAGTTATGGCTAGATGTAGGAGTATATAAGCTTAATTGGGCTAGTCATAATAACTGGGTTTAAACATTTTGGGCTGGTGATTTGGGCCAATAAGTTATTATTGTTAGCAGGTCGGATCGTTACATTTAGTATCAGAGCCAGTTCACCAGCCGGAAGTGTGAGATAAGTCTTGGCTAAGCCATGGTCGGAATGACAAAGGCTAGACATAATAACTGGGTTTAAGTATTTTGGGCTGGTGATTTGGGCTAATAAGTTATTAGTGTTAGCAAGTCAGATCGTTACATTTAGTATCAGGGCCAGTTCACCAGCTGGAAGTGTGAGATAAGTCTTGGTTGAGCCATGGTCGAAATGACAAAGGCTAGTGAGACAAGTTTCATATCACTTGGGGATCTTGGGCTCTGTGTGTGTTTGGGGCTGACAAGAACGTCAAGAAAGTCAGGGCCTAAACAGGGGAAGTCTATGACATCCCAATAGCCCCAAATCAGATAGTTATGGCTAGATGCTGGAGTATATAAGTTTAACTGAGTTAGACATAATAACTGGGCTTAAGCATTTTGGGCTGGTGATTTGAGTCCAATGAGTTATTGTTGCTAGCGCAACATTGGAAGAAACAGCGAGGTGGATGGTAGAAGTGGAGGTGGAGGGCGAAAGAGAAATGGACGTAAAAGAAGCACACGAAAAAGAAGAGGAAGGAGAAAGAGAAGGAGAAGAAAGAGGATGAGAAACAGTGTAATTTTTATCCAAAAAGTGCAAATTTGGTTTAAAGAGTACAACTTTAATTTAGAAAAATGTAATTTTTATTACAAAAAGTGTAAGTTTTCTATAAAACAGTGCAATATTTTTTCTGAAACTGCAACTTCATTTTTTTTTTCTTTTCTCTCTGATTCTTCATATTTCTTGTAGGAAAAATATATTTTTTTTATATTTTACTATTTATTTTTTTTATTTTTTTATTTTTTGCATCCTTTTTTCTTGGCTCTACTCTCAACTGCGCTCAGCTCCGAATCCTCCTTCGCCGGCGCCGGCGTCGGTGCTTGTGCCAGCGAAGGCGAAGGAAAAGGACACGATGCTGTCTTTGTTACCATCACAAAGGATCGCGAAGGCGGTGGTGGGGGGTCGAAGAGAAAACAAAAAAGGAGAGGAAAAAAAAAGGAGAGGAAGAGGACACGATGCTACTCCCCTTACTATCGTAAAGAGCCAGGGAGGCGGTGGAGCAGGACGGGAGAGAAAATAAAAAAGGTCGCGGCGGGACCTTGGCGGAGTCGGAGACGAGAAAGGCAGGGGGTGCGCGGGCGAGGGCGCGCGGGACAGAGGCGAGGCGGCCGCCTCCGCCTCCACCTTCGCCTCTGTCGCTCTCTTCAAAGAGAAAGAAAAAAAAGAACAAGAGAAAAAAAAAAATAGGAGGATATTTCGGTCAGTTTTCTGAAAATCCGATCAAAATCTGCAAAATTCAAAAAGATTGTCTATTTTTACAAAAACTCAAAATTAGTAAATTGTTTATGCAAATTGGCCAAAAATGAAAATATATAAAAAAAAATTGCCAACCTATGATCCGAACCCGGCCCAAACTATTCCGGGCTAGTATAGCTGTAAACAGAAGTTGATTCGAAAATCGATGGCCCTTTCCTACAGCATTCCTTTTTTTTTTTTCTCCCTGTCGTATTACACGGCTAGCTAAAATTGCGACTTAGTTTTCCCCTGTTCGTTTGTCTCTCCTGTTCTCTCCTATGACTCTCTCACACCACCAACTCCTCTGTTTCTCTCCGCCACCTTCTCCTCTTCGCCCTCAAAAGCTCTTTTCTCCCTCCCCCCATTCCCCTCCTCCTCGCCTCTCTCTCCCTTCAAACCCTAACCTCACCCTCTTCTCCTCCTCTTCCACTCCCTCGCCATTTCAAACCTTGCGCCCGCGCCCTACAACCCGTTCTAGGGTTTCGATTCGCGGGACTGAGAAGCGTGGGGAGCGGGACGCGGAGGAAGGGGATGGGGCTTTGCGAGGGTTTGAGGAATCGGGCGCGGAAGGGGGGGAGGTGGTGTTCGAGAAGNGAGAAAAAAAAAAACAAACGAGAGAAAAAAAAAAAGGAGAGGAAGAGGACACGGTGCTACTCCCCTTACTATCGTAATGAGCCAGGGAGGCGGTGGAGCAGGACGGGAGAGAAAATAAAAAAGGTCGCGGCGGGACCTTGGGGAGTCGGAGACGAGGAAGGCAGGGGGTGCGCGGGCGAGGGCGCGCGGGCGAGGGTGCGCGGGACAGAGGCGAGGCGGCCGCCTCCGCCTCCGCCTCCACCCCTCCACCTTCGCCTCCGTCGCTCTCTTCAAAGAGAAAGAAAAAAAAAAAGAACAAGAGAAAAAAAGAAAAGAGAAAAAAAAAAGAAGGATATTTTGGTCAGTTTTCTAAAAATCCGGTCAAAATCTGCAAAAATCCAAAAAGATTGTCTATTTTTACAAAAACTCAAAACTAGTAATTTTTTTATGCAAAATGAAAATATAAAAAAAAAATGGCCAACCTATGATCCGAACCCGGCCCAAACTACTCCGGGCTAATATTGCTGTAAACAGAATTTGATTCGAAAATGGATGGCCCTTTCCTACAGCATTCCTTTTTTTTTTTCTCCCGGTCGTATTACACGGCTACCTAAAATTGCGACTTAGTTTCCCCCTGTTCGTTTGTCTCTCCTGTTCTCTCCTATGACTCTCTCACACCACCGACTCCTCTGCTTCTCTCCACCACCTTCTCCTCTTCGCCCTCAAAAGCTCTTTTCTCCCTCCCCCCATTCCCCTCCTCCTCGCCTCTCTCTCCTTTCAAACCCTAACCTCATCCTCTCGTCCTCCTCTTCCACTCCCTCGCCATTGCGAACCTTGCGCCCGCGCCCTACAACCCGTTCTAGGGTTTCGATTCGCGGGGCTGAGAAGCGTGGGGAGCGGGACGCGGAGGAAGGGGATGGGGCTTTGCGAGGGTTTGAGGAATCGGGCGCGGAAGGGGGGGAGGTGGTGTTCGAGAAGACGCTGAGGCTGGTGGAGTGCGCCATGTTCGCCTCCGTCGCCGGCCTCGCCTACTTCTTGAGCAACTCCCTCGCCATCGAGGTGAGCTTCTTCTCGCTGAATTCGATAGCATCTTTGTCATTGCTGTAGTGATTCGGTCATTGGGTTTTGCTCGAATTCGGTTTTGAAACATTACCTGGTAAAAGGAGTATAGTGTTAATGCCAAGTTAATCAGATGAATGTTGTCGTAAAACAGTAAAGCATTCTTTTCATGGAGTTTAGATATGTTATCGCTCCTCTCGCCATCAAGGTGAGCTTCGACTCGCCAAATTCAGTAATACCTTTGCTATGATATAGTGGATTAGGGCATTTGGGTATTGCTCAAATTTGGTTTTAATCAAAGCATGAAACGAACGAAACATTACCTGGTAAGAGGAGCACATTCTTACTGTAAAAAATCCCAAAAAAGGTTAATCATGTATGGCGATTGCTGTCTAATAATAGGAATGTTGAAGTAACAGTAAAACATTCTTTTTGTGATGTTAGAAGATAGCACATCCTTTAGGGTCTGTTTGGCCCTACCATATACTGAAGTGCTATCTAAGTAGTTCTATTATTCTCTCTCCTTCTGCGGTATTCTAGGTGGCGCTGATGGCTCATCACCTGTGCACTGTATGATCTTTAGTCTACTTGCTTGGACTATTGTAACCAATTGTAGTAAACTGTATAACCATGCTCCTATTGAAAGTTCAGTCATTGGCAGCTCCATCTTTCATATTGAAGCCAGCCGGATGCTTATTTTTTTCTAACTGATTAATATGTATGGTTTCAAAGTATCCTTGGTCTTGTGGCTATTCTATAAAGCATGCCGTCTAATTTTACGAGCACATAATTGTCACAAAAGACACTTGAGCACTTCTCGACTTTGACCATTCAGCTGTTATTATATAAAACAAAAAAAAAATTCATTTTTAATCTCTCCTTCAAGGGGGCATCCATTAAGAGGTTCCAAGATAGATATCCTCACTTATATCTGTTGGCATAAAGGGCTAGCATCTTGCCCTATGGCGGAGGCCAGGTTGGCCGAGTCACGTTTGAAATGGCAAGAGGTTGGGTTGGGCCAAGTCATGTACTCATGTCTGAAGTGATGTGAGGTTGGTTGTGCTGAGTCACAATCGAAACTCGTAGGCATTGTGTCTGGACGCTTTAAGTGAATTGGTTGCATATTTCTAACAACTTGAGCTTTTGGGATGGTTGGTGCCAATGATCCGATAAGTGGTATTACAGTCAGAGATCACGGGTTCAATTCCTACATGCTGCGAATTTGTGTAGATGTTGGAGGGGAGATTGTTGGTTTAAAGGGGTCAGTATCCTGCTCTTTGGTGGGAGGCCAGGTTGGGCCGAGTCACGTTTGAAATGGCAAAAGGTCGTGTTGAGCCGAGTCATGTTTAGAGTGGCATGAGGCTGGTTGTGCCGAGTCACAATCGAAACCTGTAGGCTGTGTTTGTACGCTTTAAGTAAATTTGTTGCATATTTCTAACAGCTCGAACTATTGGGATTAATGGTTAGTGCCAACGATCCGACAATATCTTTTTCTAGCTTATCTCAGCTTTACTCTCAGCACCTTAAACCATTGCTATCTTCTGCTTTCTGAATGCTATAGGCCTATACTGCTTTTAGCTTCTTATCCACATACAAAATTGTTATGAAGGTTCTTATAGCATTCAAAAACCTTCCTCAGTTTCTTATTAGTGGTACATTATGTTGCATACCTTTCAATTAACAATTTGATGTCTTTTATATTGTTTTTCTCTTGAGAACAACAATTGAGGTTTGTTATCAATATTACATGCATTATTTTCAATATTTGTAATATCTTACTAGGAACTTTGTACATTGTATTTATGCACCTGCAGAACTACTTTGGTTGTTTCTTCTCGTTGCCCATAGTGATCTCTTCAATGAGATGGGGAGTGGCGGCTGGTAGGAAAACCATGGTAAGCTTCAAGCTAGACTTTTTTCTTTTAGCCTCCTTCAATAATAATTTCCTTTGATTTTATGGGTGGCTATTGATTTCTTCAATTTTAGTTTATGTTTATATACATTTTATAGGTGGCTACTGCATTGCTATTACTCACATTGTCCGGTCCAGTAAAAGCATCAACTTATTTGGTTAGTACTTTTGAGCTTTCATGCCATAAGTTCTATACTTCTGTCTTTTCTTTGTATTGTATTTCCTTTTGGGTTCATCTTTAGTTTGTTGTATGTAAGCTTTAATTTAGTATGATTTCCAAGCACTATTTAACTTTTCTTGGTGAACTTAGGGGCTGTTTGGTTGCACGCATTTGCAACTGCAGTGCAGTTGCAAATGCGTGCAGCCTCAATTCCTTTGTTTGGTTTAGTGTAGTTGAGTTCAACTGCTGCAGTTCCAACTACACAAGAAGGTCCAAATGCTGCAGTTGGAACTACATCCAAATTGGCCGTCGTTCCAACTGCAGCAGTTGGTGAGGGATAGGATCACCCACAAATTAACAATAATAAATAAATAAATAAATAGCTAAATAAATAAATAATATATGTATATAGGTAAATAAAAATACTTGTAAATAAACTCATACTAATAAAATTTTTTAGACAATACAAGCATTGTGCAAAAAATTAAATTTTTTAAATTTATTTTATTTAAAATATAAATATAGTTTTTTTAAAAAATTTTTATAGAATGTGATCGTGTATGTTAATTTAATAAGTTTTAATTAATTATAATTATTAAATTTGATAAAAAAAATGAGAGAATCGTTTAAATTTTAAAGTTTGATTTACATATTAAAATTAAATAAATTAAAAATTTTAAATGTGTCGATTAATAAGTTGAAGAATATTATATATATCTTCTTATTTATTTATAAATAGTAAATTTAAATGATTAATAAACTTATACAATTATTTTATGTTTAGTGAAGGTAATCTCACCACTCTATCTGAAAAGGTGACAAAATTCACAAATACAACTATCAGCTTCATATTACCAAACAGAAGAAATGTAACTGCAGCTGTTGTAACTGCAGTAGTTGCAACTGCGCAAAACCAAACAGACTAGGTGTAGTTACAACTGCAGCATTTGCAACTGCATGTATTTCCAGCTACACTGTTTGTGCAACTACATCCAACCAAACAGCCCCTTATTGTAGTTGCGGTGCCCTGGTTTTAGATAACTGGACATCTTACTAACACATAACCGCAGGAAGTTTGGCTGATATGTGAACGATAAGATGGTTAGTGATGTGACATCAATAATAATTGCTTGTATCTCTAGCAAGTGGGGACTGGGAAATAGCAAGAATGGAGAATTAAATTAAGAAATAATGACTTAAAGTACAGGAGCAAGCACTAATTGAGGCCGTAGTGATTTATATGTAGGCATGATTTGCATTGGAATGTGCCTTGAGTGTCAGTTAAACAAATAAGACGTAGAATACAGTACTAGAAGATGGCCTTTATTAAGGTAACAGAGGGCCTTGTGAAATTATAATTGAATTGCTGAAAAGGTTTTGTTATGGAACCCCAATTTATTGGAATATAATGTCCAATCAGTGATTGCTGTTTTTTCAATATGGCACTCTTGTATTGCTGAAGTTGTTAGAATCTTAGACTGCATATGAGCTTACAGACTAATTCTTTGAGTAATTTGTTTATAGGCACATCAAAAGTGCTGAGACCATTACTGTGAACTGTTGAAATATATTAGAAAATCAACTCTCCAATGATGTGGACTTGTGGAGATTTTAGAGCTTACGGTTTTTTTTTGCATTTAGCCCCCTCGTATTTTTTATTTAGCAAATGCCCCTAGCAAATTTGTATTTGCATATATGGCCCTCTTCTTGCCACACGAGCGCCACGTTGCATGTAGCGGCATGGCACACCCCCTTGTACCAGTGACAAGCCAGTGGCACATTGGCATGCATTGACACAAGTTTTTTTTTTAAATTTTCATAAAAAATAACTTTTTAGATATTTCTTTTTATCACTAATGTTATATAAAATGTCTCAAACATTATATCTCACACAATTTTTATAATGAGAGTCATAAAAATCTTAACAACTAAAAGAAATCATTTTATACATACTCTGAAAGCATTTGCATGAAAACAAAATTAAAGTCATATTTGGGTAAAAATTTATTGGAAAGCATAAGTATGGGTAAACTCATTATATCTTAAATGATAAGAGAAATTTGGGGAGATTTTCTTTTTTGTATTTTTTTCACTAAAAGTTGATCTCATTATGTAACGGAACACACTAATTGCTTCAAATATTAGTAGATTTACAAGATTACATATGTAATGGAAAAATCTTTGTAAAACTTTTCACCTCAAAAAATCTCAAAAAGACAACAAAAAAATAAAAAATAAAAATAAAAATCATTTTTCAATAGAGTGTCAACATGACCCCATGCCATATGCCAGCAGAGACTCAGCATGGTATGACACAGGCAGCACAGGGCGACATGGGTGGATGGGCAATCCTGCTTCTCTCCTAACATTTCAACATAGAAAGTTCTTGTTTTGCTTTCTTCAGTTACCAGCAAAGAAAGTTTTTGTTTTGCTTTCTTCAGTTACTTTCAGAATGGTCGCCTTTTGGTTTGGTTCCCATTGAAACATTACCCATTCTGTTCAAAAAAAGAGAGCATTCTTTTATGAAAAATGTTTCTTGTGCAGTACACAAGTCATCTAGCATCTAGTTTCCAGGGTAATGTGTTAAAACTGGGGAATTTCTGTGAAAGGACTGAAGCCACCTCAAACGATGAAAAACATGCGTTATAATAAAATAAATTTAATGAAATTGAACTATGAAACTCAATATTGGACTTCTGTATGTTTGAAAACTTTGTAAAATGGATAATCTGTGATATCTCAAGCAAGAAGGAAACATTCAATGGGCTTCTATGTGTATTATGATAACTACTGATAAGTTATGGTCATTGCTAGTCTGAAGTAAAACTGAGAACAGAACTCGTTTTCAGCCATGCTCACTACTTTTAAGATGTTAAATTCATTTAAGAGTAGGGCTGCTATACTCTTATGAGTAGAGCTCTTTGTACTCATAAGTTGTTTTCAATGATGGAGCTTCCAAATCAATGATCCGTTAAATATGATCTAGAGCATGAATGTCCATCAAGTGGGCATAAAATGAATGGTTGAAATTGAACGATACCTCTAAAACTGGATGATCAAATCCTGCAATTTAAGAGTCGACGTTTATTAATTTTTATCTAGATAGTGAATAGACATTTTCCTATCAAAAACTTCAAGCATACCTAATTCCGATTCTTTACAAAACCGTTAAAACTAGCAGTATTTCTTATGATCGTTAAAAATTGTCAATTTTAAGGTCTTTTTGAATCGAACTAATATGAATATCAGAAAAAGTTATGAAATTGATTTTCTAAAAGTTTCGAAGGTTGTAAATCATGATTTAACGAGGTATGGAATCATCGAATTGGAGCCCCTTATCTCAAAAAACACAATGAATACGAAAGCGATCGTATAGTAGCTGAATCTTCATTTTAATTAATTCTTTCTGATTCCAATACCTAATTTTGTTCCTATAGTTCAAATTCAAATCGTCTATTATCAGCCATGCATAGGCCCTGGCCTTTGGTAGTAGGTTTAAAGTTCAGATAGAGAACTTATCAACGCTTCTATGTCAACGTACATAAATTCGCCCTAATTACTACCAAGGTCAATTGCATGCTTGTTTGAATGTATCAATGAATTGCTCCCTATCTAGCTCTTGCAGACTAACAATCAATGTCAAATCTTATCTGTGCAGCTTATGCATGGCTTGTTGTTTTGTCTATGGGTTTACTATGGAGGTGAGAACTCTTAGATTAAATCCACTCTCTCTTGCCTCTCTTGACTCTAGCTGCCATTTATCTCTCAGTTAGTATTTTTAGACCGACATATTTATTCATCACTTCGCCATCCATCATTAATTAGAGATTGACTGAATATCATATGGCACTCTCATCCTCTTTCCAGGCTTGGGGCAAATTGGGTAACATCCATCTTCCTTTGCTCGATTGTAATGCTCTTACCTATTTATTCGATTTATTGAACATGCTTAACAATGGAATTTCTCTAGTGTTGAGTGTTTCTAATCTTATCATGCAGGTCCGAGCAATGGGAGCTGTTGGATACGTTTTGATTTCCTCTTTCCTTATACGAGAGAATATACTTGACTTGGTATGTTTTTAAAGGATAAATTACATCAGGGGTCCTCAACTTTTTGCTTAGCTCAGTCTGATCCTGAACCTTTCAGTTATTACAATTGGGTCCGTATCTGTTGCTCTCCGTTATAATCTAACCCTTTCGTTTGGTTTTTCCATCAAATAGGATTGAAATATCCACATAATCATCATCGTACTGGTAGATGAGCAATTTTTGTTAGTTCTTGTTTGGCAACATCAATTTACTTTTAAGTCAATGAAAAGGGTAAAGATTGCTGCAGAAATTAAAGTTTACAGACTGAGCTGTAACAATTTGAAGATCGTTGAGAAACTAAAACCTCTTGGAAGTGTCAGTGATCCGTGGTGCAATTTACCTATTTCCAAAACACGAATCCTAACCTTCAAGTGTGAACATTTCTGGAGACTAAACAATTGATCATCTGCAGATCACCATTAACATTCACGCTTCGCTCACCTACATACTGACGGCCATAGGAGTCAATGTCGTTCCAACGATGGACGCCATCTATCTCTTATTTGGAACTCTGGTAACTTTTACATCATTTCAAATCTCGCAGTTCTTTCGCTGAATTCGTGTATGATATTGCGCTCGGATGCTGTTAATTCATCTGTTTTTGTTGCTGAACAGCTTCTACTCAACTGTGGATTCTTTGTTTTTTTGCTGCATATATTGTATGCTGTGATCCTTACAAAACTTGGATTGAGGGCTTCTTTGAAACTTCCAAAATGGCTGGATAAAGCAATTTGAGGGCATTTTTGCGAAATTTATTGCCACCCATACAAAATATAGGAAACCTTGGAATCAATCTTCAAAGCTTGTTCTTCTTTTTTTTTTAATTCCACTGTTACTATTCTGTATAAAATTAGTGTTGGCACATTAATTTCCGGGTTGTAATTGTTCATTGTAATTGAAATCTTTATGAAGAAATAGAAAAACACAAGGCTAAAGTGCAAAACCAACCTTGCACTCTCACCCTTTATCTCGTTAAACCCTGACATTTTTCTATGGTTGCTGCATCTTGCTCTTGTTTTTAAATGGGCACAAAATTTTGGACATAATTGTTGAATATAGATGCAAAAAGTTTACGAAAAATGACTTGCTGATGGCGTCAGTTATACTTTGATAGAAAAGAATCTTTCAATTTAAATAAATTGTCTGATAATAGAACTATTAATTTAGATATAGTTCTTATCAAGAAGGGTATCTTGTCTTTTGTTTTTTTTTCTTTTTATGCTTTTCTGGTTTTGATTTTATTTGTTATATTGCAACTTAACTAGGTGCATTAATTAAAAAACCCACATTATAGTAAACTTTTAAGACCCGTCCGTGGTTTATAATATTTCAGTAATCTTTTATATTTTTTATTTCCTGCAAGTAGGTTTATTGTAATCAAGAATTTAAGCGTCGTGGCACAGGATCCTATCGGAGACTTTCCGGTGCGTGCCGGGCTATGTGAATGCGTGTTAGTCATAAAAAATTTATGTGTGCAGACACATAATAATATAAAATATTTATTTATTTTTTTTAGAAACAAAATATTCTAACTGTTTATTATGTATTTTACTGTATCGTGTTGATAATTTGTTAGCACGATACAGTAGAAAAGAAACGATCCGTGCCGATGGACACTTAAATTCTTGATTATAATATTCGGGGTTGGAAGTTTTGTTATTTTCGGACTTGATGAAGATTATGAATAGTCGGTTAATAAGAATATACAAGTCTGAAATAATATTCGAACCCCAGTGGCATGTTATTATTAACAAATTAGTCATTTCAAATGTAAAATATATGATATTTTCAAAATATTTCAAACAAATGAAATGAACCACTACTTTGGTCTAAATCTAATACTGTTCTTCAAGTTTTATTTGAGATAGCTGTAAGCTGCTGTTATGTTTAATGTTGTAGTGTTTTTATGTACAGGTAGTTAGGGCCGTTTGGTTGAAGGTTTGAAATATTTCGGGAAAATAGTATATTTTATATTAAGAATAGCAAGTCTGCTCCTCACTTACCAAGCTGCTTATATTGGAAGGTTGTTAAGATTTTTTTTTTTTTTCTTTTTTTTGAGAGAGATAGGTAGTATGCTATCCGCTTCGTTTATTTCATTTTGAAATAAACTTAGCTGGAAATGTGAATCAGCTAGGATTCGAACTTGGGTCTTGGGTACCAACCATCAAGCCTTTTGCCACTTGCTTTAGGGACGGTCGGTTTATGTATTTTTATTATTAATGAACAACTAATGATTCTCATTAAATATAAGAATAAGAATACATCATAATCTGTGGTAATCAAATACTCTTACTAGTTGAGTATTTATAATTACTATTTTACTGATATTTTTTACAACTATCCAATTTAAATTGAATGATAATAATTTAAATATTTCAGTAAAAAAATACGAAAGATTACTAGAATATTACGAACAGTGTAACAAAACAAGCCCCTTATTATCTTGTACTTCTTGAATTATTGTTGTTTGGAATGCTGTAAACTTTTTTCTTATTTAAATACAATGATATGACTTTCTCATTGAATTCTACACTGCAATCAAAATTTTCTTTTAAAATTTATTAAATTATTATCTTCTCGTCACTCTCCACAATTATAGGGCTGGCAAATGAGCGAGCTGGCTCGTGTTCGGCTCGATATTCGCTCTTTCCAGGCTTGGGGCAAATTGGGTAACATCCATCTTCCTTTGCTCGATTGTAATGCTCTTACCTATTTATTCGATTTATTGAACATGCTTAACAATGGAATTTCTCTAGTGTTGAGTGTTTCTAATCTTATCATGCAGGTCCGAGCAATGGGAGCTGTTGGATACGTTTTGATTTCCTCTTTCCTTATACGAGAGAATATACTTGACTTGGTATGTTTTTAAAGGATAAATTACATCAGGGGTCCTCAACTTTTTGCTTAGCTCAGTCTGATCCTGAACCTTTCAGTTATTACAATTGGGTCCGTATCTGTTGCTCTCCGTTATAATCTAACCCTTTCGTTTGGTTTTTCCATCAAATAGGATTGAAATATCCACATAATCATCATCGTACTGGTAGATGAGCAATTTTTGTTAGTTCTTGTTTGGCAACATCAGTTTACTTTTAAGTCAATGAAAAGGGTAAAGATTGCTGCAGAAATTAAAGTTTACAGACTGAGCTGTAAAAATTTGAAGATTGTTGAGAAACTAAAACCTCTTGGAAGTGTCAGTGATCCGTGGTGCAATTTACCTATTTCCAAAACACGAATCCTAACCTTCAAGTGTGAACATTTCTGGAGACTAAACAATTGATCATCTGCAGATCACCATTAACATTCACGCTTCGCTCACCTACATACTGACGGCCATAGGAGTCAATGTCGTTCCAACGATGGACGCCATCTATCTCTTATTTGGAACTCTGGTAACTTTTACATCATTTCAAATCTCGCAGTTCTTTCGCTGAATTCGTGTATGATATTGCGCTCGGATGCTGTTAATTCATCTGTTTTTGTTGCTGAACAGCTTCTACTCAACTGTGGATTCTTTGTTTTTTTGCTGCATATATTGTATGCTGTGATCCTTACAAAACTTGGATTGAGGGCTTCTTTGAAACTTCCAAAGTGGCTGGATAAAGCAATTTGAGGGCATTTTTGCGAAATTTATTGCCACCCATACAAAATATAGGAAACCTTGGAATCAATCTTCATAGCTTGTTTTTTTTTTTTATTCCACTGTTCTTATTCTGTATAAAATTAGTGTTGGCTCATTAATTTCCAGGTTGTAATTGTTCATTGTAATTGAAATCCTTATGAAGAAATAGAAAAACTCAAGGCTAAAGTGCAAAACCAACCTTGCACTCTCACCCTTTATCTCATTAAACCCTGACATTTTTCTATGGTTGCTGCATCTTGCTCTTGTTTTTAAATGGGCACAAAATTTTGGACATAATTGTTGAATATAGATGCAAAAAGTTTACGAAAAATGACTTGCTGATGGCGTCAGTTATACTTTGATAGAAAAGAATCTTTCAATTTAAATAAATTGTCTGATAATAGAACTATTAATTTAGATATAGTTCTGATCAAGAAGGGTATCTTGTCTTTTAAATTTTTGATTTTATTTGTTATATTGCAACTTAACTAGGTGCATTAATTAAAAAACCCACATTATAGTAAACTTTTAAGACCCGTCTGTGGTTTATAATATTTCAGTAATCTTTTATATTTTTTATTTCCTGCAAGTAGGTTTATTGTAATCAAAAATTTAAGCGTCGTGGCACAGGATCCTATCGGAGACTTTCCGGCACGGTGTGTGCCGGGCTATGTCAATACCTGTTAGTCACAAAAAATTTATGTGTGCAGACACATAATAATATAAAATATTTATTTATTTTCTTTAGAAATAAAATATTCTAACTGTTTATTATGTATTTTACTGTATCGTGTCGATAATTTGTTGGCACAATACAGTAGAAAAGAAACGATCCGTGCCGATGGACACTTAAATTCTTGATTATAATATTCGGGGTAGGAAGTTTTGTTATTTTCGGACTTGATGAAGATTATGAATAGTCAGTTAATAAAAATATACAAGTCTGAAATAATATTTGAACCCCAGTGGCATGTTATTATTAACAAATCAGTCATTTCAAATGTAAAATATATGATATTTTCAAAATATTTCAAACAAATGAAATGAACCACTACTTTGGTCTAAATCTAATACTGTTCTTCAAGTTTTATTTGAGATAGCTGTAAGCTGCTGTTATGTTTAATGAAGTGTTTTAATGTAGAGGTAGTTAGGGCCATTTGGTTGAAGGTTTGAAATATTTCGGGAAAATAGTATTATTTTATATTAAGAATTGCAAGTCTGCTCCTCACTTACCAAGCTGCTGATATTGGAAGGTTGTTAAGAACTCATGTTTTTTTTTTTTTTTTTTTTTTTTTGAGATAGGTAGCATGCTACCCGCTTCGTTTATTTCATTTAGAAATAAACTTAGCTGGAAATGTGAATCAGCTAGGATTCGAACTTGGGTCTTGGGTACCAACCATCAAGCCCTTTGCCACTTGCTCTAGGGACGGTCGGTTTATGTATTTTTATTATTAATGAACAACTAATGATTCTCATTAAATATAAGAATAAGAATACATCATAATCTGTGGTAATCAAATACTCTTACTAGTTGAGTATTTATAATTACTATTTTACNCGGGAAAATAGTATATTTTATATTAAGAATAGCAAGTCTGCTCCTCACTTACCAAGCTGCTTATATTGGAAGGTTGTTAAGATTTTTTTTTTTTTTCTTTTTTTTGAGAGAGATAGGTAGTATGCTATCCGCTTCGTTTATTTCATTTTGAAATAAACTTAGCTGGAAATGTGAATCAGCTAGGATTCGAACTTGGGTCTTGGGTACCAACCATCAAGCCTTTTGCCACTTGCTTTAGGGACGGTCGGTTTATGTATTTTTATTATTAATGAACAACTAATGATTCTCATTAAATATAAGAATAAGAATACATCATAATCTGTGGTAATCAAATACTCTTACTAGTTGAGTATTTATAATTACTATTTTACTGATATTTTTTACAACTATCCAATTTAAATTGAATGATAATAATTTAAATATTTCAGTAAAAAAATACGAAAGATTACTAGAATATTACGAACAGTGTAACAAAACAAGCCCCTTATTATCTTGTACTTCTTGAATTATTGTTGTTTGGAATGCTGTAAACTTTTTTCTTATTTAAATACAATGATATGACTTTCTCATTGAATTCTACACTGCAATCAAAATTTTCTTTTAAAATTTATTAAATTATTATCTTCTCGTCACTCTCCACAATTATAGGGCTGGCAAATGAGCGAGCTGGCTCGTGTTCGGCTCGATATTCGGTTTGCTCGAGCTCGATTCGAAATTAAACGAGCTGAACTTGAACAAAAAAAAAAAAGCTCGGAATTCATTCAAGCCGAGTTGAGTATTACTCGCTCACTTCAAATTAGGCTCGAAAGCCGAGAATATATATATTATATATATAGAGTTGACTGGCTACTATTAGTAGCCAAAAGATTCATTGTTGCTACCCAGTTTTTAGCCTTTAGATCAACTCTTTTTATTATTCTAACCATTGGATTAAATATTATAACCATGGGGACCACCAACCCTAGGGGACCACTCAACTCTAACCGACTAATATC